>NC_057806.1:272492268-272853485 GCF_018294505.1 Triticum aestivum
CCGGAGCCGCCGCCGCCGCCACCGACCGCACCTCTAGGTTGACCCCGCCGCCGTTTTTTAGAAAAACCGTTCTGTTTTTCCGTCGGTTTTCCATCGGTTTTTTTAGTTTCGTTTTTTTAGTTTCGTTTTTTAGATCTTTTTTTTCGGTTTAGTCTATTTAGTGAACGTTCGCTCGGTTCGTTCGTTTTAACGAACGTGTTCGTCGTTTAGATCCAGTTAATGAACATTTGTTCGTTAAACTGTTCGTCGTTTTTCTTTTTCTCGGATTAAATCTGCGATTTTTCTGATCGTGATTTCTGATCTGATTTTCGTTTTAGTATAACTTCTCGCTCGTTTATCGGAATCAGGCGATTCAAGCGCGTGGAGTTTCGTCTCGAAACCCTCTTTCCGTTTAACCAACTTAAACAAGTTTTTTTCTGTAAAATTTTCCCTAGATCTAGAATAGTAATCGAAGCCTATTTCTTTTGCCGTTTGTCTTTCGTTGCTTCGTTCGATTTGATTCTTTTTGCCAACCGGAGTTCTTAAGTTGAACTTTCTGGTTAGATCTCTTATTTGAGTTTTACCTATGCATTAGTTGAGTACTTATTGTATGCTTGTTTGTTTGCGATAGAGTACCCGGAGTGCGCCACCTGTTACTTCGAATCTCTAGGTTTCCTGGATCATCAGCAAGGCAAGTAACACTTTGATCATACCTCTTTACTACCCAGTTTTATTGCATTAGATCAAACCTCAAACATTGCATGATTAGGATCTAATTAAATTGTGGGATGGGAAGTAGTTGAGGTAGTACCTATTACATGTTTATTATCAAACCTTTAGGAGTTACTTCTACGTTTGCTTACTATTGCTATGCTATGCTCGTAGACGTGGATTGGGTGAGTGATATCCATGACAGATGTGAGATTTTAAAATCAATGGTTTATCTAAGGTGGCAACTTAAATACACATCTGGGTAGATTGAGGTACCTGGGTATTCCAGGATTGCCTGTTTTCTTTTGGACCGCCACCCAGGCTCAAAGGGATCATGAGATTATTCATGCTAGAAACTTCCTTGTGCAGCCACAAGCTACTATGGGCTCTAGCATAGTTGACTAAGTCGTGCGAACTCTTACAGTGGTAGACTAGCATATGTAGGGGATGTAGGTGGTACAGTCTACCCATCGTAAGGTGCTAGCGCTTCTGAAAGACTATGTCTCGGTCATCCGTTTCTCAAACACCATGTACTGCGAGAATCCCAATGGAGAATATCAAGTCTTGTGGGGAAAAGTGCGCAAACCTCTGCAGAGTGTATAAACTAATCATGGTTGGCTGTGTCCCCGGTTATGGACATCTTGAGTATCTAGTACTTGGATTATCATGTGAATCTCAACATGTTACTATAAAATTTAGTTTGACGGGTTTGTTTAATGATGTTTAAGTGGGATTGAGAATGCTGTCAACCATTCTCAATGTTTAACAACCACCATGATAGTTAAATAAATTTATTCCTTTGCAGTAGGGAAAAATTGGCTTTTCGCAAAACTGTAACCATAGAGCTTTCCACCAGCCAAATATTGCATATAGTATAGTTGATTCATTCCATTACTCTCTACCTTGCCAGCATATTCCATGTGCTGACCCGTTTTCGGGTTGCAACGTTAATGTTGCAGACTTTTCAGACGATGATTAAGGAGTTTTAGGTCGTGGTTCTATACTCAGTGATGTCGTTGGACTTGATGGACTCACTTATCTTCCAAGCCTTCCGCTATTATCGTTATTAGATGGCCTTAAGCCATATTTATTGTAATAAGTTCTCTTTTGAGACACTCGATGTAATAAGTGTGTGATTGCTACTCTGTTATAAATCCTTCAAGTACTGTGTGGTGTCAGCATTACTGATCCAGGGATGACACCGGAGCACAGAGATTGGACCGTTTGAGGTCTGGTCGCTACAAGATGGTATCAGAGCACACGCTGACTGTAGGACACGACCACTAAGCTAAAGACCTAGATCACTACTCACTCTCTTCTCTTCTGACCTCTCATCTTTTCTACTCTTTAGGATGGCAGATGCAAGGAACAAGTTCACGCAACCGGATGAAGATACACCATTTGGACATCACTTGAAGGAAGTCACTAGATACCTGAACATAGGAGTACCAAGCTTCACCGGAACCTACAACGCCACTTTACCTGAAGAAGAGCGTTGGATGATTCAAGTTCAAGTTCCAGGAAGGACGTTCATGCCAGTCATTGAGCCCATAGAGTTTTCTTTTGATGCACCAACTTGGAGTCTAGGAAAGAGCATGGCAGCTCACATCGCCATGGGAAGCATTGGAGAAGTCTACCGCACTGATCTCAAGGATACTATCTACCAGATTTGTGGGCGCCGAGATAAGCACTGGGAGATGATCAGCACCAGAAAGGATAGATCAATTGCAGCTTTTATCCAGGAGTTAAACCAGCACATTCGACGTCACGAGAACCAGATGTGCGCCGACATGATAGACCTGAAGAAGGCAAGGACAAGAATCAAGGAACTGGAGGAAGAACTCAAGGCTACACGTGAAGATTATGAAGAAGAAATTGAAGTGTTAGTGGATAAGAATGCCGACCTAACAAAGAAGATCGGGATATTTATGGGAGGCCCTACACTAGTAGATGAAGACGAAGAACCCAAGGAGATTCGCCCAGAAGACTACATCATCATCGACGACACCGACTCGGATCCAGATGATAGTGATGATGACTATGTTGATAAAGCCGGAGCAGATATCATGGAGTCTTCAACCGAAGAATATTTCTAGTAGACCACCTCATCAGTAGTAGTAGTCCACCATGTAAATACAGTAGTCCGAGCACTTTTGCGATAGTTATATCGATTGTATGCCCTTGTTTGATTGAATGAAGTGAATTGTTTGCTTTTGCCTCATGTGCATATGGGTAGTGTTTTCTCTTTAGACCCCCACTATTCTTAAATCTCATCTTTTCTAAACCCTCAGATGCCTCCGAGACGTGACCCCGGATTTACCTTTCCACTGGAGCTCACTCAGTTGATCCAGTAGCAGAACACATTGATGCAGTTGCTAGTCCAGAATCAGAATCAGGGGAACAACAACAACAACCCACCACCACCACCTGTTGATCACTTAGCCCGTTTTCTTAGGCTGAATCCGCCGGTGTTTTCCAGTAGCACCAAGCCAATAGTAGCAGATGATTGGCTCCGCAAGATAGCTAGAGAGTTGACCACAGCAGGATGCACGGATGCGGAGAAGGTGAAGTTTGCCGCACATCAGCTTGAAGGACCCGCAGCATCATGGTGGGAGAATTTCACAGCCACTTTCCATGTCGACACTGTCACATGGGACCAGTTTCAGCAGGCTTTTCGAACTGCCCATGTTTCAGCAGGAGCTATGGCCTTGGAGAAGCGAGAGTTTCGCAACTTGCGCCAAGGAGGACGAACAGTTGGCCAGTATGTGGAGGACTTTAGTAAATTAGCACGTTATGCCCCAGATGACGTTGCTACGGATGCAGCTAAGCAGGAGAAGTTTCTGGAAGGACTGAATGATGAGTTGAGCATGCAGTTGATGGTAGCAACCTTCAACAACTACCAGGAGTTGGTAGATCGTGCTCTCATGATTGAAGGGAAGCAACAGCAAATTGAAAATCGCAAGAGGAAGTATGCACAAGGAAAGTACAAATCAGGAGCTCAGCAGAAGCCACGATTTACCCCTAGACCGGGAGGACATTTTCAGCATACCCATGGAGGAGGTAGCTCGCTGCCGGGGTTCTGATCCACGAGCACCTATGGGACCGGCGGACCGAGTCCCTTTCGGTTCGGCAGGGGGGGAGGTCCCACGAAGAGCGGATCGAGGCGAAGCACACGAACGGTTTACCCAGGTTTGGGCCGCACGGATGCGTAAAACCCTACTCCTGCTTTGTGGTTTGTATTGAGTTCTTGCTCGGGAGCGCGGAGTGCTACAGTACACTCCAGCAACTAACGAGACCGAGCGTGAGTGTCCTTTTCCTCTGAACCAGCTAACCCCCTCTACGTTGCGCATGGGCCTCCTTTTATATGCTCAAGGGGTCACCGACAGGTGGCAATGTAGACAAGGGTAAAAATCGAAAGGTGCTGCGGTAGGTACAGCTACCTGCTACAGTGTATCATACCTAACCCTAACGGCAGGGGACAAGGGCATTAAATGCCCGTCTGCGTCGTCTAAATAGTGTAAAAGGGACCGTCAGGGACGCCACCGCTCGCCACGATGGCGATCTTGTCAGCGCCGCTTGCCACCGCGCGCCGCTGGCTACACAGCCTCCCACCACATACGCCTGGAAGGGCCCCAGAGCGACACGTTGGTGGATGTGCTGGAGCACGGGCACAGAGTGGTGGCTTGCCGCGGCAAGCGCCTTGCCGCGGTCGTTGTCTTGTCGCGTCCGGGAGCTTGTCGCTCACCGGGCCTTGCCGGGACGCATGGCGTGTCGCGGCAAATTCCTTGAGGTGCCTTGGTTGGCCTTCCCGGCAAGCTCCTCTTGCCGGGGTCTTGTCTCCTTGGCTTGGATACTTTGTCCTTGAATGGCTCCAAAGGAACCACAGAGGACCTTGGCGGTCACCTGGCAAGCCTTGCCGCGGGATGCTGCGACTGCCCGTGCACAAGTTCGGGATACTAGGGTACCCCTACTCTATTACACCGACAGGAGCCCCCGGGCCTGGGCCATACGCGGTGCCGAGCGCCGTTGGGCCAGGCCCAAAACAGGGCACGGGCACGCGCGGCCTAGGTTACGCCGTATCTCTCTCCGTATCCACCGCGCTCTCCCTGAATGGCACGCGTTGAATGCGGCGTCGTGGGAGAGATCGTGGGTGGTTTCTTTATTCGGAAATGCGGAACGTCCGCCCCCTCCCTCTTTATAAGCAGGGGAAACAGGGGTAGTTTGCCCATTCGCCAGTTGCTGCTTCAATCTCGGAAATCTCCGCCGCTCCTTCATCTTCCCGAATCTAAAAGAGAGCAGCGCCCCGCCCCCCATCGCCACCAGCACCACCGACGCCGTCGATCTCCTCCACCACTTCCGCCATGGCTCCGAAAGCCGACAAGGGGAAGGTTGTGAAGTCGACCGAGGCGCAGCGGCTTGCGGCGCTGCGAAAGGAGCGGGCAGTCTTCCCCCCCCAAGCTCGCCGCGAGGGAGCTGAGGGAGAACTACTACCTCTTCTGGTCGACGGAGACGCGAGCGCACCCACGCATGAAGGTACTTCCCGCTGCCGCTTGGAAGATGGCTCCAAACGGATATCCATTCTTCGCCTTATTCTTCTACTGCGGGCTCTGCCCGCCTTTCTCTGAGTTCTTCTGCGATATCATGAACACCTACGGATTCCACCTCCTTGACTTCACCCCCAATGCCGTTCTGACCATGGCAGTTTTTGCACATCTCTGCGAAAACTTTGTCGGAGTCCATCCCAATGTAGCCCTTTTTCGCCACTTCTTTATACCCCGGGTAGAGAGAGGAGAGCCTTTATCCGGCGGAATCGCCTGGATCTCGAGGGTCGGCAAGAAGGAAACTTATCTGGAGGGAGAATTCCGCGGCAAGTGGGAGGAGTGGAGAGCAGACTGGTGCTGGATTGATGAGGAGAACCCGCAGCCATTCACCACCCGGCGCCAAACCCCAGTAGCACGCGGCAGCGATTGGAGTGACGTGGCCCCGGAAGACGACAGGCTGAAGATTGCTGTCACCCGGATCCTGCGCCTCAGGCTTGCCGGGCTCACTGTGGGCGCTGTTGGCGCAGATTTTCTTCGCCGCCGCATCGCCCCCCTGCAAGAACGGGGGAGACCTGCCTGGGAGTTCAAGAACGCGGCGGATATCATGAGGCTGCGGCCGGGCCTCAACTTCAACTTCACTGTTCTGGAGCTCAACGCGATGCTCCAGGAGCTGTTCAATTATGACCCCCAACACCCCGAAGTGTTCAGGTTGCCGGGGGGCGTCGTTCTGCTGTGCAACAACTCCGCACTCAACCGCATCCGTGCAATGATGCCGCTGCGCGACTCGCATGGAATTGTCCCAACTTGGCAAGAGCCTGCGGACGATGTCGTGCAGGAGTTCTTTGATGGCTTGGTAGAAGTGCCGATCCGCTCCGACGAAAAGGATAGCCTCACCCGCGACACCACCGATGCGGAGATGACATGCATCGCCACTAGGCTGGAAGAGGCGGCGGCAGCCGCAGCCGAGGGCGAATTTGGATTCACCCTGGAGGAGGCAGATGCAGCAGAGGCGGCAAGCCGTGCCGAGCGAGGGGAGCCCGCCGGCGAGAAAGAGCTTGCCGGGCAGAAAGGGCTTGCCGGGCATGGCGTCGAGTCGAGCGAGCCCGCCAAGGATATGAGCGGCTCGCTGGAAATCAACTCCTCTTCCTCCTCATCTTCAGGCAGCTCGCCGCAAGCAGAGCCTCCATCCCCACCAAGAAGGCGTCTCCGCAAGGCCGGTGACATAGCGGAGCGGCAGGCGAGTCAACAGTCGCCGCGCCGCGTGACACGCTCCACCGCGGCAAGTACTGTTGCCGCGGGAGCACCCCACGCTGCGACGGCAACTGGAGCAAGGCCCTCCCGGACCACCGCTTCTGCTCCTGCCGCTTCTCGCGCCGCGGCGGCAGCTGGAGCGGGGTCATCTCAGACCACCGCCACTGCTCCCGCCAAGCGGCCAAGGGAACCTACTCCTCCACCTCCTCGCGCCGGACGTGAGCCGGACTTCGACTTCTCCGCGTTCAGCTCCGACGAGGAAGAAGAAGAAGAGTAAGATTCTCTTGTTGTACTTGTGGTTCTTCAATCCTTGTTGTTTTGTCTTGTATCTCATTTGCTTTATTCTGAACTTGTTCCTTTTTAGGACTCTGGCCCAGAGAGCAGCAAAGAGAGCCAAGGTCCCGGCGATCGTCATCGAGGACGAACCTACTGCGGCAGCAGGGGGTGCGCCCGAGGCAACCTTGCCGGACCCGGCAACTTTTCTCCAGAGCAGCCCCCAGCGTAAGTATATGGTTTGCTTTCCGTTGTGAGGTGCGCATGGATACTCTGTCTTTGCTGATATCTGACTGTTGGTTTGTGTAGGAGCAGAGCAGCCCCACCAGGAGCCAAGGGAGAGTCCTCCGGCAAGGGAGAGCTTTCCGGTAAGGGAGAAGTCTCCGGCGAGGGAGAGTTCTCCGGCAAGGGACAGCACCAACGGCCCCCCGACGGTGGAGACCACGACTGCAGGACCCAGCACAGGTACTCCTCTCGCTTCAAAACTTCCCTTGGGTTTTTCTTTTTTTTGATCTTCTTGGGTATTTGCTTGACTCTTCTCCCTTTTTCGGCTGTCAGACCCATCTGCTACGGAGCCGATGGAGATCGAGGTTGCCGCCGAAGAAGCAGCCGGTGCTGACGATCCCGCCGGCGCAGAGGCCGCCAAGGCTGCCGCCGCAGCAACTGGCGAGGGGTCTGGCGATCGCACTGACGACCCTGAGGCCGCAGGGGCGCCAGGCGCTACGCCGACCGCCGACCCGTCCGCCGCTGCCGCAGCGCCAGGCTCCGAAGAGCCCCAGCCAGGCGTCTACTTGAAGGCCGGCGATGGCGTCTTCATCAACCTCCCCTGGGCGTCAAGCTCCAGGGCGCCGGTCGAGGGAGAGATCTTCGACGGGGAGGTGCTTGCCTCCGCTGGGCTGACGCTGGTTGATGCGCCGAGCAGCAGCAGCAACGAGCCTGAGGAGGAGCGGCTGCTGTGGAAGTTGTTGTCGCTCTACCTTGCGCGGCAAGCCAAGCTGGAATCCCGTGAGGCGCTTGTCGCGAAGGCGGGAGCAGGCATCGAGAAGCGCGCGGAGGAGCTCCGGGGCCTCCACCAGGAAGCTCTTCGGTCCCTGGCGGAGGAGCGGGAGCAGCTTGCCGAAGCGCAGAAGGCCTTCCTCCTCGAGAAGGCTGAAGTCAGAGAGCAACAGCGGCTTGCCGCTGAGAAGCTGTCTACGCAGGAGGGCGAGCTGGCGCAGCGGAAGGTCAATCTTGACGCCCACGAGGAGGATCTTGCCGCGCGCGAGGAAAAATTTGGCGGAGCCCTCAAGCAAGCGGAGGATGCTGCCGCAGCCGCCGAGGCCGCCAAGAAGGAGCTGGAGGTGAAGGTGGCACAGCTGGAGGCCGATCTCGCCGAGAAGGGCAAAGAGCTCAGCGCCGCCAAGGTCTCCAACGTGGATCTTGAGTTGAAGCTGACCACTTTGACCAAGACGCTGGACGGCGCCAAGGAGCAGGAGGTGGCCTCGAAGGAGGAGATCAAGGCCGACAAGGCACTGCTGGAAAGTGCTGCCGCCACCCAGAATGCTTTCAGGGAGACTGTGGAGCACTGGACGGAGAGCCTCGTGAGTGCTGCCGCAGATATTGACAGGGAGCTGGTGCAGCTGGGGATGGGGGATCTCGGGTACCCCTCCGACGAGAACCTCCAACCTAGCGCCAAGCTCACTTTGTTCTTCAAAGGCGTGGCGACGGCCCTCCAGCGGCTCCGGGAGAAGATCCCAAAGCAGCTGGCCGACGAGTCGCGCAAGATCTGCGCGGGAGCTCTTCAGAAAGTGTTGGTGAAGGTGGCCTTCCGCAATCCGGGCCTCAACCTCACCAACATCCTCAAGACCCTGCCACCGGATGCTGATCTGGAGGCGCTCAAGACCCTTGTCGCACCCATTGTGGACAAGGTGAGCGGGATCAAGAGGATCGAGGGCGATCGCGTAGACTAGGCCGCCCGCTTTCTTCTTTTCTTGTCACTGTTTGTCATGTTATGAAAACAATCTGTTAGAGCCGCGACAAGCTATCTTGTAATATAACTCTATTCTGGGTAATGATTGCAATGTTATTCCCTTTACTTGATTCCCCCCTTTGTATGTTTTTGCCCTACGCTTTTTAGGGAACTTGCCGGTGCAGGCACCTTAGCCGCGAGCGCTGAGTGCGGAACGTCAGCAGCCTGCTGGCAGTGCTGCTATCGACAAGAAACCTTGTCGCAACTAGTCGCAGCTCACTTAAGTTGTTGAGCGGACTCGAAACAAAATAAGGGCGCAACTAGCTACGAGTTGGTTCCTCCGCGCACAGGTTTTCCATACAAATTGCGGTCGTTCAAGGGAGATAACTTAGAAATTTAAAAAATCTGATTGCTCAAACTTTGGCCACTTAGCTTTTCTGTTGTTTGCTTCCCGGTAAGGCGAAACTTTCTTGAACGGCGCCTGGTCCATACCATTATCTTCTTCTTTCCCCCCGGCAAACTTGTGGGCGAGGGAACCTTCCTTTCCTTGAGAAAAAAAAAGAAAGAAGAGAAAATAAAGATATGGAGCCTTATGGCTCGTTATTGCTTACCAGGGAGTAGGTGCTGCACAAAGTGTCAGATCACATATGCAAAAAATAGAATGCATGAAATTGATAAGATGTGCGGAGCAGGTGAGCTTTACTTATGCACGGGTTCTGCGCCCGGCTTTGTACAAAGGATTACATGCAACAGCGGCAAGACTTGTACAAAAGGTGGTTGCCGGAATAGGTTCCGACAACCGTGCCTTACGGGTAAAACTTACGAAGATGCTCAATGTTCCAGGAATTGCTCACCGGAATGCAATCTTCGGTCTCAAGGCAGACAGCGCCAGCCCTAGTGACTCGTTTCACCCGGTAAGGGCCTTCCCACTTCGGCGTCAACTTGTTGGAATTCTTGGCGGACTGAACACGCCGAAGAACAAGGTCGCCTTCCTCGAGACTTCTGGCGTTAACTTTGCGGCTATGGTAGCGGCGCAAAGCTTGCTGGTAGCGAGCAGCTCGCACAGCAGCCTGAAGACGGTCTTCCTCAAGGAGCAGCGCGTCATCTTGTCGCAGCTGCTCTTGCTCAAGCTCATCATAAGCGAGGACTCGAGGTGACCCGTATACGAGTTCCGTGGGGATAACTTCCTCTGCTCCATAGACTAGAGCGAAAGGTGTCTGGCCAGTGGCTCGATTTGGCGTCGTCCTGATCGACCAAAGAACCACCGGCAGCTCCTCGATCCAGTTTCTTCCGCACTTGTGCAGCCTGTCGAAAGTCCTGGTCTTGAGCCCGCACAGCACTTCAGCATTTACCCTCTCCGCTTGACCGTTGCTTCTCGGGTGAGCAACAGAAGCGAAGCAGACCTTGGCGCCAAGATCTTGGACGTACTGCATGAAGGTGCGGCTCATGAATTGCGTACCGTTGTCGGTGATTATCCTGTTAGGGATCTCGAAGCGGCAAACAATCGACCTGAAGAACTTGACTGCTGACTGTGTTGTCACCTTCCTCACTGGTTCCACTTCCGGCCACTTTGTGAACTTGTCGATTGCAACGTACAAGTACTCAAAGCCCCCGACTGCTCGGGGAAAGGGGCCGAGGATGTCGAGCCCCCAGACCGAAAATGGCTAGGATAAAGGGATCGTCTGGAGAGCTTGAGCTGGTTGGTGTATCTGCTTGGAATGGAACTGGCACGCTTCACACTTGGTTACTTGTGCAGTTGCATCCTGGAGGGCTGTCGGCCAAAAGAAACCTTGCTGGAATGCTTTGCCGGCAAGTGCTCTTGCGCCAATGTGGTGACCACATATGCCTCCATGTATCTCTGCCAACAGCTTTTGTCCATCTTCCCGGTGAATACACTTCATTTTCACACCGTTGAGTCTTCTTCTGTACAGTGTGTTGTCGACAAACTGGTACATACTTGACTGTCGGGCTACTCTTTCCGCTTCTTCTTGCTCTTCGGGAAGTTCTCCTATCTGAAGGAAACGGACAATCTGTTGCGCCCATGCTGGAGCTTGTGGCTCGACAACAAGGACTAAAGGCAGATCTGCTGCTGTGGGAACATCCGCTTCTACGGCGAGAGCCTGCGGCTCTGCCGGAGCTTGAAGTTCCCCGGCAAGCTTGCCAGAGCAAAGCTTGTCGGGAGCTTCTGCTTCAACGGAACAAACCCTAGGGCTTGCCGGAGCAGATTGCTCCTCAGCGCAAGGCAAATCTGTTGCTGCGGGAACGTCCTCTTCTACGGCGAGAACCTGCGGCTCCGCCGGAGCTTGATGTTCAATGGCAAGTTTGCCGGAGCAAAACTTGTCGGGAACTTCTGCTTCAACGGAACAAACCCTGGGGCTTGCCGGAGCAGACTGCTCCTTAGCGCTCTTGGCGTTGATCTTGGGGACCTTCTTGGCGGCGGCTTCGGGAAGCTCTGCCGGCAAATAGTCACCAGAAATCAACTTCCTCTTCTTGCTTTGTCCAGTTGATGGCGTTACGGACGGTTGTGTCAGCTTGAGCACAAAGATCCCTGGTTCCACAGGTAACTTAAGTGCGGCGCACTTTGATAGGCCATCGGCAATGGCGTTTTGAGCTCTTGGAACATGCTCCATCTGTAAGCCGTCAAAGTGCTCTTCTAGCTTTCTCACTTCATCGACATAGGCTTCCATCAACGGACTCTGATAGCTCTTGTTCACTTGGCGGACGACAAGCTGCGAGTCACCCCTGACAATGAGCTTTTTGATCCCAAGGTCTGCCGCGATCCTGAGACCGGCAAGCAAGCCTTCATACTCTGCAGTATTGTTTGTTGCTTGCTCCTTGGGAAAGTGCATCTGGAGTACGTACTCGAGGTACTCTCCGGTGGGTGCGACAAGCAGCACGCCAGCGCCGGCGCCTTGCAGCGAAAAGGCACCATCAAAGTACATCAGCCACTCTTTGCTTGCTTCTTTGACAGGGATGCTTGTTTCTGGAATTTCTTCATCTGGTGTTGGCGTCCATTCTGCTATGAATTCTGCCAATGCTTTGCTTTGGATAGTTGAAGTACTCTCAAACTTGAGGCCAAAGCTTGACAGTTCCAGTCCCACTCGACAATCCTGCCTGTCGCTTCTGGATTCTGTAGTATCCTCTTCAGCGGAAAACGAGTGACAACTGTGATCTCATGTGCTTGGAAGTAATGGCGTAGCTTTCTTGAGGCCATGAGAAGGCCGAAAAGCAATTTCTGCACGCAAGAGTACCTTGACCTAGCCCCCTGCAGAAGGGAACTGACAAAGTAAACTAAGCGCTGTACCATTCTCTTCTGTATCTCCTCGCGCGTCTGCGCAGATCCATCCTTGTCGGGACCAGAGCTTGTCGAGGAAGCCCCCTGCTTGTCGCTGGATGCGCCTGCCGAGGTTGCTGGCTCGTCATCTGCCTCCCTCTCTGCTACTAACGCAGCACTAACCACTTGATTGGTTGCCGCTATATACAGCAGCAACTTCTCTTGTGGCTTAGGTGCGATAAGTGTTGGAGTGGAGGACAGGTATCTCTTCAAGTCTTGCAGCGCAGCCTCCGCTTCCGGAGTCCATTTCATTGGACCTGCCTTTTTCATTATTTTGAAAAATGGCAGGGCGCGCTCAGCAGACCTAGAGATAAACCTGCTGAGAGCAGCCACGCAACCGGCAAGTCCTTGTACATCTTTGACGCGCTTTGGTGCTTCAATCTGCTCAATGGCCTTGATCTTGTCGGGATTGGCTTCGGTTCCCCACTGAGACACGAAGAACCCGAGAAGCTTGCCGGAGGGGACTCCAAACACGCACTTCTCGGGGTTGAGCTTGAGGCTGATCTTGCGCAGATTTGCAAAGGTCTCGTCTAAATCTTGAATCAGAGTTGCCTTGTCCTTGCTCTTGACCACTATGTCATCCATGTAGGCTTCCACATTTCAGTGTATTTGTGGCTCAAGAGCGACATGGACTACTCTTGCAAATGTTGAACCAGCATTTTTTAAACTGAAGGGCATCCGTATGAAACAGTACGTGCCACATGGAGTGATGAATGCGGTCTTCTCCTCATCCTCTTCTGCCATGAAGATCTGATGGTATCCTGAGTATGCGTCAAGAAATGAAAGCAAATCACATCCGGCTGTGGAGTCAACAATCTGGTCAATGCGCGGCAAAGGAAATGGGTCTTTGGGACAAGCTTTGTTAACATCGGTAAAGTCGATACAAAGTCTCCATTTCCTGTTCGCCTTGCGCACGACTACAGGATTGGCCAACCACGTAGGATGGAGCACTCCTCTGACAAGGCCTGCTGCTTCCAACTTCTTGATCTCTTCTGCGATGAATTCTTGGCGCTCCACTGCTTGCTTCCTGACCTTCTGCTTGACGGGCCGCGCATGAGGACAAACGGCAAGATGGTGCTCAATTACTTTCCTGGGAACACCGGGGATGTCAGACGGTTGCCACGCAAACACGTCGACGTTCGCCCGCAGGAAAGCAATGAGCACGCTTTCCTATTTAGGGTCGAGAGTGGCACCGATGGTGAAGGTACCACCAGTGCCGTCCTCCTTGGCGGACACCTTCTTGGTCTCTGGCGGAGCTGCCATTGTCTTCTTACACTTGCCGGTGGAGCTCGTTGGTGCGTCCTCAACGGCAGCGCGGCACTCCGAAGAGGTGCGCTTGCCGGAGTGGGCATCAGAACTCTTGCCGGACTTGGTCTTCTTCTTCCCCCCGGGAGCTTCAACGGCAGGTGACTTGCGATCTGTTGCGGCTGCCGCTTCCCGGTAGATCTTGTCAGCGGAGATAAGAGCATCCTTCTTGTCGCCAGGGACAGAGATGACGCTTATCGGGCCTGGCATCTTCAGCATATCGTATGCGTAGTGAGAGGCTGCCATGAACTTGGCGAGCGCTGGACGGCCGAGTATCGCATTGTAAGGCAATGGAAATCGGCAACGTCAAAAGTGACCCTCTCAGTCCTGAAGTTCACCTTGCTGCCAAATGTTACTGGCAACGTGACCTTCCCCTTCGGCTTGCTCCTTCCCGAGTTGATTCCTTGGAATGTGCCGGTCTCTTCAAGCTCGCTGTCAGGGATCTGGAGTTTCTGGAGTACAGCGGAGGAGATCAAGTTCAAGCCGGCCCCGCCGTCAACTAGCATCTTAGTGACCTTGAGGTTGCGGATAGTTGGTGAAACCAACATCGGCAAGCACCCGACCGCAGTTGTGCGATCAGGGTGGTCCTCAATATCAAAGATGATAGGCGTGCTGGACCATTTCAGAAGCTTGCGTGACTCGACAGGTGGTTCCGCCGCATTGACTTCCCGCACCCACTGCTTGAGCTGGCGGTGCGAAGTATGCAGAGAAGCACCGCCGTCAACGCACAAGACCTCTGTGGCTTTTTGGAACTCCTGCTCACTAGTCTCGACATCATCCATGTCTTCTTCGTCGTCGTCATCTTCATCCTTGTCGCGGCCGCGGGGAGGTCTGTCTCCTTGCCGCTGCTTGGCTTTGCCGCAGCGCCCTCCTCGGCCGGCGCGCTTCTTGCCGGATTCTCCAGCGCCTCCTTGGGCCCTCTCCTTGTCGCGTCACTCGTATTTAGCTTTTTGCTGCTGGACAAGCTGCTCGACCTTCTTGCAGCTCTGGAGGTCATGGCCCTTGGTGCGGTGGATCTTGCAGTACTGCTTGTCGGTGCCGTCCTGCTTGTCGGCGACCGCCACAGCCTGGCAGTTGGTGCATGTGGCAATCTCCTTACCGGAGCTACCAACTTTGGGTTTCTTGGCGCCACCTTTGTTGCCGGACTGCTCAACGACTAGCACATCTTTGCCTTTCTTCTTCCTGTTGTTCCGCCGCCTGTTTTTCTTTACCGGGGCAGCATCCTCGCTGTCAGATCCCCCCGCTCCTGTATTCTCTCCGGGGAGTTTCCTCCCTTCCTCAGCACGTGCACACTTGTCGGCCAGGGCATACAGCTCACTGACATCTCTGATCCTGCACATTGCCATCTCCTCCCGCATCCTGCGGTTACGCACGTTCTGATGGAACGCGCTAATGACCGTGGCAGGGTGGACATTTGGGATGTTGTGCTGTACACGGTTGAATCTCTGGATGTACTTGCGCAGGGGCTCTCCTTCCTTCTGGGCGAGCAGATGAAGGTCACTCTCTTGGCCATGGGGTTTGTGGCCGCCTGTAAAGGCGCCGACAAACTGATGGCATAGGTCTGCCCAGGAGGATATGGAGTTGTCCGGCAAGTGCATGAGCCAGGACCTGACGTTGGGCTTGAGCACCAGCGAGAAGTAGTTGGCAAGGATCTCGTCGTCCCGCCCCCCGGCAGCCTGCACCACGATGGTGTAGATGCTGAGGAACTCCGACGGATGCGACTTGCCGTCGTACTTCTCTAGTACGTCTGGCTTGAAATTCTTTGTGCTGGGCCACTGGACTTGCCGCAGCTCACGAGTAAACGCAGGGCAACCTACCGCGTACGGCAAGTCGCCTGGTTCCCCTGGCGCATGCATGTCGACAGAGGGCCCAGCGCGCTGGTCCGATTGACGTCGCGCTTCTCTTCGGCGCTCGATGCGAGTACGAGCGTCTTCTTGCTGTCATTCATGAAGAACTTGGCGCTGATCGTGACGAGCTCGTGGATCTGATGATGCGATGGAGTCGCTGTCGAGGTGGATTCGGCGAGTCGGCGATCTTGGCCTTCGGGGCGGAGAGTGCACAATGGTTGCACCCCCACCGGTCTTGTCGCCACCGGCTCGTGCCTGGCTGACTTGCCGCGGCTGCGACATGCTCGGCTGCCGTTGAGTGTCGCCGTTGGCGAAGCCGATGAGACCCTGAATGGTGGCCCTCCAGTCGTCGATCTTGTCTACCGTTGGAGGGTAGTCCAGGAGCAGTTGAGCTCGCGCCAAAGCTTCTGCTGGAGTGGCGGGTGGCGGTGGCGAACGGTGCGAGGAGTGGGATATGCTCGGACTTCTAACTATGTTAGAAGGAGCAGTATCCCGTCCAGGCGACCGTGCCTCGCTCGTGCCAGCATGTTGGCGTGCATGTTGGTCTTGAGCACTCCGAGATCCACCAGCTCGATCTTGGTCCAGCAAACGCATGGTACCGTGAGTACCATGACGCTGCCGGTCCCGCGCCTCCTGAGATGGGCGCGGTGCATGTACGGACGCCGATGTCTTGGAGTGCGCCCGGTTGTTGTGGGAGTCGGCTACGCCGCCGATGGGCAGCGCAACCTTGTCCTTGGACCTGGCAGCACCATGAGCTCCCTCGTCGACGCCCGTTCTTCCGCCAGCGTCTGCCCCATCAGCCGTTTGCTCCTGCAGTGGTGGGTTCGGCGCGGACGGAGCAGCCGCCTCCGAAGCCTTCTTCTTCGGCGGCATGTCGATGAAGATGATGAAGATCTAGCTCGTGTGAACGCCGGATCTAGTTCACACAATCTCGACCCCCCTACCTGGCGCGCCAAAGATGCCGGGGTTCTGATCCATGAGCACCTATGGGACCGGCGGACCGAGTCCCTTTCGGTTCGGCAGGGGCGGAGGTCGCACGAAGAGCGGATCGAGGCGAAGCACACGAGCGGTTTACCCAGGTTCGGGCCGCACGGATGCGTAAAACCCTACTCCTGCTTTGTGGTTTGTATTGAGTTCTTGCTCGGGAGCGCGGAGTGCTACAGTACACTCCAGCAGCTAACGAGACCGAGCATGAGTGTCCTTTTCCTCTGAACCAGCTAACCCCCTCTATGTTGCGCATGGGCCTCCTTTTATATGCTCAAGGGGTCACCGACAGGTGGCAACGTAGACAAGGGTAAAAATGGAAAGGTGCTGCGGTAGGTACAGCTACCTGCTACAGTGTATCATACCTAACCCTGACGGCAGGGGACAAGGGCATTAAATGCCCGTCTGCATCGTCTAAATAGTGTAAAAGGGACCGTCAGGGACGCCACCGCTCGCCACGATGGCGATCTTGTCAGCGCCGCTTGCCACCGCGCGCCGCTGGCTGCACAGCCTCCCGCCACGTACGCCTGGAAGGGCCCCAGAGCGACACGTTGGTGGATGTGCTGGAGCGTGGGCACAGAGTGGTGGCTTGCCGCGGCAAGCGCCTTGCCGCGGTCGTTGTCTTGTCGCATCCGGGAGCTTGTCGCTCACCGGGCCTTGCCGGGATGCGTGGCGCGTCGTGGCAAATTCCTTGAGGTGCCTTGGTTGGCCTTCCCGGCAAGCTCCTCTTGCCGGGGTCTTGTCTCCTTGGCTTGGATACTTTGTCCTTGAATGGCTCCAAAGGAACCACAGAGGACCTTGGCGGTCACCTGGCAAGCCTTGCCGCGGGATGCTGCGACTGCCCGGGGGCTCCTGTCGGTGCACTAGAGTAGTTTTTCTTTACCGGGGCAGCATCCTCGCAGTCAGATCCCCCCGCTCTTGTATTCTCTCCGGGGAGTTTCCTCCCTTCCTCAGCACGTGCACACTTGTTGGCCAGGGCATACAGCTCACTGACGTCTCTGATCTTGCACATCGCCATCTCCTCCCGCATCCTGCGGTTACGCACGTTCTGATGGAACGCATTGATGACCGCGGCAGGGTGGACATCTGGGATGGTGTGCTGTACACGGCTGAATCTCTGGATGTACTTGCGCAGGGGCTCTCCTTCCTTATGGGCGAGCAGATGAAGGTCACTCTCTTGGCCATGAGGTTTGTGGCCGCCTGTAAAGGCGCCGACAAACTGATGGCATAGGTCTGCCCAGGAGGATATGGAGTTGTCCGGCAAGTGCATGAGCCAGGACCTGACGTTGGGCTTGAGCACCAACGGGAAGTAGTTGGCAAGGATCTTGTCGTCCCGCCCCCCGGCAGCCTGCACCGCGATGGTGTAGATGCTGAGGAACTCCGACGGATGCGACTTGCCGTCGTACTTCTCTGGTACGTCTGGCTTGAAATTCTTCGTGCTGGGCCACTGGACTTGCCGCAGCTCACGAGTAAACGCAGGGCAACCTACCGCGTATGGCAAGTCGCCTGGTTCCCCTGGCGCATGCATGTCGACAGAGGGCCCAGCGCGCTGGTCCGATTGACGTCGCGCTTCTCTTCGGCGCTTGATGCGAGTACGAGTGTCTTCTTGCTGTTGTTCGTGAAGAACTTGCCGCTGATCGCGACGAGCTCGTGGATCTGATGACGCGGTGGAGTCGCTGTCGAGGTGGATCCGGCGAGTCGGCGATCTTGGCCTTCGGGGCGGAGAGTGCACAGTGGTTGCACCCCCACCGGTCTTGTCGCCACCGGCTCGTGCCTGGCTGACTTGCCGCGGCTGCGACGTGCTCGGCTGCCGTTGAGTGTCGCCGTTGGCGAAGCCGATGAGACTCTGAATGGTGGCCCTCCAGTCGTCGATCTTGTCTGCCATTGGAGGGTAGTCTAGGAGCAGTTGAGCTCGCGCCAAAGCTTCTGCTGGAGTGGCGGGTGGCGGTGGCGAACGGTGCAAGGAGTGGGATATGCTCGGACTTCTAACTATGTTAGAAGGAGCAGTATCCCGTCCAGGCGACCGTGCCTCGCTTGTGCCAGCATGTTGGCGTGCATGTTGGTCTTGAGCACTCCGAGATCCACCAGCTCGATCTTGGTCCAGCAAACGCATGGTACCGTGAGTACTATGACGCTTCCGGTCCCGCGCCTCCTGAGATGGGCGCGGTGCATGTACGGACGCCGATGTCTTGGAGTGCGCCCGGTTGTTGTGGGAGCCGGCTACGCCGCCGATGGGCAGCGCAGCCTTGTCCTTGGACCTGGCAGCACCATGAGCTCCCTCGTCGATGCCCGTTCTTCTGCCAGCGTCTGCCCCATCAGCCGTTTGCTCCTGCAGTGGTGGGTTCGGCGCGGACGGAGCAGCCGCCTCCGAAGCCTTCTTCTTCGGCGGCATGTCGATGAAGATGATGAAGATCTAGCTCGTGTGAATGCCGGATCTGGTTCACACAATCTCAACCCCCCTACCTGGCGCGCCAAAGATGCCGGGGTTCTGATCCCCGAGCACCTATGGGACCGGCGGACCGAGTCCCTTTCGGTTCGGCGGGGGCGGAGGTCGCACGAAGAGCGGATCGAGGCGAAGCACACGAGCGGTTTACCCAGGTTCGGGCCGCACGGATGCGTAAAACCCTACTCCTTCTTCGTGGTTTGTATTGAGTTCTTGCTCGGGAGCACGGAGTGCTACAGTACACTCCAGCAGCTAACGAGACCGAGCGTGAGTGTCCTTTTCCTCTGAACCAGCTAACCCCCTCTACGTTGCGCATGGGCCTCCTTTTATATGCTCAAGGGGTCACCGACAGGTGGCAACATAGACAAGGGTAAAAATGGAAAGGTGCTGCGGTAGGTACAGCTACCTGCTACAGTGTATCATACCTAACCCTGACGGCAGGGGACAAGGGCATTAAGTGCCCGTCTGCGTCGTCTAAATAGTGTAAAAGGGACCGTCAGGGACGCCACCGCTCGCCATGATGGCGATCTTGTCAGCGCTGCTTGCCACCGCGCGCCGCTGGCTGCACAGCCTCCCGCCACGTACGCCTGGAAGGGCCCCAGAGCGACACGTTGGTGGATGTGCTGGAGCGCGGGCACAAAGTGGTGGCTTGCCGCGGCAAGCGCCTTGCCGCGGTCGTTGTCTTGTCGCGTCCGGGAGCTTGTCGCTCACCGGGCCTTGTCGGGACGCGTGGCGCGTCGTGGCAAATTCCTTGAGGTGCCTTGGTTGGCCTTCCCGGCAAGCTCCTCTTGCCGGGGTCTTGTCTCCTTGGCTTGGATACTTTGTCCTTGAATGGCTCCAAAGGAACCACAGAGGACCTTGGCGGTCACCTGGCAAGCCTTGCCGCGGGATGCTGCGACTGCCCGTGCACAAGTTCGGGATACTAGGGTACCCCTACTCTAGTACACCGACACTCGCACAATCACAATGGCCCCAGGAATGGTAATGGTAATGGAGCAAGCAATGGCCAGAACTGTACCAACCCATCAACCCCAGCCAAGAAAGACCTGAGCCAAGTCACTTGCTTTAAGTGCCAGAAGACTGGACATTATGCCAATGAATGTCCTGAATCACAAAATGGAAATAGCAATGGAAGCTCTGGAAGAAGCCAAACCCTTTCAACAGGGGACAGGTGAATCACGTTAGTGTGGAGGAGGTTGAAGAACAGCCGGATGCAGTAATCGGTAAGTTTTTGGTTAAGTCATTTACTACACTCGTTCTTTTCGATACTGGTGCATCGTATTCATACATATCAAGGGGATTTGTGGATAAGTATAAACTGTCAACCCAAGCCCTTAGGTCACCCATGTTAGTAACCTCGCCTGGAGCAGAATATATGGCTAGTATATGGTGTGATCGGTTATCATTAAGGATTGGTAACTATGTTTTTACCTCAGACCTAATAGTATTGGAATCCCAAGGATTGTATGTGATATTAGGCATGGATTGGTTATCAAAGTATGAAGGGAATATTGAATGTGCTAGTAAGTCAATTTTGCTTACCACCCCAGAAGAGAGAAGGATCAAGTATGTATCCCGACATGTGCCAAAGAGGACTCAAGTAAATTGTTTAACTGGAGTTGTGCAGGAGGAAGTACCAGTAGTGAAGGATTTCCCCGAAGTATTTCCAGAAGAGTTGCCAGGCATGCCACCAGATAGAGATATTGAGTTTTTGATTGAGCTTTTGCCAGGCACAGGGCCAATATCAAAGAGACCATATAGGATGCCTGCAAAGGATTTGGTGGAAATTAAGAAGCAAATTAAGGAGTTACTGGATAAAGGTTATATTTGCCCAAGTTCTTCACCTTGGGGATCGCCAGTACTTCTAGTGGAAAAGAAGGATGGATCGTTAAGGATGGTTATCGATTATCGAGGATTGAATGAAGTAACAATCAAGAACAAGTATCCACTACCGATGATCAATGATCTGTTTGATCGATTGCAAGGAGCTAAGGTATTTTCCAAGATCGATCTGCGATCAGGATACCACCAGTTGAAGATTCGGGAACAGGATATACCCAAGACGGCTTTTACCACCAGGTATGGGCTGTATGAGTATACCGTTATGTCATTTGGTCTGACTAATGCACCTGCATATTTTATGAACATGATGAGCAAGGTGTTTATGGAGTTCTTGGATAAGTTCGTCGTAGTGTTCATTGATGATATCCTGGTTTACTCAAAGAATGAAGAGGAGCATAAGGAACATTTGCGTTTGGTTCTTGGAAAGCTCAGGGAACATCAACTATATGCCAAGTTTAGCAAATGTGAGTTTTGGTTGAAGGAAGTTGGATTTCTCGAACACGTTATATCCGGAGAAGGTATAACAGTAGATCCCACTAAAGTTGATACCATGACCAAGTGGGAAGCACCAACCACCGTGGGAGAGATCCGAAGTTTTCTTGGACTCGCAGGATACTACCAGTGGTTTATTGAGAATTTCTCAAAGATTGCGAAGCCTATGACGGAGTTGTTGAAGAAGGATACCAAGTTCCTATGGACGGAGGAATGTGAGGCTAGTTTTCAGGATTTGAAGAAACGCTTGGTTACTTCACCAGTGTTGATTTTGCCAGACCAGACCAAGGATTATGAGGTGTATTGCGACGCTTCACGTCGAGGACTTGGAGCTGTGCTTATGCAGGAAGGGAGAGTTGTTTCATATGCCTCACGACAGCTTAAGCCTCATGAGTTGAATTATGCTACGCATGATTTGGAGTTAGCAGCCGTAGTCCATGCACTGAAGACTTGGAGACATTTTCTGATTGGAAATCATTGCGAGGTGTATACGGATCATAAGAGTTTGAAGTATATTTTCACGCAGAAGGAGTTGAATCTCAGACAAAGGAGATGGTTGGAGCTCATCAAGGATTATGATATGAAATTGCATTATCACCCCGGAAAGGCTAATGTAGTAGCTGACGCATTAAGCCGTAAGAGCCATGTCAACACCCTAACGACGGGAGAATTATCAAGGGAGTTAGCCGAAAATCTTCAAGAGTTATGTTTAGAAATAGTCCCGAGAGGCTATGTAGCATCATTGGAGATTCAGTCTACATTGATGGATAAAATCAGAGAAGCCCAAAGGACTGGCAAGGAGATTGCTTCTATTAGGGAGAAATTTAGCAAAGGAAAAGCTAAGGGATTTCGTGAGGATGAGCGCAATACCTTATGGTTTGAAGACCGTGTCTATGTACCAAATGATCCGGAGATTAGAAAGCTAATTCTGCAAGAGGCCCATGATTCACCATATTCGATTCACCCAGGAAATACCAAGATGTATTTTGGATTTGAAGGATATTTTCTGGTGGACCGGGATGAAGAAGGATATTGCAGAGTACGTAGCAGTTTGTGATGTATGTCAGAGAGTAAAGGCAGAGCATCAGAAGCCAGCAGGATTGCTACAACCATTGCCGATACCCGAATGGAAGTGGGATAAGCTAGGCATGGATTTTATTACAGGATTGCCTAGAACACGCTCAGGCTATGACTCGATATGGGTTGTAGTCGATCATTTGACAAAGGTAGCTCATTTCATTCCAGTGAAGACTACCTATGCCAGTGCGAAGTTGGAAAAGATATACATGACCAGGATCGTATGTCTGCATGGAGTTCCAAGGAGCATTGTATCAGATAGAGGAACCTAGTTTACTTCAAAGTTCTAGAATCAGTTGCATGAGACTTTGGGAACCAGACAAGAGTTTAGCACAACTTTCCACCCGTAGACAGATGGACAGACTGAGAGAGTCAATCAGATTTTGGAGGATATGCTAAGAGCTTGTGCGCTAGATTACGGATCTAGTTGGGACGAGAATTTGCCATATGCAGAGTTCTCTTACAACAGCAGCTATCAAACCAGTCTGAAGATGGCCCCTTTCGAAGCCTTGTATGGAAGGAGGTGCACGACCCCATTGTCCTGGGATGAAGTTGGATATCGCCAGTTGTTTGGACCGGACCTGATAAAGGAATCTGAACAGGAAGTGAAATTAATTCGCGACAGGCTAAAGGTAGCTCAATCCAGGCAGAAGAGTTATGCAGATTCTAGATGCAAGGAGACAGTTTACGAAGTCGGAGACCGAGTTTATCTTCGAGTATCACCACTTCGAGGAGTTAAGCGCTTTGGAGTTAAGGGAAAACTAGCGCCATGTTTTGTAGGCCCATACAAAGTATTGGAACGTATTGGAGAAGTAGCCTACAAGTTGGAATTACCCGAAGGATTGTCAGGAGTTCCCGACGTGTTTCATGTATCCCAGTTGAAGAAGTGCCACGCAAAGATGGCTGACATACCGCTGAGAGATACAGTACCACTGGAAGCAATTCAGTTGGATAGTGATTTGACCTATGAGGAGAAACCAGTTAGGATTCTAGAATATGCCAGTCGATTCACCCGCAACAAGGTTATCAAGTTTTGGAAAGTTCAGTGGAGCCACCACACGGAGGATGAAGCCACTTGGGAACAAGAGGAAGATTTGTTGAAGGACCACCCTCACCTATTTTCTAGCCAACCCGAATCTCGAGGGCGAGATTCATCTTAAGGGGGGTAGGTTTGTAACATCCCAAATTTTCAATTCGGAATGTTATACACTAGATCATCATTGCATATCATATTTATTGCATTTTGGTTGATCCTAGAAATTTTCGCAACTCAAGAACCCTCGGAGAGAGTTGGGGATTTCGTTATTTTCATATTTGAGTTGTCTCAAATTTTCAAAATAGGATCATTTGATTTTATTCATTTTATCTTCAATTATTTCAATTACAAAAAAATATGAGAGAGGGAATAAAATGACTTTCCCAAAATAAAGAAATATTGAGGATTTAATAAAAAAACCAAATAAGATTTTATTTGGTTTTATTTGCTATTTTATTTGTATTTAGGAAAAATATGTGTTTTTCAAAATTGCATTTAGGCCCCAAATAAATGTTCATCCTGTGCGGCTTGATTTTAGAAGCCGGGGAAAATTTATTTCGGGATTTTTGGAGTCCGTTTAGTATTTCTTTTATTTGTTTTTCTGTATGGAATATTTAAGAAAAAAATCCGAACCGACTCCAGGCCGTACCCGAGCGGGACTCCGCCCGGGGGGCCTCTATAAGCCGCCCGACCCGAGCTGCCGAAGCCCATCAGCCGCCGCAGCCCGCCCCGCGCCCTAACCCTAGCCGCCACCGCCGCTGCCGCGCCGCCCGCGTCGCTGCCTCGCCGCTCGCGCCGCCATCGCCGCCCTGCCTCGCCGCCCGCCGCCGTCGCTGGAGCCGCTGCCGCCGCCACCGACCGCACCCCGAGGTTGACCCCGCCGCCGTTTTTTAGAAAAACCGTTCGGTTTTTCCGTCGGTTTTTTTAGTTTCATTTTTTTTAGATCGGTTTTTTTCGGTTTAGTCTATTTAGTGAACGTTCGCTCGGTTCGTTCGTTTTAACGAACGTGTTCATCGTTTAGATCCAGTTAATGAATGTTCGTTCGTTAAACTGTTCGTTGTTTTTCCTTTTCTCGGATTAAATTCACGATTTTTCTGATCGCGATTTCTGATCCGATTTTCGTTTTAGTATAACTTCTCGCTCGTTATCGGAATCAGGCGATTCAAGCACCTGGAGTTTCGTCTCGAAACCCTCTTTCCATTTAACCAACTTAAACAAGTTTTTGTTTCTGTAAAAATTGCCCTAGATCCAGAATAGTAATCGAAGCCTATTTCTTTTGTCGTTTGTCTTTCGTTGCTTCGTTCGATTTGATTCTTTTTGCCAACCGGAGTTCTTAAGTTGAACTTTCTGGTTAGATCTCTTATTTGAGTTTTACCTGTGCATTAGTTGAGTACTTATTGTATGCTTGTTTGTTTGCGATAGAGTACCCGAAGTGCGCCACCTGTTACTTCGAATCTCTAGGTTTCTCGGATCATCAGCAAGGCAAGTAACACTTTGATCATACCTCTTTACTACCCAGTTTTATTGCAATAGATCAAACCTCAAACATTGCATGATTAGGATCTAATTAAATTGTGGGATGGGAAGTAGTTGAGGTAGTACCTATTACCTGTTTATTATCAAACCTTTGGGAGGTACTTGTACGTTTGCTTACTATTGCTATGCTATGCTAGTAGACATGGATTGGGTGAGTGATATCCATGACAGATGTGAGATTTTAAAATCAATGGTTTATCTAAGGTGGCAACTTAAATACACATCTGGGTGGATTGAGGTACCTGGGTATTCCAGGATTGCCTGTTTTCTTTTGGACCGCCACCCAGGCTCAAAGGGATCATGAGATTATTCATGCTAGAAATTTTCGTGTGCAGCCACAAGCTACTATGGGCTCTAGCATAGTTGACTAAGTCGTGTGAACTCTTACAATGGTAGACTAGCAGATGCAGGGGATGTAGGTGGTACGATCTACCCATCGTAAGGTGCTAGCGCTTCTGAAAGACTATGTCTCGGTCATCCATTTCTCAAACACCATGTAGTGCGAGAATCCCAATGGAGGAGATCGAGTCTTGTGGGGAAAAGTGTGCAAACCTCTGCAGAGTGTATAAACTAATCATGGTTAGCCGTGTCCCCGTTTATGGACATCTTGAGTATCTAGTACTTGGATTATCATGTGAATCTCAACATGTTACTATAAAATTTAGTTTGACGGGTTTGTTTAATGATGTTTAATTGGGATTGAGAATGTTGTCAACCATTCCCAATGTTCAACAACCACCATGATAGTTAAATAAATTTATTCCTTTGCAGTAGGGAAAAATTGGCTTTTCGCAAAACTGTAACCATAGAGCTTTCCACCAGCCAAATATTGCATATAGTATAGTTGATTCATTCCATTACTCTCTATGTGTTACCTTGCCAGCATATTCCATGTGCTGACCCGTTTTCGGGCTGCAACGTTAATGTTGCAGACTTTTCAGACGACGATTAAGGAGTTTTTGGTCGTGTTTCTATACTCAGTGATGTCGTTGGAGTTGATGGACTCACTTATCTTCCAAGCCTTCCGCTGTTATCGTTATTAGATGGCCTTAAGCCATATTTATTGTAATAAGTTCTCTTTTGAGACACTCGATGTAATAAGTGTGTGATTGCTACTCTGTTATAAATCCTTCAAGTACTGTGTGGTGTTAGCATTACTGATCCAGGGATGACACTGGAGCACAGAGATTGGACCGTTTGAGGTCTGGTCGCTACACACAAGCAGTATTCCCGCTTAGTTCAGGTGAAGGCTAGAAAAAGACTGGGAAGCGACCAGCTAGAGAGCGACAACAGTCATGAACATGCATTAAAATTAATCAACACCGAATGCAAGCATGAGTAGGATATAATTCACCATGAACATAAATATCGTGAAGGCTATGTTGATTTTGTTTCAACTACATGCGTGAACATGTGCCAAGTCAAGTCACTTAAATCATTCGGAGGAGTATACCACCCTATCATACCACATCACAACCATTTTAATAGCATGTTGGCACGCAAGGTAAACCATTATAAGCTCCTAGCTAATCAAGCATGGCACAAGAAACTATGATCTCTATTGTCATTGCAAACATGTTTATTCATAATAGGTTGAATTAGGAACGATGAACAAATCATATTTACAAAAACAAGAGAGGTCGAGTTCATTCCAGCTTTTCTCATCTCAGTCAGTCCATCATATATTGTCATAATTGCCTTTCACTCGCACGACCGAATGATGTGAATAATAATAATAATAGTGCACGTGCATTGGACTAAGCTGGAATCTGCAAGCATTCAATAAACAGGAGAAGACGAGGCAATATGGGCTCTTTTGTCAGATAAAAAATAATGCATATAAGAGCCACTTCAACAATTTAATCATGGTCTTCTCCCATCGACCCTCAAAGAAAAGAAATAAAACTATATACACGGGAAAGCTCCCAACAAGCAAAAGAAGAACAAGAAATCTTTTTGGGTTTTCTTTTTTAATTACTACTACAAGCATGGAAAGTAAACTAATTAAAAGCTACAACTATTTTTTTGGTTTTTCTTAAGATTTATTAAACACACAAGAAGAAAGCATAAAAAGGGAAATAAACTAGCATGGATGATACAATGAAAAAGTATGAGCACCGACATCTAACAATGAGTGTGTGAACATAAATGTAATGTCGGTGAGAAATACGTACTCCCCCAAGCTTAGGCTTTTGGCCTAAGTTGGTCTATGGCCATGGTTGGCCTGGCGGATATCCATAGTAATAGTTGGGGTCGTACTGCGAAGAAGAAGACTCTAATTGCATCTAGTTGGCAATCATCTCCGGATCCTACTGGTAATTAGACTGTCGTGGAGGATCAACTTGTGGTTCCGACTCTGGCTCTGTGGCTGATGTAGGGTTCCGGTAGGTGTGAATAGCCTCTAACGGAACAAGGTACTGGCCTGCAGATAAATCAAACAAGGAAGGAGCAGGCAGGGTAATAGTCCCAGGATGATGTTTATGAAAGAACAATTTGTATTTAAGCCCCCCTTCCCTATTCTTAACAATAAAGTCGTGTGCCACCATACTCTTATAATCTAAATAAACAGGAGGCATCATTTTTTCTTCCTTCTCATAATGCCTAATAGGTATGTTAAAATGTGCAGCTAGGCGTGAAGCATAGATGCCTCCAAAGATGGGGACTTAACCGTTTAGAAATAATACCGCCCATACTAACAGAGTTATCACAGAATAAACCGTGGAACAAAATTATAATATCAGGAACACTAAGGTTTCCACAGTTTCCGCGACCAATTAAGCAACGACTAGCAAATATTGCAAAGTAGCGTAAAACAGGAAAATGTATGCTAGTGATTCATGCATCGGAAACCTTCCTCGTTTCCCCTACAGTGATGGTATCAATAAACCCATCCACATCGCTGCGATGTGGTTCCTCTATCGTGCCCTCGAAAGGGATCAAACAAACCCGACAAAAATCATAAAGTGACATCTCCTTATGCTCATCATATAAATAAAACTCCACCGTAGGTGGTGAGCTCCTTGCATGGAAATGAAAGTTTTGCACAAAGATATTGGTGAGTAAGAGATACTGTTTGCGTTGGTCATGGAGGAAGGCGGTGAGGCCTGCATTCTCAGCCAATTCATAAAAATCATCATAAATCTCGGTTGCTCTCAAGAAATCATCGGAAGGCCATTCACACGGCCGAACCTCCGCGGTGCGAGGCAGATTATATTTGGGCCTCTCTGCTTTTTCATTTTGCTTTTCCTTCGAGCTTCGGCTCGATGAGCCCCTCAAAAATATCTTCATTATTTTCTGAAAAATTCTGACATTTTTAGTAACTTCAAATAAAAGTGAGCCAAGCTCAACAAAATTGATAGCAACAACTCCTACAAGTGCCTAGAGCCTATATCATGCATTAGAACTACTTGGGACCATATAAATTTGACATGCAAGCTCAAGAACAGGGTCACCTAGGCAGCACAAATTTGCAATGAATAAAGCACTAGAACAAAAACTAATTGGACCAATGGAGGAGTCACATACCAAGGAACAATCCCCCAAGTAGTTTTGTGAGGAGGTGCTTTGAGCAAGGACATCGAAAATGGCAGCAAACTGAGCTTGGACTCGGGTTTGAACTGGATAATGGTGCTTGTGGGAGGAAGAAGGAGTGCGTGGGTGTAGGAATAAGTGGAGGAGGGCCACCATGGGCCAACGAGGCAGGGGGCGCGCCCAGGGGGGTAGGCGCGCCCTCCACCCTCGTGGCCAGGTGGATGCCCCCCGTGATGTGTTCTCAGTGCCAGATATTCTCAAATATTACAGAAAAAATCATATTCAAATTTCAGGGCAATTGGAGAACTTTTATTTTCAGGGTATTTTTATATTGCACAGATAATTCAGATAACAGACAGAAAATACTATTTTTGCTTTATTTAATATAAATAACAGAAAGTAAAAAGAGGGTATAGAGAGTTGTGTTTTCTAAATTCATCCATCTCATGATCATCAAAAGGAATCCACTAACAAGGTTGATCAAGTCTTGTTAATGAACTCATTCCGAATAACATGGAACCGGAGAAATTTCGAATAACACTATGTTACCTCAATGGGGATATGCAAATCCCCAATAATAAGAATAGCATATTTCTTTTTGATAGTAGGTAGAGGAAATTCAAAACCTCCAAATATAATTGATGGAATTTTTCCAATAGAGTTGATACTATGAACTTGAGGTTGTTTCCTCGGAAAGTGTACCATATGCTCATTACCATTGTCATGAAAAGTGACATTGCCTTTAGTGCGATTAATAACAGCCTCTGCAGTATTCAAAAAGGGTCTTCCAAGAATAATAGACATACTATCGTCCTCGGGAATATCAAGAATAACAAAGTCCGTTAAAATAGTAACATTTGCAACTACAATAGGCACATCCTCACAAATAATGACAAGTATAGCAGTTGATTTATCAGCCATTTGCAAAGATATTTCAGTAGGTGTCAACTTATTCAAATCAAGTCTACGATATAAAGAGAGAGGCATAACACTAGCACCGGCTCCAAGATCACATAAAACAGTTTTAACATAATTTCTTTTAATAGAGCATGGTATAGTTGGTACTCCAGGATCTCCTAGTTTCTTAGGTATTCCACCTTTAAAAGTATAATTAGCAAGCATGGTGGAAATTTCAGCTTCCGGTATCTTTCTTTTATTAGTAACAATATCTTTCATGTACTTAGCATAAGGATTCATTTTAAGCATATCAGTTAATCGCATACGCAAAAAGATAGGTCTAATCATTTTAGCAAAGCGCTCAAAATCCTCATCATCCTTTTTCTTGGATGGTTTGGGGGGAAAAGGCATGGGTTTCTGAACCCAGGGCTCTCTTTCCTTTCCGTGTTTCCTATCAACAAAGTCTTCCTTAGCATAACGTTGATTCTTTGATTGTGGGTTATCAAGATCAATAGCAGGTTCAATTTCTATATCATTATCATTGCTAGGTTGAGCATCAACATGAACATTATCATTAACACTATCACTAATTTCAGGTTCATTACTAGATTGTGTTTCAGCATCAGAAATAGAAATATCATTTGGATTCTCAGGTGTATCAATAACAGGTTCACTAGAAGCATGCAAAGTCATATCATTTTTCTTTTTCTGCCTTTTAGAAGTACTAAGTGCATCTATATTATTTCTCTGAGAATCTTGCTCAATTCTCTTAGGGTGGCCTTCAGGATACAGAGGTTCTTGAGTCATTCTACCAGTTCTAGTAGCCACTCTAACAACATAATCATTATTCTTACTATTCAATTCATTGAGAAAATCATTTTGAGCCTTAAGTACTTGTTCTACTTGAGTGGTAACCTCATAGAAGCATGTTTACTAATAAGTTTAAGTTCACCTTTAACATTAGCCATATAATCACCCAAGTGTTCAAGCATATTTGAATTGCGTTTTAATTCTCTACCAAAATAAGCATTGAAGTCTTTTTGCTTAACCATAAATTTATCAAACTCATCTAAGCATGGGCTAGCAAACTTAGTAAGAGGGATTTCAGCTTTATCATATCTATAGAGTGAATTTACCTCTACTACCTATGTCAGGTTATCAAGACCATGTATTTCTTCAATAGGTAATGGATTAAGATCATATGTTTCTTCAAGAGGCGGTAAATTAAGACCGTGTATTTCTTCAATAGGAGGTAAATTCTTAACATCTTCAGCTTTAATACCCTTTTCTTTCATAATTTCTTTGCCTCTTGCATATCTTTAGGACTGAGAAATAGAACACCTCTTTTGGTTTAGGAATAGGCTCAGGAAGTGTCCAATTATTTTCATTTGTCAACATATTATTCAATAGAATTTCAACTTCATCCGGTGTTCTTTTCCTGAAAACAGAACCAGCACAACTATCCAGGTAATCTATGGAAGCATCGGTTAGTCCATTATAAAAGATATCAAGTATTTCATTTTTCTTAAGAGGATGATCAGGCAAAGCATTAAGTAACTTGAGAAGCCTCCCCCAAGCTTGTGGGAGACTCTCTTCTTCAATTTGCACAAAATTATATATATCCCTTAAAGCAGCTTGTTTCTTATGAGCAGGGAAATATTTAGCAGAGAAGTAATAAATCATATCCTGGGGACTACGCACACAACCAGGATCAAGAGAATTAAACCATATCTTAGCATCACCCTTTAATGAGAACGGGAATATTTTAAGGATATAAAAGTAACGAGTTCTCTCATCATTAGTGAACAGGGTGGCTATATCATTTAATTTAGTAAGATGTGCCACAACAGTTTCAGATTCATAGCCATGAAAAGGATCAGATTCAACCAAAGTAATTATATCAGGATCAACAGAGAATTCATAATCCTTATCAGTAACACAGATAGGTGAAGTAGCAAAAGCAGGGTCAGGTTTCATTCTAGCATTAAGAGATTGCTGCTTCCATTTAGCTAATAACCTCTTGAGCTCGTATCTATCTTTGCAAGCTAAAATAGCTAAAGCAGCTTCCTTTTCAAAAACATAACCCTCAGGAATAACAGGTGATTCATATTTATTAGGGGGAGAGTCTTCATCATCACTTTCATCAATGTTATCAGTTTCAATAATTTCATTCTCTCTAACCCTAGCAAGTTGTTCATCAAGAAATTCACCAAGTGGCACAGTAGTATCAAGCATAGAAGTAGTTTCATCATAAGTATCATGCATAGCAGAAGTAGCATCATCAATAACATGCGACATATCAGAACGAATAGCAGAAGCAGGTTTAGGTGTCGCAAGCTTACTCAAAACAGAAGGTGAATCAAGTGCAGAGCTAGATGGCAGTTCCTAACCTCCCCTCATAGTTGAGGGATAAATCTTGGTTTTTGGATCTCTCAAGTTCTTCATAGTGATAAGCAGAAATAAATCCCAAGTGACTCAAAGAATAGAGCTATGGTCCCCAAAAACGGCGCCAGAAAATAGTCTTGATAAACAACAAGTATAGGGGATCACAATAGTTTTTGAGGGTAGAGTATTCAACCCAAATTTATTGATTCGACACAAGGGGAGCCAAAGAATATTCTCAAGTATTAGCAGCCGAGTTGTCAATTCAACCACACCTGGAAACTTAATATCTACAGCAAAGTATTTAGTAGCAAAGTAATATGATAGTAGTGGTAGAGGTAGCAAAAGGTAATGATAGCAAAAGTAATGTTTTTGGTATTTTGTAGTGATAATAGCAATAGCAACGGAAAAGTAAATAAGCAAAGAACAATATATGGAAAGCTCATAGGCAATGGATTGGTGATGGAGAATTATGTCGGATGTGGTTCATCATGTAACAGTCATAACATAGGGTGACACGGAACTAGCTCCAATTCATCAATGTAATGTAGGCATGTATTCCGAATATAGTCATACGTGCTTATGGAAAAGAACTTGCATGACATATTTTGTCCTACCCTCCCGTGGCAGAGGGGTCCTAGCGGAAACCAAGGGATATTAAGGCCTCCTTTTAATAGAGTACCGGACAAAGCATTAACACATAGTGAATACAGGAACTCCTCAAACTACGGTCATCACCGGGAGTGCTCCCGATTATTGTCACTTCGGGGTTGCCGAATCATAACACATAGTAGGTGACTATATACTTGCAAGATAGGATCAAGAACTCTCATATATTGATGAAAACATAATAGGTTCAGATCTGAAATCATGGCACTCGGGCCCTAGTGACAAGCATTAAGCATAGCAAAGTCATAGCAACATCAATCTCAGAACATAGTGGATACTAGGGACCAAACCCTAACAAAACTAACTCGATTACATGATAAATCTCATCTAACCCATCACCGTCCAGCAGGCCTACGATGGAATTACTCACGCACGGTGGTGAGCATCATGAAATTGGTGATGGAGGATGGTTGATGATGACGATGGCGACGGATTCCCCTCTCGGAGCCCCGAACGGACTCCAAATCAGCCCTCCCGAGAAGTTTTAGGGCTTGGCGGCGGCTCCGTATCGTAAAATGCGATGAACCCTTCTCTCTGATTTTTTTTATCCCCGAAAGCAAATGTATAGAGTTGGAGTTGAGGTCGGAGGAGCTCCAGGGAGCCCACGAGGTAGGGGGCGCGCCTGGGGGGGGCAGGCGCGCCCCCACCCTCGTGGCTAGGGTGTGGGCCCCCTAGTCTTCATCTTTTGCAAGGATTTTTTATTATTTCCAAGAAGATGTTCCATGAAGTTTCAGGTCATTCCAAGAACTTTTCTTTCTACACATAAATAACACCATGGCAATTCTGCTGAAAACAACGTCAGTCCGGGTTAGTTCCATTCAAATCATGCAAGTTAGAGTCCAAAACAAGGGCAAAAGTGTTTGGAAAAGTAGATACGACGGAGACGTATCAATAACCACAAAATGTAAATGGTGACCGTAATGAGTGGATTCTGAAGTCCAATGTACGTATCGTACTTTCGCTTCAAATACAATGATCGTCACTGTATATATCGCGATAGAAAGATGAAACATGCACGAATTTGCTGGGAGCGTACTTTTAGGGCACCTGGAGATAGTTTGTGTGCGTACGTGGAAGGGGCGTAGAGGTGGTGTGTGCGATGGAGAGCGAGATGCTCTTCGTTTCTCTTTATTATGACTAACTTTATATATAGTATACACATATAAAAATTCATAGTGTGGAATAAATATTATTGTGGGCACCATGCAATGTAAATTAACGTTCATACTCCTCCATATAACTTTGTAATGTTGTATATATGTAGAAATTTTGAAATAATTTTTTGGCCACACTTTATTCAAAAGGAATGTTGTAGGAGAAATAAACATGAAGAGAGGGATTTTTTGATCAATGGGGTACGTGATGTAGCATGTGTGAATGTGTAGTTGATGTATTTGGCAGGGCCTAGAGAGGTATGTGTGTGTATTACGTATTCGAGAGAGGCATGGATAGAGGGGCCAGCGGGGGGGGGGGCGGGGGAGAGATAGCATGAGAAATGAGAGAGGTCTAGAGAGAGAGAGAAATATGATGTCACGGCAAGAGATGCCCTTGAGTGTGTATATGCAAGGGGGGAGGGGATAGAGGCACGAGGAGAATTTTGTGTGTGGTGTCTGTGTTGGTATGTGTGGGTGTAAGAAGATAACGAGACCTGGGGGCAGAGGGTGTGTCACCGCGTGAGGTCCGGTGGGCCGAGGTGAGGCCCTTGGTTCGGTTCTGTCCTGCACCATATTGGTCGGCCCGTGATGCATTTTGGGAGACCCATGGAGGACTAGTCGTACAAGACAAAGATAGCAGAGCCGTGAAGGACTCTGTGTCCACTAACAAAGCCGGCTAGGATTTGTACCCCTAGGTCCTCGGACTAAGGTAACCCCTTATCTCTGATATTACTATTCATCCAACCTAAAATTAAGGGGCATCCTACATAATGCTCTGCTAGAATCATACTCGTCGATTAGGAAGAGAGGTGGAGACAATGCGTGAGAGACAGGTCTAAAGATAATGTGCATACGGGAGACACGTAGGCATGTCTATGTATATAGAAAGGGTCGATGGGGATTGTGCGTGTGTATGCTTGTGAGAGGAGGAGTGCTTGTGATAAAGGTTGGTGAAAACAGTCGTAAGTGGTTACGAGAGGGAGGGAGTACTACTAGGGAAAACCTTATACACAGAAACTTACCAGTAGCGCGAGACAAAAAGATGCGCTACTACAATTTACCAGTAGCACATGTTTTCCAAACGCGCTGCAGCTAAGATCATAGCAGTAGCGCGTCTAACTGTACATGTGCTACTACTACAATTCTCCTTACTATTCTCGGCAGGGTACCTATACTAGGAGCGTGCCTAAGGAAAGCGCGCTGTTGCTAAGATTGTTGTAGCAGCGTGTTTCGCGCAGGAAGCGCTACTGCTAAGGAAAATAAAATAAAATGAAAAACATATAGAAAAGTAAATGAAAATGAAAGAAATAGAAAAAGGGGAAGGAAAAAAAGAAAATGTGAATGAAAATAAATGAAAAAGAAAAATAAAGGAGAAATGCGTAGCAGCAGCGGGCTTTATGGACACGTGCTACAGCTAATGTAGCAGTAGCGCTTTCCGTGGAACGCACTGCTGCTACTTTCCACTTAACCAAAACCATTTTCTTCTTCCCCAACGCACCCAAATCCAACACGCGTGTGTCGACTGCTGTCACCGCCGTCACCGCCCGGCCGGCGCGCGCTCTCCCATCGCCCTCCGCACGCCGTCGATGCTGCCCCGACCCCGACCTCGACGCCCCCTACATCGCCGCCCTCCGTCGTGCGCCCGCCGCCCCGACCCCGACCCCGTCCCCGACCTCGACGCTGCGTGCCCCTCTCCCTAACTCCGCCGATGCCCGAGGTGAGCACGCCCTCCTCCTCCTCCTCCCCTACCTCTGCCTAGCTAGGGTTCTTAGGGTTAAATTTCAGAGTTCATCTAATTAGTTAGGGTTCATCAAATTAGATGCTAATTATGGCAGTAGTTGTTAAATAGAATTAGTTTTAGAGTTCACCAAATTAGTTAGGGTTAAATTTTAGAGTTCATCAAATTGGTTAGGGTTAAATTTTAGAGTTCACCAAATTAGTTAGGGTTAAATTTTAGAGTTCATCAAATTAGTTAGGGATCTCATTGGAGCTATGATCCTGTGATCGTTCCTTCTCTATGGGTGTCCACCGCCCGTGCCGATACCCGTCGTGCGCTAGGGTTTTAGTTGTATTAGTGATGTTATATGTATGATACTATTCGGTATATATTAGTGATAATATTCGACAATGTACGGATGCATGAGATGATTTACTTTTGCTTATTGAATGCATGCTAATTTGAATACTTATTTATTTTACGATTTGGTTTTGCTTATTGAATGCTCATGTCAATATGAGTCCTATAAGATATTTTGAAATATATATCTTGTGTTGCTCAAATAGGATATGTGCTTGCCCAAGTGGCCGGTCATGTTTGCAGGTTACACCTCCGAGTGGCCTATGTTTTGCCGGAGTGTTGATTCATTTCCGTTTCAGCAAATTTCAGGCGCTCGATATGTCCTATTTTAGCAAAGGTAATGCTAGATTTTTCCATGAATTTTGGCATGACTTGTGCCAGAATATGTAGGAAATACCGAGTGCCCCGGATTTGTGTGTTGAGTATCCTGGTAGTTGCCTTCGATCGATTTTTAATTAATGTTTCAACTATGAACATAGGAAATGTCTGACGACGAAATGGATTTCGGTATTTGCGAATACCGCAAAGACGAGCACGGCCTGTGCGACAGAAACTTCCTAGATGATGATAGGCGCTTTAGCATCAAGCTAGAAGAGAATTTCGAAGTGGATACAGTAAGTCACAACGACAAGTCTTTTTTCGTAATTTAGCATGCCATCTGCTTCATTTGCTTCAACTTATAATTTAATTTTTTACTATTCTACTAGCGCATCCCCTGCCATGCAACCGTTTTTGTCTTGGATAAGATAGGTTTCAGTTCTATGAAAAATACTATGGAGGTAAATAGAGTTTACTTGAAGACCAATCATGGTTATACTTTCCACGCAAAATTATACAACGCAGACACCTACACCTATTTTGAATGCAAAACTTGGCAAGCACTATGCAAGACTTATGCATTTGAGCCTGATATGGTTATCACCTTTGATATTCGTCCGGAAGATGATATTGAAGGTAATATCGACATCTGGGTTGATGTGCAGACGCCTCCAGTTATACCATTATGTGAGTTTCTCAACCATATTTATGTCTTCAATATTGTTTATTCAAAAATAGTTGACAACTAATTTCTATTAACAACTTATTTCCGTTCAAGCAAACATGTCCAGCATTTGGTAGATAGGACCTACTACTATCCCGGGGCTGAACTAAACTGCGAGGAGATAAGTCATTATGTTTCATGGCTTGAGGATCTTCATACTGTCAAGAAAAATTATTTTTTTGGACTTAAAAATCTTAGTACTCAAAACGTGCGACCAATAGTGTTTGTACTGAACTACGGTCACATCTATTTTGGAAAGATTGTAAGATTTTTACTATTTATCCTCAGTGCATCTTTTGCATACATTAATTTTTTAAGCTAAACTTCATTGCTAAGTATGTTACTATACGATGTTCTTCAACAGGGACTCCTGATGAATGTTGTGCCTCATTGGATCGAGACTAAAGGTCGCATGAGAATTGTTAGCTTACAGCCAAGATTTCCTACAATGCACTTTAGTGCATTCAGGATTTCTAATAGCGAGGAATGCTTAATAGTGAAAGACTGGAGCAAAACTATGAACGATCGCAGAGAAGTACTAGGGGGCAGCAATCAGAAGCGCAGCCCACGATTAGGAGACATGTTCATCTGCATGCTCCAACTTAATGAAGCAGGAGTGCTACACATGTTTTATGTTATTTTAGCTGAGAGAGAGCAGCAGGAGTGATTAGCTAGCTAGACATGAGTTATGATGATTAAATAGCTAGTGTTGGTGGTAATGACTATGATGATTATTATTAGCTAGTGTTGGTGGTGATTAGATAGCTACCGCAGCTAGTGTTGGTGGTGATTAGCTAGCTAGAATGAGTTTGAAGATGATGATGTGTGCTACACTATGACTATGATGATTAAATAGCTACTGTTGGTGGTAATGACTATGATGATGATTAAATAGCTTGTGTTGGCGGATTAGATTCAAGTGGAGGCAACATGTGATGCACATCGAAAGTACTACTAGTCCAAACTAGATCCAGTTTGGATTAGTAGTATACTTTTGACATGCACCACATGTTCCCTCCACTTAAACCTAATCCACCTTCATTTGACACACTGTTATGGACATATTGATATAACAACCTCATAATTGGTATTGTACCAAAAAATTTATAATGGCGTAGAAATACACTAAAAATTAAAAAAAATGAGAAAAAGAATACTAGTAGCGATGGAGAGTAAACATGCTACAACTAGCTGTATTAGCAGTAGCGCTCGAGCGAAGAAACACTGCTACTATATGTCTTAGCTGTAGCGCCTTATCAGTAGCGCGTCCTCCCGCGCTACTGATAGCCAAAATACCCGCGCTACTGCTAGGGTTTTCCCTAGTAGTGGAGGGTTATATCGAGAGCATGTCTGCGAGAAAGACACCTCGGGAGAGTGTGTGTGAGCATGTGTGAGAGACCACCGATGGAGAGTGAAACTACATGTAAAAGACTGATGTACACATTGATTAAAAATATAAATTGTATCCAAATATTAGGATGGGATCATGATATTTGCAATTCGCGTAAGGAACGGTCATTGATCCATCAGACATCTATATTCTATCGAATTTGAGCATGTCTATGTTATTATTCGACATAATTGATCCACATAGTTAGTATTTTGAACTCCAGACAATGCATCGCTTTAGCAATCGAATATAAACGTGAGTATAGTTCATGTTGTGTGTAAAGCACATTATACATACAAAAGTTACACAATGAACATTATAAATACCTAGCTATGAACTAGCATACATTTGAATTCAACTTAAAGTGGTTTAAAAAATTCGGATTCAACATGAAGCTCATTCAATTATTTGAATTCGATATCATGGCATTTGTAAATCATACCTAAATTATGGGGGCACCAATCTTTGCTTTGCTTTTGTACATAATAGCATATATAGTCGTGTACAAAATAGATTCAAATTTACCTCAAAATAATCATAGTTATAGGATTTTCAAGTGTCAAAATTTCAAAAAGAAGCGCATAATTTAATGAGGTTTTCAAACATACAAAGTCAAATTTAACATTGTCTATTTAGGTCAATCCTGAAAGTTCAAGAGTACTCTAAATGTGAATGCTTCTGTTTCAAAATTTTGAACGAAGCACCAAAAGAGCCTCTACTCGCTCGAAACCACATGAGACCAATGTTTGGTAGAAGGAAATTACTTTTCTAACTCCGACCCATGAAACCTACCGGCCCAACATCCAAAGGTCTAAACCGGGGTAGGTTTGTAGCTTCATCTAGACGCCACGCAACCGCCTTCGAAAAACATTCATACACAATGGTTGCCTAAGCACACATGCACGTGGCCAAAATCGCTCCAGCCCACTATTTGGGACACCTGGGATTACCATCCTACCCCCGACCCGCAGTAGGTCTGAAATTTAAGAGGGGGGCAAAGTTTGTACTTTCCCCAAATTTCAAAGAAGCGCGTCCCATCTATTAAAAAAACAAAAACAAGCGCATCCCAGACCGAAACATTGTTCTCCCTTAGCTCCCACCGCCCCTTGCCCCCCTCCCGATTCCCCATTCGTACTTCGTGGGTGCCAAAGCTACCTCTCTACCAGCCGCGAAACCCTGGCGTCCTCTGTCCACCACCCCATCCCGCCCATCAACCCTCGCCCTCCTCCATCACATCGGAGCCGATACCCCGAGGTTGTTGTCCACCGCAAGCGCAACACCCTCCACGGCTAGTAGTTGAAGCCGAGGCCGAGCTATCCGTACCCGAGCTAGTTCAACCACGTCGTCCCGTGCCTCACCGCTGCCGCTCCGACTTTGCCACTATCCATCGCACCAGAGTTGTTCCCGCTACACCGTCCTTCACCACCTTGGACTAGCTTCCCCTCCCCCGACAGACGGCCACCGCAACACAGTCAACAATTCAGCCATGGGTTCGTCCAAGGCTCGACCCTCTTCCAAAACATCGGTTCCCCAGGTAAAACCAAGAAAACCGCCGCGACATCCGGAGGACCCAACACTGGCAACCGAAAATGGTACTCCTCTTCCCTTATTCGTGCAAATCTTACGTGTCTGCTTGCACGGTATTCATCCCACAGAAGACACTAGTTGACAGCTTCTTCTTGATACTAGATGTTCCTAGTAACTCGCGATGCACAAGGTTTCTCCTCATATACTATTTCACCTTAGCTAGAGGCCCGTCGCCCCTGGATTTCAATTCCTAGTCAGTTGATTCCCAATTAAAGGAAGCATTCCCCGGTGTAACAGGTGCTAGTCCGCCTATTACGTCGGGGAAACAGCGTCTCGGTGTTTATCTTAGGGGTGTGTGGGGCCTAGGAGCTGCTGGAGCCCGATCTGGAGATCGGCCAGGATTAAAAGGATGGCCGGGGGGCGCTGCCAGGAATGGCGGTGGTGTGAGGTCGAGGGGAGGGCGGGGCGGCGGAGGCAGGGGTCTGGGCCGGTGGTTGCTGGCGGTTCGAGAAAGATCGTCAACAGTGACTGGTGGGAGGTAGAGGAAGGCCATCTTCCCGTTCCTTATAGATCGGACAGTTCATAAAAAATCGACTGACCTATTTATTTCAAGTCGACTTTTATTTTGATAGGACCACATGTGGTGGTGTGCTGGAGGAGTACCTGCATTTCCCAGCCATCCCCGTGCTCATATATTACAAAAGCATACGGAGTAGAATCTAATTTTGTTTGCCATGCAATGTTGTAGAGCTATCATATGTCTCCTGCCATTTATTTTTTTAGCCACCTGCTATCTGCTACTTTTACAGTGCACTAGTTCTGCACACACACTTCACCCATACTCTCACTATTGTGTTTTTATGCAAGGGTATTTCAGACACTGCCTTGACAACAGCACAAAAGAAAAAGAGAGAAGTCGCTCCTGCTTGCTTCGCGGGCAGGCAAGACACATATTGACGGTTTAAAGGTTGGATGTTCAACAGATGGAGACAGTGAACGTAGCTCTGGAGTTGATGATCTTGCTCACCGTGAACAACCATCCTGGGTGCTTGCTTTAACTTCGCAGTGTCATATGTAGTTGCATGTTGCATATGGTGTCTAGCTTGTATTCGAAAGGCCGAAGTCAGTCTTTATTAAGACAAGGAAAGATATTTTTTACATGAACCACCATCCCGAGAGCACCAGAAGACAAATAGCTAGTCAGGGCACTAGCCGAGCCACTGACAAACCCAGCACAGACATGCATCACCTGGAAGCGAACTAAAAATCCACGATGGTGGCGAAGCAGCCCGCCTCCCACCAGGATCTCAGGTCCTAGATGATCATGCTCACCACTCCAGCTGGATGTCTATCTTGTATTGCTTCCAATTTGGTTAAATTGCATCTGCTTAGCTTACACATTATACCTTTGAATATGACATGCCTTCCTATTTTTGGTACATACTAGTACATCTATCTATTAACCATGTTCTTACATCAAACTAATGTTCTTGTGTATCCCTCATCAATCACTTATGATGAGGCAGTCAGGCCAGTGGACTACTATGAGAAAAGATCCTCATTTAAAGAATGCAGCGTCAGCCTCCCCACATGATTCTCAAGAAACAACACGGCTAGATGAAGATAGTGAACGTATCTCTGTAGTTGATTACCGCATTTCCCCTACACCAGCATCACAGGTGCTTGCTCTAACTTGGCAGCGTGATATGTGGTTGCCTGTTGCATATGGTGTCTATATTGTAATTCTTCCGATCTGGTTAAATTGCATGTGCTATTCTGCTTAGTTTATACATTATACCTGTTAATGTGACATGCCTTCCTGGTTTTAATACATAGCACATCTGTCTATTAAGCATGTCCTTACATAAAACTATTGTTTTTTGTATCCCGCATCAATCAATATGACGAGATACCTTTAGTATATGCAGTGCGATATTAGTTGGACGCTTTTAACTTGGCAGAGTCATATTGGTTGCATCTTTCATGTGGTGTCTAGCTAGCATTGCTTCTTATTTGTTGAAATGGCTTCTGCTTAGTTTACACAAACAGTTGTGAATATGCCATGACGTCCTGTTTTTCATACATATTCCATCCTGGTATCATGTGTTTGTCTTACATCAAAGTAGTGATTGTCAATATCATGCACGAATGAGTTCTGTAGAGTGAATTTTATTGCTTTTTCTTGTCGGTTTTACTTGACAATTCAAAATCAATAAAGTGGAAGGAAATTAGCAAGGCAGTGGATAAAGGTGCTCCTTCCAAACGGAGGGCCTCTACAGATTCTACTCCTCCACCCCAAGATGATTTGCAAGACAACACATGCATAGACACTCAATGTAGTTGTGTTGATGATGAGCACGTCTCCCCTAGTGCACCATCACATGTGCTCCCTCTAACTTGACACTATTATATGTGGTTGCATGTTATGTATGATTTCTAGCTTGTATTGCTTCTAATTTTGATGAATTCCATCTGCTTACTTTACACATTATACTTGTGAATAAGACACGTGTTCCTGTTTCTAGAACATATAATATCTGTCAATCACACCATGTTCTTACATCAAAGTACTACTGTTGTGTAACCTGCAACAATCACTTATCATAAGACATGTTTGACTTGGGAGTGTGATATAGGTTTTATCTCGCATTCTTTTCTAGCTTGTACTACTTCTAATTTGTTGAAATGGCGCTTATGACGAGACAATTTTAACTTGGTAGAGTGATATTCATTGCATGTTTCATATGGTGTCTAGCTTTCATTGCATCTAATTTGTTGAAATGCCTTCTGCTTAGTTTACACATCATAGTTGTGAATATGCAATGCTATCCTTTTTTCTTACACATTCAATCGTCCTATCATGCGGCCACCTTACATTAAAGTAGTGCTCGTCAGCATCCTGGATCAATGAGTTCTGAAAAGCGAATTTTTATTCATTTTTCTTGTGGGTTTGACTTTACAAGGAAATAAAACTAAGAAAGAGGAAGGAAAAAATAAGGCAGGGACTGATGGCGGTCTTCCGGCGAAACTGGCATCCCAGGTGCTGTCTCTAGCTTGGTAGTGTGATATTGTCTTGCATGTTGCATACGGTGTATAGCTTGGATTGCTTCTTGTTTGTTGAAATGGATTCTACTTAGTTTACACAAACAATTGTGAATATGCCATGTCGTCCTGTTTTTCGTACATATCCCATCCTGGTATCATGTGTTTGCCTTACATCTCACATTCTTTTCTAGCTTGTACTACTTATAATTTGTTGAATTGGCACCTATGACGAGACAGTTTTAACTTGGTAGAGTGATATTCGTTGCATCTTTCATAAGGTGTCTAGCTTCCGTTGCTTCTAATTTTTTGAAATGCCTTCTGCTCAGTTTACACATCATAAGCTGTGAATATGCAATGTTGTGAATATGCAATGGCACTAATGATGAGAGACCTTTAACTTGGTAGTGTGATGTTGTTTGCATCTTGCATATGATTTATTTCTTGTACTGCTTCACATTTGTTTAAACGCCAGTTATGACGAGACACTATTAACTTGGCAGAGCGATATTTGTAGCATCTTTCATATGGTGTCTACCTTCCATTGCATTGCTTCTAATTTAGTGAAATGTCTTCTACTTAGTTTACACATCATAGGTCTGATTATCTCATGTCGTCTTGTTTTCCGTACATATTACTCCTATCATGTGGTTGTCTAACATCAAATATCAGTTCATCTGTATCACGCATCAATTTGTTCTGAAGAACTAAATTGTTATTCCTTTTTCTTGTCAGCTTGACTTAACATGGCACAGAGAAAGAGGAAGGAACATAGAATAACAGGGGATGGTGTTAGTACTAAGGACACACGGAAATGGAAGCGGAAGAATCCTGCAAATTCTGCTAGTACTAATGGTGCAATAGAAGGTCAAAGTCCTTCAGAAAATCGTACAAACGGGGTATCTCGTGCTACACGAGCTGCAGAACAAGCCAAACAGAAACCAATACCTGCCACCAAACAAGAAGAGACAACCCTAGTTATTGCAACACCTTCCACAGTACCACCAACTACACGAGTTACTCGTTCGACAACTCAGCTAGCGGCACATTCCCAAGCTCCCTTGCCACCTGACACTACTTCCGAAGCACTCTTGACAGAAGACGAGTTGGCAAGATTAGATGAACTTTGTGAGCTTCAATAGCAAGAAGGTAGTTACTGGAGTCAAGTTACAATTGCATGCTTCTTTATATGTAGTCTCGCAGTTTGATGTATACTAACACTTCCTATGTTCGTTGTTGGACTAGCACCTAGGCGCAAGAGGAAACAAACATCAGGGATAATGCTTGATAGGTTAACTAAATCTAGAGGAGGAAGAATGGAGATCCGTTTTGAGTCAGGTTTAAAAAGGCCACGTGATGCTACAGAGTCAGTCAAGTTAGTATCAGAGGCAACGGTTGCCATTAGGTGTCATGTACGTATCCTCCCAACATGGATTCAATACAGGAATGACAAAGACGAAACCCAATTCAACACCTTCCTCGACCATTTATCTATAAGTATGGTTATGTATGGAAACTAGTAATATCGTCTTGCTCTGTCCTATACTTTCTAGGTTGTTGATAATGAGACTCCCATAATTTTCAACATATGAGGTTCAAGTTGGATAGCCAAGATGATGCAACCAGACAAGCTTGCACCCATGTTTTCAAGTCTTCTCTGCGACAGTATCGGTATAACTTGAGGAAAACTCACATTGAAGGCAAGGCTAAAAGTGAACTTGCCCAAACATCTCAAGTGGAAAATATATCGGATGAAGACTGGAGAGGTCTCGTTAAACACTGGTCTGATCCAAAGTATCAGGTACGTTATATGTATGTGATCAGGTCACATGTTGAACTCCTATTTATGCATGTGCCTCACAAATCTATCTTCTTGTAGTTGAACTGTTCAAAGAACAAGGCCAACCGTACGAAAGTGAAATTCCAACAGATAACAGGATCTCATAGCTATATTGCACACTGTGAGGCTCTTCAAATTAGTTGTTGTTTCACTCTTTTCGTTGTAGCATATTATCAGATCTATATTGACTTGTTCCAAATGTAGAGGATGATATGTCTCCAACGTATCTATAATTTTTGATTGCTCCATGCTATTATATTATCTATTTTTGATGTTAACGGGATTTATTTTACACTTCTATATCATTTTTGGGACTAACCTACTAACCGGAGGCCCAGCCCAAATTGCTGTTTTTTTTGCCTATTTTAGGGTTTCGAAGAAAAGGAATATCAAATGGAGTCCAAACGGAATGAAACCTTCAGGAACATGATTTTCTCAACAAACATGATCCAGGAGACTTGGAGTGGGCGTCAAGAAACAACCGAGGAAGCCACGAGGCAGGGGGCATACCCTCCACCCTCGTGGGCCCCTCGATGCTCCACCGACGTACTTCTTCCTCCTATATATATCCATGTATCCCCCAAACATCCAGGAGCACCAGGAAAACCTAATTCCACCACCGCAACCTTCTGTACCTGAGAGATCCCATCTCGGGGCCTTTTCCGGAGCTCCGCCGGAGGGGGCATTGATCACGGGGGGCCTCTACATCAACTCCACGGCCTCTCCGGTGATGTGTGAGTAGTTTACTTCAGACCTACGAGTCCATAGTTATTAGCTAGATGGCTTCTTCTCTCTCTTTGGATCTCAATACAAAGTTCTCCTCGATTCTCTTGGAGATCTATTCGATGTAATGTTCTTTTGCGGTGTGTTTGTCGAGATCCGATGAATTGTGGGTTTATGATCAAGTTTATCTATGAAAAATATTTGAATCTCCTATGGATTCTTTTATGTATGATTGGTTTATATTTGCAAGTATCTTCGAATTATCAGTTTGGTTTGGCCTACTAGATTGATCTTTCTTGCAATGGGAGAAGTGCTTAGCTTTGGGTTCAATTTTGCGGTGCTCGATCCCAGTGACAGAAAGGGAACCGACACGTATTGTATTGTTGCCATTGAGGATAAAAATATGGGGTTTATATCATATTGCATGAGTTTATCCCTCTACATCATGTCATCTTACTTAAAGCATTACTCTGTTCTTATGAACTTAATACTCTAGATGCATGCTGGATAGCGGTCGATGTGTGGAGTAATAGTAGTAGATGCACAATCATTTCGGTCTACTTGTCGCGGACGTGATGCCTACATACATTATCATACCTAGATATTCTCATAACTATGCTCAATTCTATCAATTGCTCGACAATAATTCGTTTACCCACCGTAATACTTATGCTCTTGAGAGAAGCCACTAGTGAAACCTATGGCCCCCGGGTCTATCTTCCATCATATTAATCTTCCAACACTTAGTTATTTCCTTTGCCGTTATTTTACTTTGCATCTTTATTTCTCTTTATCATAAAAATACCAAAAATATTATCTTATCATATCTATCAGATCTCACTCTCGTAAGTGACCATGAAGGGATTGACAACCTCTTTATCGCGTTGATTGCGAGGTTCTTATTTGTTTGTGTAGGTGCGTGTGACTCGAGCGTGATCTCCTACTAGATTGATACCTTGGTTCTCAAAAACTAAGGGAAATACTTACGCTACTTTGCTGCATCACCCTTTCCTCTTCAAGGGAAAACCAACGCAGTGCTCAAGAGGTAGCAGAGGAAAGCCCGCAAGGACCAAAAAGCACCTGAACCAAATGATGTGGAAATCTTCAAGGACTGTCGCACCAGCAAGACGAAGGGCATGACTACACCAGTCAAAGCCGCTGTTGTAAGTACTTAATCCTCATGCCTTTTAGCTACTACTTACTCTGACTTGTGCATTGAACTGCATGGTTTGCAACCAATGTCTATTACTCTTTTCAACTTTATACACAATTATCTTAGCGTATCATTGCACCTTACAAGGTTTAAAAGAGAGGAGTGATGTTCCTTTGATCTTGATATGTAATCTAGTTCTGTGCTGGACTTGCCCACACAAAGTTACAATTGCCTGTTTGTCTATTCTCAGTTGTTTTGTGAAATGAATGATGTCATACTATGCTTATCGTATTATAAGCTTTGTCTCTTTATCCTTAGATGTCAATACAATGTGAAGAAATAGACAATACATTAGCCATGGTACATGGTCATATGTTTGGAACCTAGTTTTATTATGTACTTTGCACTAAAATACAAATAATATTTTACATGGGTTCACCAGAATAAGTTCTATATATAGACCAGAGCTATTTTGTTTGGTTTTGCCGCCTCCTTAATATCTTCTGTTCTGGTACTACTAATTTAAAAACTCAACTTTTCATCAAGCTATGGAAAAAAATGGTGGAAGCGCCACCTTCTAAAGGTGACGAGGCAACTATAACCGCAATGTCACCTCTTGCTGCAGTGGGTCAGTACCTGTCGGTTTCAAAACCGGCGGATCTCGGGTAGGGGGTCCTGAACTGTGCGTCTAGGATCGATGGTAACAGGAGACAGGGGACACAATGTTTACCCAGGTTTGGACCCTCTCTATGGAGGTAATACCCTACTTCCTGCTTGATTGATCTTGATGAATATGAGTATTACAAGAGTTGATCTACCACGAGATCGTAATGGCTAAACCCTAAAAGTCTAGCCTGTCTGACTATGATTATTAGGATCTATCTACGGACCTAGACCTCTGGTTTATATAGACACATGAGGGATCTAGGGTTACACAAGGTCGGTTACAGAGAAAGGAATCTTCATATTAGGTCGCCAAGCTTACCTTCCACGCCAGGAAGAATCCCATCCGGACACGGGTAGAGTCTTCGGTCTTCGTATCTTCACGACCCATTAGTCCGGCCCATATCCAATAGGTCGGACGCCCGAGGACCACTTAGTCCAGGACTCCCTCAGTAGCCCCCAAACCAGACTTCAATGACGAGGTGTTCGGTGATATGTCTCCAACGTATCTATAATTTTGATTGCTCCATGCTATATTATCTACTGTTTTAGATGTTTATGGGCTTTATTATACACTTCTATACCATTTTTTGGGACTAACCTATTAACCCAGAGCCCAGTGCCAGTTTCTGTTTTTTTACCTTGTTTTAGGGTTTCGAAGAAAAGGAAAATCAAATGGAGTCCAATTGAACTAAAACTTCACAGAACTCATTTTTGGAAGGAAAGAGGCCCAGAAGACTTGGAGTGCACGCCAGGGGACTTACGAGGAGGCCACGAGGCAGGGGGCGCGCCCACCCCCCTGGGCGCACCCTCCACCCTCATGGGCCCCTCGTGGCCCCCCTGACGTACTTCTTCTGCCTATATATCTCCATATACCCTAAAAACATCGGGGGGCACAATAGATCGGGAGTTCCGCCGCCAGAAGCCTCCGTAGCCACCGAAAGCCAATCTAGACCCGTTCCGACACCCTGCTGGAGGGGGAATCCTTCTCCGGTGGCCATGTTCATCATCCCGGTGCTCTCCATGACGAGGAGGGAGTAGTTATCCCTCTGGGCTGAGGGTATGTACCAGTAGCTATGTGTTTTATCTCTCTCTCTCTCTCTCTCTCTCGTGTTCTTGAGATGATATGATCTTGATGTATCGCGAGCTTTTCTATTATATTTGGATCCTATGATGTTTCTTCCCCCCTCTACTCTCTTGTAATGAATTGAGTTTCCCCTTTGAAGTTATATTATCGGATTGAGTCTTTAAAGATTTGAGAACACTTGTTGTATGTCTTGCCGTGGATATCTGTGGTGACAATGGGATATCACGTGATTCACTTGATGTATGTTTTGGTGATCAACTTGCGGGTTCCGCCCATGAACCTATGCATAGGGGTTGGCACACATTTTCGTCGTGATTCTCCGGTAGAACTTTGGGGCACTCTTTGAGGTCCTTTGTGTTGGATGAATAGATGAATCCGAGATTGTGTGATGCATATCATATAATCATACCCATGGATACTTGAGGTGACATTGGAGTATCTAGGTGACATTAGGGTTTTGATTGATTTGTGTCTTAAGGTGTTATTGTAGTACGAACTCTAGGTCTGTTTGTGACACTTATAGGAATAGCCCAACGGATTGATTGGAAAGAATAACTTTGAGGTGGTTTCGTACCCTACCATAATCTCTTCGTTCGATCTCTGCTAATAGTGACTTTAGAGTGACTCTTTGTTGCATGTTCAGGGATAGTTATGTGATCCAATTATGATATTATTGTTGAGGGAACTTACACTAGCGAAAGTACGAACCCTAGGCCTTATTTCCACACATTGCAATACCGTTTACGCTCACTTTTATCATTAGTTACCTTGCTGTTTTTATAATTTCAGATTACAAATACTATTATCTACTATCCATATTGCACTTGTATCACCATCTCTTCGCCGAACTAGTGCACCTATACAATTTACCATTGTATTGGGTGTGTTGGGGACACAAGAGACTCTTTTTTATTTGGTTGCAGGGTTGCTTGAGAGAGACCATCTTCATCCTACGCCTCCTACGGATTGATAAACCTTAGGTCATCCACTTGAGGGAAATTTGCTACTGTCCTACAAACCTCTGCACTTGGAGGCCCAACAACGTCTACAAGAAGAAGGTTGTGTAGTAGACATCAAGCTCTTTTCTGGCGCCGTTGCCGGGGAGGTGAGTGCTTGAAGGTATATCTTTAGATCTTGCAATCGATTCTTTTAGTTTCTTGTTTTATCACTAGTTTAGTTTATAAAAGAAAACTAAAAAAACGGAATTTAGTTTGTCTCATACACTTCACCTTTTTAATATCTTCTGTGAGTATGATGGAAAGGATAATTGTGCTCAAGTGCTAGAATAAGAAATCTATAAAATGTTTAGCACTAAATATTTGAATGATGGGCATGATTGCAATGTTGTTAGTATGAATTCCTTGAATATCCATGATGCTAATGATATGCAAAGCCACAAGCTTGGGGAAGCTATGTTTGATGAAGATGATATTTTTTGTCCCCCAAGTTTTGATGAGCAAATTTATTATGATGAAAGCAAGCCTCCTATTTATGATGATTATATTGATGAAAGTGGATTTGGAGAGGTCATGACTTTAATTTGTGATGAATCCACTATTTCGGAAGAGGTTCCAATTGATTATGAGAAGAAAGTTGCTATCTATGATGATTATTGTGATGAATTGTATGCTATAAAGAATAATGATAACCATGAAAATTGTCATCATAATTTTAGTTTTCAATTGGATTATGCCTCACATGATAATTATTTTGTTGAGTTTGCTCCCACTATTATTCATGAGAAGAATTTTGCTTATGTGGAGAGTAGTAAATTTTCTATGCTTGTAGATCATGAAAAGAATGCTTTAGGTTCTGGTTATATTGTTGAATTCATTCATGATGCTACTGAAAATTATTATGAGGGAGGAACATATGCTTGTAGGAATTGCAATAATATCAAGTTTCCCCTCTATATGCTTAAAATCTTGAAGTTATGCTTGTTTTCCCTTCCTATGCAAGTTGATTATTGTTCCCACAAGTTGTTTGATCACAAAATCCCTATGCATAGGAAGTGGGTTAGACTTAAATGTGCTAGTCATATTCTTCATGATGCTCTCTTTATATTACAATTCTTATCTTTTATGTGAGCATCGTTGAAATCATCATGCCTAGCTAGGGGCGTCAAACGATAGCGCTTGTTGGGAGGCAACCCAACTTTATTTTTATTCCTTGATTTTTGTTCCTGTTTAATAATAAATAATTCATCTAGCCTATTTTTAGATGTGGTTTTATGTTTTAATTAGTGTTTGTGCCAAGTAAAACCTTTGGGAAGACTCGGGGAAAGTCTTGTTGATCATGCTGTCAAAAACAGAAACTTTAGCGCTCACGAGAATTGCTGCCATTTTTATTTGGAGAGTGCTATTTAATTATTTTTTAAGATGATTAATATATAAATTCCTCAGGTCCAGCAATTTATTTGAGAATTTTATGAGTTCCAGAAGTATACGTTTGATTCAGATTACTACATACTGTTCTGTTTTTGACAGATTCTGTTTTTCATGTGTTGTTTACTTATTTTGATGGATCTATGGCTAGTAAAATAGTTTATAAACCATAGAGAAGTTGGAATAAAGTAGGTTTAACACCAATGTAAATAAAGAATGAGTTTATTACAGTACCTTGAAGTGGTGATTTACTTTCTTATACTAACGGAGCTTACGAGTTTTCTACTTTAAGTTTTGTGTTGTGAAGTTTTCAAGTTTTGGGTAAGGATTCGATGGACTATGGAATAAGGAGTGGCAAGAGCCTAAGATTGGGGATGCCCAAGTCACCCCAAGGTAATATTCAAGGATATCCAAGAGCCTAAGCTTGGGGATGCCCCGGAAGGCATCCCCTCTTTCATCTTCATTCATCGGTAACTTTACTTGGAGCTATATTTTTATTCGCCACATGATATGTGTTTTGCTTGGAGCGTCAATTGATTTTGTTAGGATTTGCTTGCTGTTATTTAGAACAATGTTTTGCATCTTTTATTTCAATAAAAGTGGCATTAATAGCCTTTACTATGTCTACTTTAGAAGTCCTCATGTTGCTGTTTAAAAACAGAAAGTTAACCGATGTTGCAATAATTCCCTAGAAAAGTCAAAATATGATAAAATGTTGAAACCTTTTGCATATTAAGATCTGATAAATTTACTACAGTGGGAATTTCTTTCATAATTTTTGGAGCTAGGGAAGTATGGATTTTGCAGCATTCTTCACAGACTATCCTGTTTAGGCAGATTGATGTTACGTTTGCATTGTTTGCATATGTTTGCTTCTTTAATGATTCTATTTGAGGATAGGAGTATTAAATATTCAGAGACATTTAGTATGCAATGTTGAATAATAATTTTAGTGATTTGCTATAGTAGAGTATGATAAGGTTTTGGCAATGGTTTATACTAACTTATCTCACGAGTCCTTGTTGAGTTTTGCGTGGATGAAGCTTTTGAGATTTAGGGAGACCGTGATATGAGAGGAATTAAGGAGACACAAAAGCTCAAGCTTTGGGATGCCCTGGTTGGCATCCCACCTTTCTTCTTCAACAACTACCGGTTAGTTTCGGTTGATCCTAAGTTTTTGCTTCTTCACATGATGTTTGCCATTCTTAGAATGTCATTTTATTTTGCTTTGCTTGCTGTTTGAATAAAATACCAAGATCTGAAATTCATAAATGTTAGAGAGTCTTCACATAGTTACATAATTATTTAACTACTCATTGATCTTCACTTATATCTTTCGGAGTAGTTTGTTGTTGCTCTAGTGCTTCACTTATATCTTTTTAGAGCACGGTGGTGGTTTTATTTTGTAGAAATAGATGAACTCTCATGCTTCACTTATATTATTTTGAGAGTCTTAAATAGCATGGTAATTTGCTTAATAATCCTAATATGCTAGGTATTTAAGATTAGTAAAAACTTTCATATAGAGTATTGAATACTAAGAGAAGTTTGAGGCTTGATGATTGTTTTGAGACATGGAGGTAATAATATCAAAGTCATGCTAGTTGAGTAGTTGTGAAATTGAGAAATGCTTGTGTTGAAGTTTGCAAGTCCCGTAGCATGCACGTATGGTAAACGTTATGTAACAAATTTGAAACATGGGGTGTTATTTGATTGTCCTCCTTATGAGTGGCGGTCGGGGACGAGCGATGGTCTTTTCCTACCAATCTACCCCCCTAGGAGCATGCGCGTAGTGCCGAGGTTTTTGATGACTTGTAGATTTTTGCAATAAGTATGTGAGTTCTTTATGACTAATGTTGAGTCCATGGATTATACGCACTCTCACCCTTCCATCCTTGCTAGCCTCTTCGGTACCGTGCATTGCCCTTTCTCACATTGAGAGTTGGTGCAAACTTCGCCGGTGCATCCAAACCCCATGATATGATATGCTCTGTCACACATAAACCTCCTTATATCTTCCTCAAAACAGCCACCATACCTACCTATTATGGCATTTCCATAGCCATTCCGAGATATATTGCCATGCAACTTTCCATCATTCCATTCATCATGACACATTCATCATTGTCATATTGCTTAGCATGATCATGTAGTTGACATAGTATTTGTGGCAAAGCCACCGTTCATAATTCTTTCATACATGTCACTCTTGGTTCATTGCATATCCCGGTACACCACCGGAGGCATTCATATAGAGTCATCTTTGTTCTAGTATCGAGTTGTAATTATTGAGTTGTAAATAAATAGAAGTGTGATGATCATCATTATTAGAGCATTGTCCCAAGTGAGGAATAAAAAAAACAAAGGCCTTAAAAAAGAGAAGGCCCCAAAAAAAGAGAGAGAAAGGCCATAAAAAGAAAAAAGGCCCAAAAAAATGAGAGAAAAAGAGTGAAGGGACAATGCTACTATCCTTTACCACACTTGTGCTTCAAAGTAGCACCATGATCTTCATAGTAGAGAGTCTCTCATGTTATCACTTTCATATACTAGTGGGAATTTTTCATTTTAGAACTTGGCTTGTATATTCCAACAATGGGCCTCCTCAAGTGCCCTAGGTCTTCGTGAGCAAGCAAGTTGGATGCACACCCACTTACTTTCTTTTGTTGAGCTTTCATACATTTATACCTCTAGTGCATCCGTTGCATGGCAATCCCTACTCCTTGCATTAACATCAATCGGTGGGCATCTCCATAGCCCATTGATTAGCCGGTTGATGTGAGACTTTCTCCCTTTTTGTCTTCTCCACATAACCCCCTCATTATTATATTCCACCCATAGTGTTATATCCATGGCTCGCGCTCATGTATTGTGTGAAAGTTTATGAGTTTGAGATTACTGAAGTATGAAACAATTGCTTGGCTTGTCATCGGGGTTGTGCATGATGAGAGCATTCTTGTGTGATGAAAATGAAACATGACTAAACTATATGATTTTGTAGGGATGAACTTTCTTTGGCCATGTTATTTTGAGAAGACATAATTGCTTAGTTAGTATGCTTGAAGTATTATCATTTTTATGTCAATATGAACTTTTGTCTTGAATCTTTCGGATCTGAATATTCATACCACAATTAAGAAGAATTACATTAAAATTATGCCAAGTAGCACTCCGCATCAAAAATTCTATTTTTATCATTAACCTACTCGAGGAAGAGCAGGAATTAAGCTTGGGGATGCTGATACGTCTCCAATGTATCTATAATTTTTGATTGCTCCATGCTATATTATCTACTGTTTTAGATGTTTATGGGCTTTATTATACACTTTTATATCATTTTTTGGGACTAATCTATTAACCCAGAGCCCAAAACCAGTTTCTGTTTTTACCTTGTTTTAGGGTTTCAAAGAAAAGGAAAATCAAACGGAGTCCAATTGACCTGAAACTTCACGGAACTCATTTTTGGAAGGAAAGAGGCCCAGAAGACTTGGAGTGCATGCCAGGGGACTTACGAGGAGGCCACGAGGCAGGGGGCACGCCCACCCCCCTGGGCGCACCCTCCACCCTCGTGTGCCCCTCGTGGCCCCCCTAACGTACTTCTTCCGCCTATATATCTCCATATACCCTAAAAACATCGGGGGGCACAATAGATCGGGAGTTAATATCAAAGTCATGCTAGTTGAGTAGTTGTGAAATTGAGAAATGCTTGTGTTGAAGTTTGCAAGTCCCGTAGCATGCTCGTATGGTAAATTTTATGTAACAAATTTGAAACATGAGGTGTTAATTTGATTGTCCTCCTTATGAGTGGCGGTCGGGGATGAGCGATGGTCTTTTCCTACCAATCTATCCCCCTAGGAGCATGCGCGTAGTGCCGAGGTTTTTGGTGACTTGTAGTTTTTTGCAATAAGTATGTGAGTTCTTTATGACTAATGTTGAGTCCATGGATTATACGCACTCTCACCCTTCCATCCTTGCTAGCCTCTTCGGTACCGTGCATTGCCCTTTCTCACATTGAGAGTTGGTGCAAACTTCACCGGTGCATCCAAACCCCGTGATATGATATGCTCTGTCACACATAAACCTCCTTATATCTTCCTCAAAACAGCCACCATACCTAACTATTATGTCATTTCCATAGCCATTCCAAGATATATTGCCATGCAACTTTCCATCATTCCATTCATCATGACACATTCATCATTGTCATATTGCTTAGGATGATCATGTAGTTGACATAGTATTTGTGGAAAAGCCACCGTTCATAATTCTTTCATACATGTCACTCTTGGTTCATGGCATATCCAGGTACACCGCCGGAGGCATTCATATAGAGTCATCTTTGTTCTAGTATCGAGTTGTAATTATTGAGTTGTAAATAAATAGAAGTGTGATGATCATCATTATTAGAGCATTGTCCCAAGTGAGGAATAAAAAAAGAAAGGCCATAAAAAATAGAAGGCCCAAAAAAAGAGAGAGAAAGGCCATAAAAAAGAAAAAGGCCCAAAAAAATGAGAGAAAAAGAGAGAAGGGACAATGCTACTATCCTTTACCACACTTGTGCTTCAAAGTAGCACCATGATCTTCATAGTAGAGAGTCTCTCATGTTATCACTTTCATATACTAGTGGGAATTTTTCATTTTAGAACTTGGCTTGTATATTCCAACAGTGGGCCTCCTCAAGTGCCCTAGGTCTTCGTGAGCAAGCAAGTTGGATGCACACCCACTTAGTTTCTTTTGTTGAGCTTTCATACATTTATAGCTCTAGTGCATCCGTTGCATGGCAATCCCTACTCCTTGCATTAACATCAATTGGTGGGCATCTCCATAGCCCATTGATTAGCCTCGTTGATGTGAGACTTTCTCCCTTTTTGTCTTCTCCACATAACCCCCTCATTATTCTATTCCACCCATAGTGCTATATCCATGGCTCGCGCTCATGTATTGCGTGAAAGTTTATGAGTTTGAGATTACTAAAGTATGAAACAATTGCTTGGCTTGTCATCGGGGTTGTGCATGATGAGAGCATTCTTGTGTGACGAAAATGAAACATGACTAAACTATATGATTTTGTAGGGATGAACTTTATTTGGCCATGTTATTTTGAGAAGACATAATTGCTTAGTTAGTATGGTTGAAGTATTATAATTTTTATGTCAATATGAACTTTTGTCTTGAATCTTTCGGATCTGAATATTCATACCACAATTAAGAAGAATTACATTAAAATTATGCCAAGTAGCACTCAGCATTAAAAATTCTGTTTTTATCATTTACCTACTCGAGGACGAGCAGGAATTAAGCTTGGGGATGCTGATACGTCTCCAACGTATCTATAATTTTTGATTGCTCCATGCTATATTATCTACTGTTTTAGATGTTTATGGGCTTTATTATACACTTTTGTATCATTTTTTGGGACTAGCCTATTAACCCAGAGCCTAGAGCCAGTTTCTGTTTTTACCTTGTTTTAGGGTTTCAAAGAAAAGGAAAATCAAACGGAGTCCAATTGACCTGGAACTTCACGGAACTCATTTTTGGAAGGAAAGAGGCCCATAAGACTTGGAGTGCACGCTAGGGGACTTACGAGGAGGCCATGAGGCAGGGGGACGCGCCCTCCACCCTCGTGGGCCCCTCGTAGCCCCCTGACATACTTCTTCCGCCTATATATCTCCATATACCCTAAAAACATCGGGGGGCACAATAGATCGGGAGTTCCGCCGCCAGAAGCCTCCGTAGCCACCGAAAGCCAATATAGACCCGTTCCGGCACCCTGCCGGAGGGGGAATCCTTCTCCGGTGGCCATTTTCATCATCCCGGTGCTCTCCATTATGAGGAGGGAGTAGTTCTCCCTCGGGGCTGAGGGTATGTACCAGTAGTTATGTGTTTGATCTCTCTCCCTCTCTCGTGTTCTTGAGATGATACAATCTTGATGTATCGCGAGCTTTGCTATTATATTTGGATCCTATGATGTTTCTTCCCCCCCTCTACTCTCTTGTAATGAATTGAGTTTCCCCTTTGAAGTTATATTATCAGATTGAGTCTTTAAAGATTTGAGAACACTTGATGTATGTCTTGCCATGGATATCTGTGGTGACAATGGGATATCACGTGATTCACTTGATGTATGTTTTGGTGATCAACTTGCGGGTTTCGCCCATGAACCTATGCATAGGGGTTGGCACACGTTTTCGTCGTGATTCTCCGGTAGAACTTTGGGGCACTCTTTGAGGTCCTTTGTGTTGGATGAATAGATGAATCCGAGATTGTGTGATGCATATCGTATAATCATACCCACGGATACTTGAGGTGACATTGGAGTATCTAGGTGACATTAGGGTTTTGATTGATTTGTGTCTTAAGGTGTTATTCTAGTATGAACTCTAGGTCTGTTTGTGACACTTATAGGAATAGCCCAACTGATTGATTGGAAAGAATAACTTTGAGGTGGTTTCATACCCTACCATAATCTCTTCATTCGTTCTCCGCTATTAGTGACTTTGGAGTGACTCTTTGTTGCATGTTGAGAGATAGTTATGTGATCCAATTATGATATTATTGTTGAGGGAACTTACACTAGCGAAATTATGAACCCTAGGCCTTATTTCCACACATTGCAATATTGTTTACGCTCACTTTTATCATTAGTTACCTTGCTGTTTTTGTAATTTTAGATTACAAATACTATTATCTACTATCCATATTGCACTTGTATCACCATCTCTTCGCCATACTAGTGCATCTATACAATTTACCATTGTATTGGGTGTGTTGGGGACACAAGACACTCTTTGTTATTTGGTTGCAGGGTTGCTTGAGAGAGACCATCTTCATCCTACGCCTCCTACGGATTTGAAAGTGCTAGTGATCGACTAGAGGGGGGGTGAATAGGCGATTTTTATGAAAGTCTTCAAAACATGGAAGTTTCGAAGACAAACGATAGAAATAAACCTATTACCATGCAACGGAAGGTAGACTATACTAGGCAAGCCATAGTCAAGTATTCAATGGAGTGAAAGCACAATGACTAATAGCAGCTAGGCAGTAAAGATCAGGTAGGAAGATATTGTGAAGCCAATCAGAACAAGTAGTCACTCCGTGAAGACAAAAGATAAAGCAATCATACAATGACTTCACAAGGACCAACAGTAAGTAAAGGGAAGGGAAGGATGAAACCAGTGACTCGTTGAAGACAATGATTTGTTGGACCAGTTCCAGTTGCTGTGACAACTGTACGTCTGGTTAGGGAGGCTGAGATTCAACTCAGAAGACCTCGTCTTCACCTTATTCCCCTTGAGCTAAGGACACCCAGTCCTCGCCCAATCACTCTGGTAAGTCTTCAAGGTAGACTTCCAAACCTTCACAGACTTCGTTCACCGGCGATCCACAATGACTCTTGGATGCTCAGAACGCGACGCCTAACCGGCTGGAGGATTCACAGTCCTCAAGTGTAATAAGTCTTCAGATCACACAGACAGGAAGACTTAAGTGATGCCTAACACTCTTTGGCTCTGGGTGTTTAGGGCTTTATCCTCGCAAGGAATTCTCTCTCAAAGGCTTCGAGGTGGGTTGCTCTCAAACGACAAAAGCCGTGCACTAACTCTGAGTGGCCAACCGTTTATGGTTGTAGGGGGTGGGCTATTTATAGCCACTAGGCAACCCGACCTGATTTGTCCGAAATGACCCTTGGTCACTAAGGAACTGACACGTGTTCCAACGGTCAGATTTCAAACACACACGGCAACTTTACTTGGGCTACAAGCAAAGCTGACTTATCCAACTCTGGACAAGATTTGCTCTCATAGTCTTCACTCAAAGACATAGGATTTTGGTTAAGCATCACTTCAGTCATTCTGACTGGTTCACTTGGACCCCACTTAACAGTACGGTGGTTCCTATGACTCAACAAAGAAGAAAAAGAACGACGAAACAACTAAGTCTTCGCGCTCCATAGTCTTCATGCGATGTCTTCTCTTGTCATAGTCTTCAATGTGAATGTCTTCACATACCACCTTTGACTTCAATGTCTTCATACATTTTTAGGGGTCATCTCTGGTAGGAAAACCGAATCAATGAGGGACTTCTACCTGTGTTATCCTGCAATTCTCACAAACACATTAGTCCCTCAACCAGGTTTGTCGTCAATACTCCAAAACCAACTAGGGGTGGCACTAGATGCACTTACAATCTCCCCCTTTTTGGTGATTGATGACAAACTGGTTGAAGTTTTCAACAGGGAATAAAATATGTGAAATTGTAAAGGATAGGGTATTGTCTTCATAAGTTGCAAGGGCTCCCCCTGAAGATGTGCATATAAGTAATTTGCTTTTGGAATGCAAATGCACATGGCAGGTTGTACTTGTGGAGATCCTCTTCAACCTATGATGACAAGTCATTACGCAAGATATGATGTAACAAAGGTAATGACATGCATAATGAAAAATGGACGTCTGCAAAATGATCTAAGTGCGGAATTTATCATCGCACATGCGGAATTTATCATCGCATCACAGAATAGCAAATAAGTAGCAGACGACCATCGAGTTTAAGTGTCACAACTCAAAGAACCAAATGTATCGAAAACGAGAGTCGTAAGCACTTGGCAAAAGTAGCAAAAAGTAAATTAACCACCCATATGGACCCGCTTGAAGACTATCAACTCATATGCTTCTCCCCCTTTTGTCAGTGAGGACCAAAAATGTTTGAAGACATAGAGCGCCTACTCGTTCCCATGAGGTGCAGGCGAGGCAGCAGGGTCGTTGTTGAGATCCTGTGGTGCAGAGGAACTTGGTGTAGTGTCGACACGCGCTGAAGTTGGAGGAGGTGAAGTTGCATCATCTTGGTCATCGATGACTCTGGCATTTACGGTTGCAGCTGAGGACGAGTATTCAGAGTCTTCAAGTGAGGGAGTCTGACGCAAGTGAGCATTTTTGGGAGGAGTTGAGTCAAACTTGAAGTGTTCGGTGAAGCCATCGTCGTGCAGATCAGCTTCAGCACTGAGTAGGGTCAAACTCTTCCACGACCTCCGACAGGTTTCATGAGTGACAAAGGCATTCTTGGTGGCAAGATTGTGAATGCGGTTGACATCCACCAAGAGGCTTTGCATCTGACGCTTAAGCCAGTCGTGATGTTTGTCCTGTTTCTGATGCAGCGCGACGAGAAGCTCTCGGTCATTGAGGACACGAGATCGTCTTTGAGGCCTTTGCGCAATGGTGCTACCAGTGACATCAGTTTGAGCACGAGGGACACGTGTGTTTCCAGCCAAGGGGATAAACACGAGAAACTGCTGGAATTCCTTCAATGGGCTGGGTGAAGCTTTGGTGATCAGCATTGTGAAGATAAATGGGATCCTTAGCAGGCTCTGGGGTAAATGGCTTCAACTGACAGATCAACCTCGGGCAAGAATATAAGATGATTGCGCGCAGACGACTGATAGTTGAAGGCTGAGTGACGCTTGATCAGACGCATGACCCATGGAGCATAGAATTTCAACCCAAAGATGTCAGAGCCAGACGCAGCCAACTGCCTGATGAAGAAGTCTTGGGCATTGAAGCTGATGCCATTGAAGATATAGAAAACCAAAGTCTTCATTGCTCCTTCAAGCTTCGCTGCAGATGAGTGTCCTTTGACAGGCCATAGAGTCTTCCTGATGATGTGGTAAATGGTGTGAGGCAGGTACTCTAGGTCTTCAACAAAGAACTCAGATGGGTATTCAGCGTCATGAGGCAGAGGCTTCATCATGCTCAGCATTTGACTCATGTTGGGTTCTGGCTTCTGAAAGATGCTTTCCAAGGCATTTTGATGTTGTTGACAACCTGGTTCATAGTATTCACCAGGAGTGGGCAGGCCTGTGAGCTCAATGATATCAAGAGCTTTAGCTTCATGATGGACATTGCCTGTCATCCACTCAAGGACCCAAGTCTTCGGATCCCTGTTGTAGCCTCGAATATGAAGAGTGGCATAGAATTGAAGCAGCAATTCTTCGTTCCAATGCTCCTTGTCAGTGACGAACTGCAACAGACCAGCATCTCTGAAACAGTCCAATGCTTCTTCAAGGCAGGGCAGACCAGCTATAGCTTCAGAGTCGAGGCGCATATGTGGAAATATGCGCCCTTGATTGTATAGGACACAGGAATAGTAGCTGCGCTGCTGATAGCTCCAGAACCGATCTGAGGAAATGCGCGGTCTTGTATAGGGGTTCTTGGAGATGTTGAAGAAGGTATTATGGGCCACGAAGCCATTTGCATTGAAGACCCCAGGTGAAGTGGCAGTGCCTGGGAATCGTGGAAATCTTGGCTTGGGCTTTTGGACTTGAGGCCTGTGCTCAACGTGGTACTCAAATTGTGGACCAGCAGCAGGCGGAGGAGTCAGAATGGGCTAGCGAACCATAACTGGCTGACCACGATCAAATGCCCGCTCCATTGTGTGAGGTCTTGGAGGGGGAATAGGGGCATTGGCATTGTCTTCATGGGCTTCAGGGGCCACATGTGCTTCAGGTGCTTGGACTTCAGGTGCTGCATTGACTTCTGGTGCCACATTGGCTTCTGGCGCCGTACTGGCTTCAGCCATGACAACATCATTGGCGTTAGCGGCGATATTGGTGGCCGCCTCAGGGTTGTTGACCTCCACTTCAGAAGCTGGAGGGTCGGTCACGTTCTCCTCGAGAACAACATCTTGGTGAGACGAGGGTGTAGCAACTCTTGTAACTCTTGGGGCTTCTTCATCTTCTTCTTCATCGGCTGATGCAGCCACAATATCTTCAGCCATTTTGGCTTCGGATTCAGATACGTGCATTGTTGTAGTGACTTGGGGCCTTGGTCCTTTGCGAAGCCTGCATAATGCAGGCGACGTTTGTGGAGATGGAGTGTGCTGGGCCACAAAGTCATCATCATCTTGCACTGTTGGGGTAGCTTGCGGTTGGGGAGAGCTTGGAGTGTCTTGTCTCTGTGGGTGATCAGCCCACGATGCATCCTGAGCAGTTGGCGTCAGAGGATGACCAATGCTGATGAGTTCGTTGTGCGTAAGTACAGGCGATGATACCAATTGGTGCTCGATCTGAGGAAGGACTTCATCATCTTCAACATTGTCATGGTGACCAATGTCTTCAGTAGCGGTGGGGTCAACTGCTGGAATGTCTTCAGCTTCAGGAGCCTCTGTGGAAGCAGGCTCATGAACTATCATCTGTCGTTCTTGATGCGAAGAGGCAGGATGAGCAACCGAGATGGGGTCGACAACAAGGGGCTCTGCGGGAGCAGCCCGATCTTTCTTGGTTTTGTGCTTCTTCTTGGAGGGAGCGGCATCAGAAGCTTCAGGATTTTTCCTCTTTTTGGCTTCAGCCTCGGCAGCCCTTGTCTTATTTAGTTCTGAAGCCATTGTGGGGACCTTAGGCTTCGAACCTGTCATACTGGCAGGGAAGACAATGGGATGTACTTCCTGCCTTGTTGCTTCGGGTTCGGCCACAACTGGCTTCTTCTTCTTTGGCTTGGCCGCCATTCTGGGGTCGATGCCAGGACGCCCAAGAGCCTTGCGCTTCTCAGCTTCATTTTAGGCTTGCACGCACTCGGCACTCTTCATGCGCTCACGAGACCCTTTAGCTTCTTCACGTTTCTTGAGAAAGGCTTCCTTGAGCTCATGCAGCATAATCTTGAAGTTTTTCACATCTTGCACGCTGAGCTTGGCCATGTGCTTCTTGAACTGAGCTTTCTCATAGTCGATCTTTTGCTTCAGTTCAACGATGTGCTGAGCTAGAGCTAGCTCAGAAGCATTGGCGCCAGTGAAAGCGACGATGAGGCCAATTGGAAGTTGCAGATCATCAAAGCTGAGATTGGGGGTTTCAAACCACTCATCAATGAAGTTGTGAAGGATTGTTACGTCAAAGAGAGGCAAATCATTGAAGATTTCTGCTTCTTCTTTGCTCTTGATCAGTTGCTCAAGAGCGTCATCTGCAAGATCTTCATCGCTGGACAGATCAATGGCGTCATTGCGCAGAATAGCAGCAGCAGTTAGCTCTTGGCTGGTGGGTTGCAAGGGCATCTTCACTCTCGAGGGCTTGGAGATGCGTGACAAATCTTCAGACTGCACATTGTGTTCAGGAGGTGCAGTGGCCAGAGGCTTCACCTGTAAGACCTTTGGTGCAGGAGCAGGCTTTGAAGCTTTAGGCTTCTTCAGTTTCTTTGGCTTCGGCGGTGCAGGCGCTTCATTAGATTCAGTGTCATCTGCAGGCTCATCCACGACTGTCCCTTGAACCATGATATGAGTGATGAGACCTTCCAGGTTGTAGAAGGGCCCAACAAGATTGGGTTCAGCTTCACATGTGCCATCAGCACAAGGAGTAGAGGGGCCTGGAATGAAGTCTAAGCCTCATGACTTCTTGTTCTCTTTGGCTGAGTTCCTGGCAAACTGAAGGTTGCGCTTGAACAGATTATCATCGCGGCACCACAGTAATGAAGATGGGTCTGCATCCGCAGGCTGCGGTCCACGGACCATGCAAGGATAGAAGCCTTGTTCAATGGCTTCAGCTCTGGACTTGGGTTGAAGATTTCTGTATAGAATGTCTCCCCATGGTCGTTTGATGGCATTCTTCTCAGCATACTCCTGGGTCACAAACCTGTACTTGAACCACTGTTCTGCCCAATATCTTCGAATCCATTGGATTCGAGTTTTTCGCTGATTGTAGTCCTCCTCTTGATCTGTCTTGTACAGCTCATAGAGGTCAGGAGGCAAATATCTTGAGGTGTTGCCACGACACTGTCTGCCACCCTTTCTTGTAGGTTTCTCTGGTGCCATGAAGCTTAAACTGAAGGGCTTCAACACGTTTAAAGGCTTCAAAGGCTTCCTCTTTCTGGTTAAATAGGAACTGGCTTTGGGAGAGTTAATGTGATGCTGTAAGAATTCTGTAAATGAATGCAGACTATGAGAACCAAGGGATTCTTCCACGGACATGTACCTGTGATAGCATTAAGGTACGAGGGAAGGGGAAGAGGACATATGCATTCTCAGAAGATTTTGAAGATAAATCAGTTTAGAAGACATTGACCTCATAGTGCGAAGACATTCACTCATAGATAGAGAGTTGGTTCCAAATTTGTACGAATCCACGAATAAGTACAAGTGAGGAATCTAACTACTTTGTGAAGCATAAGTGAACATATAGTCATATTATGAGATGAAGTATGAAATAGATCCAACTTGTGTGAATAGAAACTGCTTGTGGTAGAAAGTGATGAATCTATAGGATCAAAGGGGCCGTAAAAAGGAAGTTTTATTTACCACACCAAGAACTGATAGACGGAGTGGGAGAGGAGGCCGAGCAGTTCGATCATCCGTTCCCTAACTTGGCGACGGAGGACACCTACGGCGATGGCGGAGAAGACGATGTCCGCCGCCAGCGTGAAGACGGCGTCGGTGAGGTCGCGGCAGCTAAGCGCTTCGTCGCCGGTGTCGCCGAGGGCTAGCGGCGGCGCTAGGGTTTGTGCGAGAGTGGAAGAAGGGATAATGACTGTGGTGAGGCGTGTATTTATAGGGATAGGGACGACACAGTGTTATTACACAGGTGCCCCTGGCGATTCACATCTGAAGGACACATGGCTATCGTGCAACATATCGGAGGTTGTTACACATTCCCACACACGCCTGGATTGTCGGGTGGTCGTTCCCACTTCTCCGGGTTTCAGGTGAAGGAATTAGCATTGAAAACGGACTTAATGTTTGTCTCTGTATCTTCTGCTGACAAGGACGCAGAGAAGACATTCGACAGTTTCAATAGAATGCATATGATTTGGACAGATAGAGTTTGAGATAGAAAGCATAGAGAGATTAGGGTCCGATCACATTCACTTAGTTCAAAAGATTCAACAATGAAGACGTAGCTATAAGTGAATGCTGTAGAGGACAGAACACTAGTATGTATATATCAGAAGACAATCAAGTCAACATAGTGAAGATAATCATGAAGACAAGTTGAAATTGAAGACAAACCAAATGTGAAGACATAGCAAATGTAACGCCATGGGTAAAACACTTCAAACAGAAGAATTTGGTGGTGGCGTTACCCACCGTATAGGAAGTATTAGACCCAGACACGGCGCACAATTATCGTGGCGCTCCGAAGTCAAATTCCACGTTAATGTATTCACACTCAGAATGTAAGTCTTCATTGATTGAAGATATACTTTACTTCGTGTGTTGCACATCTAAGTCATCAACATGCATAAGTGTTAGGATGTGTGCCTGATCACAGGACATTTGAGGATTCCAAGATATTTAGCTCACACCGTAACTTGCAAAACCTCTTCTCATCCAAGGGCTTGGTGAAGATATCTGCCAATTGCTCTTCAGTGTTGACGTGTATGATATCAATATCTTCCTTCACAACATGATCTCTGAGAAAGTGATGACGAATTTCAATGTGCTTTGTCTTCGAGTGCTGAACTGGGTTGTTGGCAATCTTGATGGCGCTTTCATTGTCGCAGTAGAGTGGCACTTGCTTCAGGTGAATGCCATAGTCTTTGAGTGTTTGCTTCATCCATAGAAGCTGAGCGCAAGATCCAGCAGCAATGTATTCAGATTCAGCAGTGGAGAGAGATACACAGTTCTGCTTCTTTGAAGACCAACATACAAGTGATCGTCCCAGAAAATGACATGTGCCTGATGTAGACTTGCGATCCACCTTGTCACCAGCATAATCAGCATCCGAGAATCCAACTAGATCAAACTCTGAGCCCTTTGGATACCATAATCCTAGTGTTGGGGTGTGAGCCAAATATCTGAGAATTCGCTTCACAGCTAAGTGATGCGATTCCTTTGGTGCCGCTTGGAACCGGGCACACATGCAAACACTAAGCATGATATCTGGCCTAGATGCACATAAATAAAGCAAGAAACCAATCATGGAGCGATATACCTTTTGATCGAACTCTTTACCATTGTCGTCGGGACCCAGATGATGTTTGGCTGGCATTGGCGTCGTGTAGCCTTTGCAATCTTGCATTCCAAATTTCTTCAGGCAATCTTTGAGGTATTTCTCTTGAGATATAAAGATGTCGTTGCGTTGCTGACGTATTTGAAGACCAAGGAAGAACTTCAGCTCACCCATCATGGACATCTAATATTGCTCTTGCATCATATATCCAAACTCGTCAGTGTATTTCTGATTGGTGCAGCCGAAGATAATGGCATCCACATATATTTGGCACACAAACAGTTCACCATCATATGTCTTCATGAAGAGAGTGGGGTCGAGGGAACCAGGTTTGAAGCCTTTGCTCTTCAGGAAGTCTTTGAGTGTGTCATACCAAGCCCTAGGGGCTTGTTTGAGGCCATACAGTGCCTTGTTGAGCTTGTACACCATGTCAGGATGTTTTGGATCTTCAAAGCCAGGCGGTTGTGCAACATACACTTCTTCATCAATCTTGCCATTGAGAAAAGCGCTCTTCACATCCATTTGATGCAGAAGAATGTTATGATGATTTGCATAGGCCAGCAGTATGCGTATGGCTTCAAGTCTAGCCACAGGAGCAAATGTCTCATCGAAGTCAATCCCTTCAACTTGAGTGTATCCTTGAGCAACGAGACGAGCTTTGTTTCTGACAACTTGACCATGCTCATCTTGCTTGTTGCGATATATCCATTTGGTGCCTATTATATTGTGCTTGCGAGGATCAGGACGCTTAACCAGTTCCCATACATTATTCAGCTCAAACTGTTGAAGCTCTTCTTGCATAGCTTGAATCCATTCAGGTTCCATGAAGGCTTCATCAACTTTCTTGGGTTCAGATATTGAGACAAATGCGAAGTGCCCACAGAAATTTGCTAGCTGTGTTGCCCTTGAACGAGTGAGTGGACCTGGTGCATTGATGCTATCAATTATTCTCTCAATCTGTACTTCATTTGCAACACGAGGATGTACAGGACGAAGATTTTGCTCTTGCTGATCATTGTCATCGTTAGAAGGATTGTCTTCAGGCTGAGCATTGTCTTCAGGTTGATCAGGTGCGGAGATGATAAGTTCCTCTTCAGGCTGAGCTTCAGATGGTATGATTTCTCCAGTTCCCATAAGTTTGATTGATTCACTGGATGGAACTTCATCTAGCACATTTGGCAGGTGCTCTCTTTGCGAGCCGTTAGTCTCATCGAACCGCACATCCATAGTTTCAACCCCTTTATAGTGAAAGAGGTTGAAAACTCTGTAGGAGTGCGAATCCTTTCCATATCCAAGCATAAAACCTTCATGTGCTTTTGGTGCAAATTTTGAAGTGTGATGTGGATCCTTGATCCAGCACCTGGCACCAAATACTCTGAAGTAACTGACATTTGGCTTCTTGCCAGTAAGGAGCTCATAGGATGTCTTGTTCAGAAGCTTGTGAAGATAAACATGGTTGATGATATGGCATGCAGTATCAATGGCTTCAGGCCAGAATTTTCTTGGAGTCTTGTATTCATCAAGCATCGCCCGAGCCATCTCAATAAGTGTTCTGTTCTTGCGTTCAATGACGCCATTCTTCTGTGGTGTGTACGGAGCTGAGAATTCATGTGTGATGCCCAAAGTATCAAGATATGTATCTAGCCCAGTGTTCTTGAATTCAGTGCCATTATCCCTTCTGATGTGCTTTATCTTGACACCATAGTTGTTCATGGCTCGATTGGCAAAGTGTCTGAAGACATCCTGCACTTCAGTCTTGTAGAGGATTATATGCACCCAAGTATATCTTGAATAATCATCAACAATGACAAAGCCATAGAGACAAGCAGTAGTAGTAAGAGTTGAGTAATGAGTGGGACCGAAAAGGTCCATGTGGAGCAGTTTGAAGGGTTGAGTCATTGTCATGATTGTCTTCGAGGGATGCTTGGCCCTCGTCATCTTTCCTGCTTCACAGGCACCGCATAAGTGATCCTTCTTGAACTTGACGCCCTCGATGCCTATGACATGCTTCTTTCTTGCAAGAGTGTGCAAGTTCCTCATGCCAGCATGCCCTAGCCTCCGATGCCAGAGCCAGCATTCTGAAGCTTTTGCTAGAAGACATACGGCAAGTTGTGGTCCTGCTGAGAAATCTACCACGTACAAATCATCTTCCCGATACCCTTCAAACACTAGAGACTTGTCAGATTCCATTAGAACAAGGCAACGATATTTTCCAAACATCACAATCATGTTTAAATCGCAAAGCATTGAGACAGACATTAAGTTGAAACCAAGGGATTCAACAAGCATGACTTTATCCATGTGTTGATCCTTTGAGATTGCAACTCTACCTAGACCCAATACCTTACTTTTACCAGTGTTAGCAAATGTGATGTCACTTTTGTCAGATGGACGTAAGGTTGAGTCCATAAGAAGGCTTAACTTGCCAGTCATGTGATTGGTACACCCACTATCAATAATCCATTCTGAAGCAGCTGGTGTCGTACCCTACAGTGCAGTTAGGGGGATAGGCTTCACGAAGAGAATTGTGAAGCAAAAACATTTGACGAGCCAGTGGATTATGAAAGCTTAGATCGAGATTAGGACTGATAGGGCAAGTAGCAAGCGACTGACGAACAAAGTACATAATAAGACCATTTGGGCATTTGATCTTGCGCCCTACAAGATGTTTAAGGTCCCCAGCAATAGCTTCAGACGATTTTGGTTTTCGGGTGGAGACCTTTCCCTACAAAAGAGAGTTAAGCTTTCTTAGCCACCCACATCTTCAAGGGTGGCTTCGAAGCAATGATTCTAAGTGCAGCATCTGAGAACTTTGGCTTTGGAGCCCTAGCAAAAAGTCTTGCAGGTGGACAATAGTACTCATAAGAATAAGCAGAATAGTTCTTGGTCTTATGAACATGGCGGTTTGATGAACCGCGCTCATATTCATAGGCCTGAGTATGGCTTCCCCTCAAAACATTTGTGTTAGTGCGACTCAGGTGAGTCCTCTGTCTATATGAAGCCTTTGGACCGTATGAAGCCTGTGGTCTGGGGTTTGTCTTCTTGACCTGTGGTGTCATGATGACATTCACAGGAAGATTCTCCAAACACCTTTTCGGCACCTAGACTTTCTTCATAGGCGGTCCATTCCTGCAGTTTGTACCAATATACCTGGCAAACACTTCACCCTTCTGATTCTTAAACAGTTTATAGTTTGCATCAAAGGATTCATCAATAACAATGGGATTAGCACAAGTAAAGCCAGATAGGGTGGATGGATCCACTGAAGGTCCCTTTTCAGCAACCCATGTGGTTTTGGGGTACTGCTCAGGTTTCCAGTAAGAGCCATCAGCATTCATTTTCCTTTCGAACCCAACACCCTCTTTCCTAGTGTTTCGGTTCAGGATCTGCCTTTTGAGGACATCACATAGTGTCTAATGCCCTTTGAGGCTTTTGAACATCCCTGTTTCAAGAAATGTCTTCAACCTAGCATTCTCATCAGTAATAGCAATGGCATCCTCAGCAGAGGGGTTAGTTGGCACATCAGCAGTTGAAGATATTGCAATAGTAGCAGCAGTAGAACAACCAGCAACAGAAGTAGCATTGTCACGCTCAATACATTTAAGACATGGTGGTTCAAATCCTTCCTGAACGGAACTGATCTATTTGGCGCGAAGTGACTCGTTTTCCTTTTGAAGATCTTCATGAGCTGCTCTCAATTTCTCAAGATCTTGCTTCCTTTGAAGATAATCATAGGAAAGCTTTTCATGAGTTGTTGAGAGCGTTTCATGACAACTTTCAAGTTCCTCATACTTAACGTGAAGATTTTTTATGTCTTCAATTAAGGACTGAGATCGAGTCATTTCAGCGTCTAACATGTCATCGCTTTTGTCTAACAGTTTTTGAATATGTTCCATAGCTTTCTGTTGTTCAGTTGCAATTTTAGCAAGTGTTTTGTAGCTGGGTTTGGAACCACAATTAGAGTCATCTTCATTGGAAGTTTGATAGTGAGTAGTGCGTGTGTTTACCTTGGCACCGCGTGCCATGAAGCAGTAGGTAGGAGCGGAGTAGTCCTTGTCATTTCCATCGGTGTTGGTGACGGAGTCATTGTCTTCAGTGTTGAAGATGGACTTGGCAACATATGCTGTAGCCAGACTCGCAACACCAGAATTGGACTCCTCCTCAGACTCCACCTCCGCCTCCTCAGAAGCGGACTCCTCCTCTGAATCCATTTCCTTGACAACAAACGCACGTGCCTTGCCAGATGAGCTCTTCTTGTGTGATGAAGACTTTGAGGAGGACTTGGAAGAAGACTTTGAGTATTTCTTCTTCTTCTTGTCGTCAGAATCATACTCCTTGCTCTTCTATTTCTTCTTGTTCTCATTGTCCCACTGCGGACACTCAGAGATGTAGTGGCCAGGTTTCTTGCACTTGTGGCATGTTCTCTTCTTGTAGTCATGAGCAGAAGCTTCATCATTCCTTGAGCTTGATCGTGAGGACTTTCTGAAGCCTTTCTTCTTGGTGAATTTTTGGAACTTCTTCACAAGCATAGCAAGCTCCTTTCCAATGTCTTCAGGATCATCAGAACTACTGTCAGACTCTTCTTCAGATGAGGAGATAGCTTTTTCCTTCAAGGCACGAGTTTGCCCATAGTTGGGACCATAGATGTCTCTTTTCTCAGAAAGCTGAAACTCGTGTGTGTTGAGCCTCTCAAGTATGTCAGACGGATCAAGTGTTTTGAAGTCAGGACATTTTTGAATCATCAGGGCTAGGGTGTCAAACGAGCTGTCAAGTGATCTCAGGAGTGTCTTGACGACTTCATGCTTGGTGATCTCAGTGGTGCCGAGGGCTTGAAGCTCATTTGTGATGTCAGTGAGTCGATCAAACGTGAGCTGAACATTCTCATTGTCATTTCTCTTGAAGCGGTTGAAGAGGTTACGAAGGACATTGATTCTCTGATATCTCTGGGTTGAGACGCCTTCGTTGACCTTGGAGAGCCAGTCCCAGACTAGCTTAGATGTTTCCAAAGCACTCACACGGCCATACTGTCCTTTGGTCAGATGACCACAGATGATGTTCTTGGTAGTGGAGTCCAGTTGAACGAACTTCTTGACATCAGCAGCGGTGACACCTTCACCAGCATTGGGAATGCCATTCTTGACGACATACCATAGGTCGACATCAATGGCTTCAAGATGCATGCACATCTTATTCATCCAGTAGGGATATTCAGTTCCATCGAAGACTGGGCACGCAGTGGAGACTTTGATTATCCCTGCAGTCAACATAGCTAAAACTCCAGGTGGATAAACCGAATCACACAGAACAAGGGAGTACCTTGCTCTGATACCAATTGAAAGTGCTAGTGATCGACTAGAGGGGGGGGGTGAATAGGCGATTTTTATGAAAGTCTTCAAAACATGGAAGTTTGGAAGACAAACGATAGAAATAAACCTATTACCATGCAGTGAAAGGTAGACTACACTAGGCAAACCATAGTCAAGTATTCAATGGAGTGAAAGCACAATGACTAATAGCAGCTAGGCACTAAAGATCAGGTAGGATGACATTGTGAAGCCAATCAGAACAAGTAGTCACTCAGTGAAGACAAAAGATAAAGCAATCATACAATGACTTCACAAGGACCAATAGTAAGTAAAGGGAAGGGAAGGATGAAACCAGTGACTCGTTGAAGACAATGATTTGTTGGACCAGTTCCAGTTGTTGTGACAACTGTACGTCTGGTTAGGGAGGCTGAGATTCAACTCAGAAGACCTCATATTCACCTTATTCCCCTTGAGCTAAGGACACCCAGTCCTCGCCCAATCACTCTGGTAAGTCTTCAAGGTAGATTTCAAAACCTTCACAGACTTCGTTCACCGGCGAACCACAATGAATCTTGGATGCTCAGAACGCGACGCCTAACCGGCTGGAGGATTCACAGTCCTCAGGTGTAATAAGTCTTCAGATCACACAAACAGGAAGACTTAAGTGATGCCTAACACTCTTTGGCTCTGGGTTTTTAGGGCTTTAACCTCGCAAGGAATTCTCTCTCAAAGGCTTCGAGGTGGGTTGCTCTCAAACGACAAAAGCCGTGCACTAACTCTGAGCGGCCAACCATTTATGGTTGTAGGGGGTGGGCTATTTATAGCCACTAGGCAACCCGACCTGATTTGTCCGAAATGACCCTTGGTCACTAAGGAACTGACACGTGTTCCAATGGTCAGATTTCAAACACACACGGCAACTTTACTTGGGCTACAGCAAAGCTAACTTATCCAACTCTGGACAAGATTTGCTCTCATAGTCTTCACTCGAAGACATAGGATTTTGGTTAAGCATCACTTCAGTCATTCTGACTGGTTCACTTGGACCCCACTTAACAGTACGGTGGTTCCTATGACTCAACAAAGAAGAAAAAGAATGACGAAACAACTAAGTCTTCGCGCTCCATAGTCTTCATGCGATGTCTTCTCTTGTCATAGACTTCAAGGTGAATGTCTTCACATAACACCTTTGACTTCAGTGTCTTCATACATTTTTAGGGGTCATCTCTGGTAGGAAAACCGAATCAATGAGGGACTTCTACCTGTGTTATCCTGCAATTCTCACAAACACATTAGTCCCTCAACCAGGTTTGTCGTCAATACTCCAAAACCAACTAGGGGTGGCACTAGATGCACTTACAGGATTGATAAACCTTAGGTTATCCACTTGAGGGAAATTTGCTACTGTCCTACAAACCTCTGTTCTTGGAGGCCCAACAACGTCTACAAGAAGAAGGTTGTGTAGTAGACATCATCCGGCGTGCAGATAGTCTTCGACATTGCAAGGTGGGTTCCTCCTCCTATGACTTTAAAGCGATATATTCGACTTTCCATTTAATGTCGTACCCCTCGGCTTCCGCGCCTTCCTGACTTCGGCCTCCACGTGTCCAGTGAATACAAGAGGTCGGGGTATTTTTACATATACCACCCTGACCGTACCAGAAAGGTGTCTATTTAAAGAGAATAGATCTCAGATCCATTCCAAATCCCATGGAAAAAAAATCCTCAGAGCTTGTGGAGCAGAACCACCCCAACATGGCTAGCGCTCCCAGCTCTTCCTCTCGTCCCCACAACTCCTAAAAGGGCGATTGGGAGAGATGTTCTGTATCTCACATCAGCTGGTGAAGCTGCAAACACAGGGCTTCCCCAATCCGTCCAGGGGGAACGAGTATGCTTCATCCCCTTCTTGTTTGGTCCCCGTACGAGCAGGAATGACGTCCTTCAATGGTGGGACTCAAGCGGAGAACTTCCCCAATCCGTCTAGGGGGGGGGGAACAAGTATGCTTCATCCCCTTCTTGTTAAGAGGTGTCGGATTCGCAATCCACCCTTCCTCCGAGGTCTGCTGGAGTATTATGGCCTCCAACTGCACAGTCTCACTCCCGCCTCCATCCTGCATATTGCGGGTTATGTTGCTCTATGTGAGCTATTCCTGGGCTACGAGGCCCATTTCAATTTATGGAGAAGACTGTTCTGCCTTGTCCATCGCAATCAAGGAGGTTCAATTTTTGAAGTGGGGGGAGCCGAAGTGTGGCGCATCTCTGGAACCGGATACCTATCCGGCACGTCAAAGACAGCCTCCGAAGAGTGGCCTTCTGAATGGCTCTATATCGATGACGTCGCTCTTCCCGACCCAGTCCGGATGGGCCTTCCCCGAATTTTCAAGCGCTCCGTTGAAGAAACGCCATAGATGGCGTCCTCGGAGCCTCGAGGAAGAGGATAGCGAAGAGGTTAGCCAGTTGCTGGGCAAGATTAAGATGCTCGCCCAGTCCGGATTGTCAATAGTCAAGGTAATGGCGATATCCATAGCGCGGGGGGACCAACCACTCCAATACAGAGGGCTACCCATGTGGCACTACAATGGGTAAGACGACGCCTCACGCTGCGGTCGGAAGTGCCCAAAGACCCCCGCCGCTCTGGCCAAAATATTGGCCGAACTATATAAAGGGGAGAAGGAGGAGTTCACCCGTCTTCAATATCGAGACGGATTTTCCATGTATAATCCTCCTAGTTGGGTAAGCTCTAACTCCACTATTTTACACCTTTCCCTGAATTATCTTTGACGGGAAGTATCCTACCCACTCATAACAGGAATGGCGAAAGGCTGTCGAGGGGATCAATGACCCTGCCCCTCAGCCGGAGAGTCACAACCGGGATCTTGACCCCGGATATGAAGAAGATCCGGACATATTTGTGGAGATCGAGGATGGAATATTCTATCAGACGAACTATGATGGTACGGATGTACCAATCCTCGCCGATTACCCCGGCCTCCTTCCTGCTTCGCATGTAAGTAATTTAAAAGGTACTTTCTTCAAAAGAGTTCCCTTACTATGCCTCACCCACCACACTATTCCGTGTTCCAAAAGGGGAGGCGCTCGGCACTGCAACACGCACTAGAAGCATCTCCGATGAGAGAAGCGCCCGTGCCTAGCACATCTTCGAAGAGGAAGGCAAATGATAACACGACAGAACTCTCGTCAAAGAGGTAAGGCTTTTCTTCTCAAGAATCCCCTTTCTGATTAGCACATCCAATTGTAATGCCATTTGCCGCATTCTATCAGGAAAAGTATCCGCCGGACTGTGTCCAGGGATCCGGCCTGACGCGCCTCCACTAGTCAAGTTCCGGACTCCGCCCAAAGGACGGGGGCTGACACGGGAGCAACGCTAAACTGTCCTTCCATAGAGGATTCAGGCGACATGTCCGTCACAAACTCTAAAGTGGAGAGGGCTATGAATCATCATCATCGGAGGGTCGTTCTTCGTAACATCATTTTTTTCAAAAGAGGCATTTGATGCCTTCAACTCAGCCGATGCGTACATCCGAGCTGCTCGGGATGGGCTTGTCAGGGCCACAGACCAGCATCTGAAAGATATGCGGGTAAGCGTAGATTTAATAATCATACACCAGTAGCCCCCGAGACTTAAAGTAGTTGATACAACTGATTTAAGGATCAATGTATAACCAGGTGGTTATGGAGAAGAACATCCTGTTATCTCAGGAACTAGAAAAGTGTCGAACCCAGCTAAATGCTGCCAATGCCGAACTGGAGAAATCCAAGAAGGCATCTCCTGGTAATGTTTCCCTCTAGCAAGAAAACATAATGGTATATCAATAATGCTAACACGGTTGCTTACCTCTTATTAGGATCATTAGGTCAACTGCAAGAACAGCTGGAAGCCGCTCAAAGCGAAGAACGAGGAGCCAAAAAACTGCTAGCCTTGGGCGAGTGTGTGCTAACAAAAGTCGTTGTGAAAAAAACAAGCTCCGGGATTCGAATACCCAACTGGGCGAGGAACTGAAAGATGTACGGGCCCAGCTGGCGGACTCCGTAAAGGAGAATAAAAGGTTGCGAGGCGGCATATTCAATATGTGGTCGAACTTACCTTCGAATAATTCAGAGGCAAAAGGGGTTGATAAAGTTATGTCTGCAGGTATACTGACCGATCGTCCCGAAGAGGAGATGTCCGATCTTCGAGCGATCTGCTACAAGATCTGTCGCAGGTGCACGAGCAAGCTCGGTAGGTGATGTGAAGTGTTGCCAAGGCCCTATGGCCATCTGCCTCCCCTCTGGGAAAGCTGGAGGAGCTTATACAACTATTCAAGGGAGCGCGGTGGTGCTTTCGACTATGGAAGATATCAGCCTGTCGGGAAGGTGCACGGGAAGCCTGGGCCATGGTGAAAACACGGTATACCAAGCTTGATCCGAATCATATGGCTCGGATCGGACCTCTAGGGTCAGATGGAAAAGAAGTTCCTGTTAATTTGGTATATTACCAAGTAGAAGTAGCGGCCAAGTATTCCCAGAAGGATTGTAAGTTAGACCGCCTGCTGGACGGCATAGAGGAGGAAATTTTTGAGTCCTAGTGACTATGTACTTTCCTTGACATATGTGACTCTAGCGGAATTGTAAAAACAATTGTCATGGCAGACCTTTTCGCTTCGACCTCTGGACCCGAAGGTGCGGAGTGTTTCCGAATACCTTAGTGGTAAAATAGACCGGGGTATGCGTGGGAACCAGGCGTAGGGGTCATAGTTGCTTGAACAGACAATGTGTATCCGGCTAGTTATGTTATATTACATTATGATTGTAAGAAACATGTTCCAGAGAGAATAGTTCCATTAGGGGTTCCTTTCCCTGGGTGTGCATGCATTAAAATGCATGTTCGAACTGTGATTGATAATATTACAGTATAGGTAATCATCTGGGGTTCATAATGGAAGGAATATAAAGCATCTTTAGTCCGCCGACCGAGTATTCTCTTAAGAACTCTAGCTTTCGGCTTCACCCAGTCTGAGGTACACATTCGGATGACCCGGCAGTAACAATCGCAGAGGTGCTCCCTTTATGCCCTAGCCGAACTAATGGGAACGTAGGGCATAAGAACAGGAGCCAGCCAACCCAGCTTGGCCAAAACTTAAGTCATATCGATGCATATAATGGTGAAGAAAAGGTACATATGGAAAAAAAACGCATATGTGATGAGCTTGATGCTCAAAAAAAAGCTTCTGTCCGGGAAGCCCCCAGGTATAGTGGACATACATGCTGAAGGGTGTGTACATCATAGGTGCATGGTTTAGCCATGCGAAAGAGTTTAATTTTAGGAAAATAAAAAACAAAAAGAGAGGAAAAAATAAAAGAGACAACAAGGAGAAGGAGACAAACACATAGTTCGGCGCTAGGCATAGAATCTTCGGAGTCTGGCCGCGTTCCAGGGGTTCGGCTCTAGGCGATTGTCTGATGCAGCACGCAGGCGGTATGCTCCTCCCGTGAGAACCTCTTTAATTATTAAGGGACCCTCCCACTTGGGCTTGAGTTTGTCCTTTTTCTTCTCTAGCAAGCATAGGACGAGTTCGCCAACATTATAAGTCTTCGCCCGTACTTCTATTCTTTGGTATCTGCGGGCCTGTTGTTGATAAAATGCGGAACGGGCTTTTACCACATTGTGCTCCTCCTCTAGGGCATCTAGGCTGTCCCGCCGATCGATCCTGGCCCCTCTCTCTTCGTACATGCGCACTCAAGGTGAGTCATGGATAATATCGCAAGGCAACACAGCCCCCGCCCCATACACCATGAAGAAAGGTGTATATCCAGTAGTGCGGTTGGGCATGGTCCGTAGCCCCTAGAGTACGGAGTCAAGCTCCTCAACCCAGTGCTTGTCTGATTCTTTCAAAGACCACACTAGTCTAGGTTTGATGCCGCTCATAATAAGACCATTGGCCCGTTCGACTTGACCATTTGTTTGCGGGTGATAGACAGAGGCGTAATCGAGCTTAATGCCCAGATTAGCACACCAAGTTTTCACCTCATCGGCTATGAGATTGGAGCCGTTATCGGTGATGATGCTGTGTGGAACACCATAACGGTGCACCACACCAGATATGAAGTCTATTACTGGCCCTGCCTCGGTCGTTTTGACTGGTTTGGCCTCTATCCACTTAGTGAATTTATCCACCATGACCAGTAGATACTTTCTCTTATGGCTTCCTCCGTTAAGGGGTCCGACCATATCAAGCCCCCAGACCGCGAAAGGCCAAGTGATGGGGATCGTTTGTAGAGCAGTGTGGGGCATATGGCTTTGGTTGGCCAATAGCTGGCATCCGATGCAACATTGGACAAGTTCCTGTGCATCTGCTCGGGCCGTCGGCTAGTAAAAACCTGTACGGAAGGCCTTGCTAACAAGGGCCCAAGCTGCAGCGTGGTGACCGCCGAGTCCAGCGTGAATTTCAGCCAAGAGCTGCCGCCCCTCTTCCTCGTATATACATCTTTGAAGAACTCCGGTAGCGCTTTTCTTGTAGAGCTCTCCTTCATGAACCTTGTAGGCCTTCGAGCGCCGAACAATGCGGCGAGCCTCATTCTGATCCTCCGGGAGTTCTTTCCTATTAAGGTAGGCCAAGAAGGGTTTTGTCCATGGGGCAATGACTGCCATGGTTAGATGGGCTGGCGGTGTTATTTTGGTGGCTAAGCCCCCGATGATATTGTTGTGTTCGGAGGCTTGGGTTGTGTTCGGGTCCGGACTGGTGTTACCGCTCTCCCCATGACACACCACGGACGGCTTAAAGAGCCTTTCCAGAAAGATATTAGGTGGGACGGGGTCGCGCTTGGAGCCAATGCGAGCAAGGACGTCCGCCGCTTGATTACTTTCTCGAGCCACGTGATGAAACTCAAGCCCCTCGAATCGAGCCAACATTTTTAGGACAGCGTTGCGATAAGCCGCCATCTTCAGATCTTTGGCATCAAAATCTCTGTTTATTTAAGATATTGCGAGGTTTGAGTCCCCGCGCACTTCCATGCGTTGTATGCCCATAGGGACAGCCATCCGGAGACCATGTAATAAGGCTCATATTCGGCTGCGTTATTGGACTCTGTGTATAATATTTGGAGTACGTATTGGACTACATTTCCAGTGGGGGACGTTAAAATGACGCCCGCTCCTAATCCTGCCAGCATTTTGGAACCATCAAAATACATAATCAAGTTGGAATATGTGCCATACTCTTTAGGGAGTTCGGCCTCTGTCCATTCGGCGACGAAGTCCGCCAGTACTTGGGATTTGATGGCTCGGCGCAGTTTGTATGTTATGTCGAATGGAAGGAGCTCAATGGCCCATTTGGCTATCCGGCCCGTAGCATCGCGGTTGTTTATTATATCATTGAGTGGTACTTTGGAAGCCACCATGATAGAACATTCTTGGAAGTAGTGTCGTAGCTTCCGAGATGCCATGAAGACAACATATGCTATATTTTGGTAATGAGGGTACCGGGATTTGCATGGTGTGAGGATAGTGGATACGTAATATACCGGCTTCTGAAGTGGGAATTTGTGTCCGTCCTGCTCCCGTTCCACGACGAGCACGGCGATCACCACCTGGTGTGTTACCGATATGTATAATAACATGGGTTCGCCGATGTTCGATGTGGCCAGGATTGGGTTTCTTGCCAGAAGGGGTTTTATTTCTTCCAGTCCGGCTGTTGCCGCATCCGTCCACTCGAAGTGATCGGTGCGCCGGAGGAGGCGATACAATGGCAATGCCTTTTCCCCCAGTCTGGAGATAAAGCGGCTTAAAGCTGCCACGCACCCTGTGAGTTTTTGGACCTATTTAAGGTCTGTTGGCATGGCCAATTGTGAAAAGGCTCGGATTTTGGCTGGATTTGCTTCAATTCCTCTATTGGAAATGATGAAGCCCAGCAGCTTTCCAGCAGGAATGCCGAAAACACACTTTTTCGGGTTGAGCTTGATGTCATATGCACGGAGGTTGTCAAATGTAAGACGTAAATCATCTATTAGTGCATCGACGTGCCTAGTTTTAATGACGACATCGTCCATGTATGCTTCAACTATCTTGCTGATCTATTTCTCCATGCATGTTTGAATCATGCGTTGGTAGGTGGCCCCGATGTTTTTGAGCCCGAAGGGCATGGTGTTGAAGCAGAATGGCCCGTATGGGGTAATGAATATCGTTGCGGCTTGATCGGACTCCTTCATTTTGATTTGATGGTATCCAGAATATGTGTCGAGGAAGCATAGTGAATCGTGTCCTGCGGTGGCATCGATAATCTGGTCGATGCGGGGGAGGGGGAAGGGATCCTTAGGGCGGGCCTTATTGAGGTCATTGAAATCGACGCACACGCTCCAGGATTTATCCTTCTTTGGCACCATCACCAAGTTTGCTAGCCAGTCCGAATGTTTTATTTCTCTGATGAGTCCGGCCTCGATTAGCTTGGCTAGCTCCTCCCCCGTCGCTTGACTTTTGGGTTCAGAAAAACGCCGCAGTGTTTGTTTGACTGGTTTATATCCCTTCAATATGTTGAGGCTGTGTTCGGCCAATCTGCGTGGGATTCCTGGCATGTCAGAAGGGTGCCAGGCAAATATATCCCAGTTTTCGCGCAGAAATTCTCGTAGCGCGGTGTCGACCGTTGGGTCTAGTTGCACCTCGATAGATGCTGTCTTCTTAGGGTCCGTTGGATGGACTTGGAATTTGACTATTTCTTCTGCTGGCTTGAAGGAGGTGGATTTGGGTCGTTTGTCCAAGATTACGTCGTCCCTATCCACTATGGAGCGTAATGCGGTTAATTCTTCGGCCGCGAGGGCTTCAGACAATGCCTCAAGGGCCATCGATGCGGTTTTGTTTTCGGCGCGGAGTGCTATGTCCGGATCACTAGCGAGAGTGATTATGCCATTGGGCCCCGGCATCTTGAGCTTCATATACCCATAGTGAGGTATAGCCTGGAAGCGTGTAAATGCATCTCGCCCCAATAGGGCATGATATCCGCTATTGAAAGGGGCCACTTGGAAGGTTAGTTCTTCGGTCCGATAGTTCTCCTTTGTGCCGAATACCACGTCGAGTGTGATTTTTCTCGTGCATCGCGCCTCCCGACTAGGAATAATTCCCCGGAAGGTTGTGCTACTTTGTTTGATGCGGCTCCTGTCTATTTCCATTTTACTGAGTGTATCCTCGTAAATGAGGTTTAGTCCGCTGCCGCCGTCCATAAGAACCTTGGTGAGCCGAAAGCCGTCCATGATCAGACTGAGGACCAAGGCGGCTGGTGCCCGGATCGTCCTGTGTTTTGGTTCATCATCGGCATTGAAAATTATGGCCGTGTCGTTCCAAGGTTTTGTTGCCGCGATTTGGCAGACTTCGGCAAGGTTGCGGAGTGCCTTTTACGCTTATTATTTGAAGTGAAAGTCTCGAAGACCGTCAGTACTCTGGGGTCGTCTTTTGGAGGATGTTGCCTTGGGTTATTTTTGGTGAGGATATCCTCGGCGCTCTTGGCCACCTGCCGGAGTATCCAACATGCTCTAAGGCTGTGAGTTGATATAATATTCGGTGTTGTGTGTAGCTTGCATGGTCCATCGAGCCATCCCTCTAGAACGGTTCCGCGTCCCATAATTGGCTTATATTTCTTTGTCATTGGGCCGGGCGTGCCACTAGGGTGCGTCCTTTTCACCTGAACGAGGGATTGGGTGGAAACCGAGGGTTCCCAACAGACTGCCTAAGTTTTCAAGGTGATTTCCATTGTGTAGTACTTGTATACTATGGTTGCCAAGTCTACGAAGCATGATATGAGACGACGGTTGATGGTGTTGAGGATTCCTTCATCCGTGCAATTGCTGCGGAACGTTGTGATCGCGTCTTCGTCGTGGCAATCTTCAATTTTATCTTTGACAAGGAGGAATCTGGCCCAGAAGTGGTGTGCCATTTCCTGATACTTCTTCCGTATGCCCCTAAGAGTGCTTATGTCTGGGTAGGTGGGTGGATTGAGTTCCAAACCCTTACCCAAATTAGGATCCGGAGTTTTGAGAATCTCCAGATTTAGTAGTTCGGTCTCCGGGATGTCAGTTGATTTTTTGGGCTTGTCATCCGATTCTATGTTCGGAGGACCGGACATGTCTTTCTGCTGGTAGGAGTCCAGCTCTTCAAGTTCAGAGATCTGAACGTAGCTCGTCCTTAACATAGGGGAAGAGTTATCGTCTTGCTCCTCTACTACCGCTATTTGATGGGTGGTCGACAGAGTTTTAATTTCTCTTTGGTCGGGTTTAAGGCCAATCCAATCGTAGTCTGTGGCGACCCCCAGGGCGGCGATGCGATCTAGGAGCTCGTTTAAAGACGATAGCTCCATCGGATCCATCTGCTTGGAGTACTTGGAGTCAACACGAAGGGGATTTTTGATGACCCGAGAAGTCATCGTCAGCTTAACGGTCGAACAGGCGGTCATAATGAAGTCGCCCACCCGGAGGGTTTGGCCTGGGGCCAGTGTTCCTCCGGAGGTGATGTTATCCTTGAGAACCAGGTGATCCATCGATCCTATCTTTTGACAGCACAGTGGAACTCTCAATAAAAGCACCAATGTCGGTGTCAAAACCGGCAGATCTCGGGTAGGGGGTCCCGAACTGTGCGTCTAGGATCGATGGTAACATGAGACAGGGGACACAATGTTTACCCAGGTCCAGGCCCTCTCTATGGACGTAATACTCTACTTCCTGCTTGATTGATCTTGATGAATATGAGTATTACAAGAGTTGATCTACCACAAGATCGTAATGGCTAAACCCTAAAAGTCTAGCCTGTCTGACTATGATTATTAGCATCTATCTACGGACCTAGCCCTCCGGTTTATATAGACACAGGAGGGATCCAGGGTTACACAAGGTCGGTTACAGAGAAAGGAATCTTCATATTAGGTCGCCAAGCTTGCCTTCCACGTCAGGAAGAGTCCCATCCGGACACGGGTAGAGTCTTCGGTCTTTGTATCTTCACGACCCATCAGCCCGGCCCATATCCAATAGGTCGGACGCCCGAGGACCCCTTAGTCCATGACTCCCTCAGTACCTGTCCACTAACAGTGCCAAAAGCATGTTCCTGCATAATATTGGGTTGGTTGTTAAGGCAATCTCGTCCAGACTGCCTAACGATCAAGATATGCAAGCTCAAAACAATGTTATATCTGCACTCCAGACACAAGTACATTCCCTAACAGAGACCCTTTTGAATTAAGGACAGCCATTGTTCGATGTCCTCAAGATATGCATGGTTTTGAAACCAGACTATCAGACATTTGCTATGTTGTTCAGGAGCCTAGGAGAAATGAAGGTGAAGGTTATGATGCTCCATCGGACAATACAACATGAAAACATAACAGTCAGGTCAAATGAACTGAGCTTTTGAACTTCTGGTGGTGCATTTATCTGCCAGACTGTTAACTTTTATGCCAACCTTCCTTTTGTTTTATGGTTGTAATTTCTTTTGTTGCGATACAAATTTGTTCCTAACGTGCAGCCACCAGCTGAAGAAAACAACAATCCATTTTTGTATAGTGTAGGGTGTTGCCTATATTTGCACTGGTGGCGAACTTTGATGCCCAGTGGATGTAACCTACGCAATCCCTTAATAGCCTAAAGTTAGTTTTGGGCTTATTTATTTCCTAGTCTTCTTTTTGCCCTGGTTTGCTAGTGGCCGCAACAACCATGGGCCATATACGGACCATGGTAACCTTGACCCTGCTGCAGGTCGTAGGATCCATGGGCCTCCTACGGGCCGTCGGAAAAATGGGCCTCCAATAGGCCGTAGAATTGGTGGGCCTCAAGCCGTTGAATAAATGGGTCCACATGGGCCGTAAAGGAGCGTAATTGGTATCGGGCCAGCATGGTAACGGGTCGTTAACAGGCGAGAAGACAGCAAAGGCTTAATTCCGCGACAGGCATAATGGGTCGTTAATGGGCCAGAATATAGGATGGGCTGGAAATGGCATAACGGGTTAATAGGCCACAAACAGGCTGATTCTAGCCACGGGCCGAATTTGGCCCATTAGGGGAACAGGCCAGTAACGGGATGGAAGTAATTAAGGGCTGAAAAGGAGCCCAAGAACGTATGGGCCATCAGTAGGCCAAAAGCTAACACGGGCTGGAGACGGCCCATGTGAATCATGGGCCATTAATGGGTACAAAGAAATTTACGGTACATTATGGGCTAGAGTCACCGTGGGCCACCAAAGGGCCTAAAGATATGAAAGGCCTCATATGGGTCAAAAGACGTCGTGGGCCATACATGGGCCGAAAGTGAAACGGGCTGGTGTTATATTCGACGGCCCACATGATGTTGTTGGGCCAATTTCGGGAAGGCCCTAATGGGCCGTGAGTTACTGGGCCGTAAAATGGGCTATTTGCAAATGGACCGTTAACAGGATTTCATGGGCTAGCCCGCTAACTTTTGACTAAGTCAAATGGGCTGGCCTTTGTAAGGTAAATGGGCCAGTGGTGGCCTATCGCACGTGTCGACATATCATCGGCGCCTATCTGACCCAATGCCGAGCTGACACGTGTTTCCTTCGGCCAATGAGAATTTTACATGTGGAAAATCGCCATTTGTCCAAGTTGTAAACGGGTTATCGAATCCAATGCCAGACCCGATAGCTTAACGACGACCCGTTACGGTGGATGCCACGTGTCGGTTACCCTTGACGAAAGCACTTCCATGACATGTCATTTATCGTCATGGAAGTGAACACTTCCGTGATGATAATTTTGGTATTGTCATGGAACACTTCTACGACAGCACATGTATGACTATCTTGATTCTGTCATAAAATCGTCATGGATGTACATACATGACAGAAAAGGTGACCTACTATGGCAAACACCTATCATCACGGAAGTGTACTTTTTTTGTAGTGCTTCCCGTGAGTCCCTGATCTTGATCGTACACATTTGCATGTGTGTGATACGTCTCCAATGTATCTATAAATTTTGATTGTTCCATGCTATTATATTATCTATTTTGGATGTTTTATATGCATTAATATGCTATTTTATATTATTTTTGGGACTAACCTATTAACCTAGAGCCTAGTGCCAGTTCCTGTTTTTCCCCTTGTTTTTGAGTTTCGTAGAAAAGGAATACCAAACTGAATAAAACCTTGGCGATGATTTATCTAGGACCAGAAGACAACCAGGAGACTTGGAGATGAAGTCGGAGGAGCCAAGAGCCGGCCACAAGAATGGAGGGCGCGCCCCCACCCTTGTGGGCCCCTCGTGCACCTCCTGACCTAATTCTTTCTCCTATATATTCCCATATATCCCCAAACCACCAGAGGCATCCACGAAAACACTTTTCCACCACCGCAACCTTCTGTACCCATGAGATCCCATCTAGGGACCTTTTCTGGCACCCTGCCGGAGGGGGATTCGATCACGGAGGGCTTCTACATCAACTCTATTACCCTTCCGATGAAGCGTGAGTAGTTTACCACAGACCTATGGGTCCATAGCTAGTAGCTAGACGGTTTCTTCTCTCTCTTTGATTCTCAATACAATGTTCTCCTCGATGTTCTTGGAGATCTATTTGATGTAATACTTTTTACGGTGTGTTTGCCGTGATCCGATGAATTGTGGATTTATCATCAGCTTATCTATGAATATTATTTGAATCTCCTCCAAATTCTTTTATGCATGATTTGATATCTTTGTAATTCTCTTCGAACTATCGGTTTGGTTCGACCAACTAGATTTGTTTTTCTTGCAATGGGAGAAGTGCTTAGCTTTGGGTTCAATCTTGAGGTGTCCTTTCCTAGTAATAGTAGGGGCAGCAAGGCACCTTTTGTATTGTTGCCATCGAGGATAAAAAGATGGGGTTTTCATCATATTTCTTGACTTAATTCCTCTACATCATGTCATCTTACTTAATGCATTACTCCGTTCTTTATGAACTTAATACTCTAGATGCATGCTCGATAGTGGTCGATGTGTGGAGTAATAGTAGTAGATGCATAATCCTTTCGGTCCACTTGTCACGGACGTGATGCCTATATTCCTGATCATTGCCTTAGATATCGTCATAACTTTGCGCTTTTCTATCAATTGCTCGGCAGTAATTTGGTCACCCATCGTATTATTTGCTATCTTGAGAGAAGCCTCTAGTGAAACATATGGCCCCCGGGTCTATTTTCCATCATATAAGTTTCCGATCAACACTATTAGTTTCCGATTTACCCTTTTTGCAATCTTTTACTTTCTGATATATAAACCAAAAATACCAAAAATATTTACTTTATCATTTATCTATCTCTATCAGATCTCACTTTTGCAAGTAACCGTGAAGGGATTGACAAGCCCTTTATCGCGTTGGGTGCAAGTTGTTTGATTTTTTGTGCAGGTATTCGATAGAGATAGATAAATGATAAACTAACATTTGCTATCTTGAGAGAAGCCTCTAGTGAAACAGATGGCCCCCGAGTCTATTTCCCATCATATAAGTTTCCGATCTACAATATTAGTTTCCGATTTACTCTTTTTGCAATCTTTTACTTTCTGATCTATAAACCAAAAATACCAAAAATATTTACTTTATCATTTATCTATCTCTATCAGATCTCACTTTTGCAAGTAACCGTGGAGGGATTACCAACCCCTGTATTGCGTTGGGTGCAAGTTGTTTGATTGTTTATGTAGGTATTCGGTGATTTGTGCGTTGTCTCCTACTGGATTGATACCTTGGTTCTCAAACTGGGGGAAATATTTATCTCTACTTTTCTACATCACCATTTCCTCTTCAAGGGAAAAACCAACGTAAGTGCAAGAAGTAGCAGGAAGAATTTCTGGCGCCATTGCCGGGGAGATTTACGCCAAATCAAGACTCATCTCCCGTCAACTTGCCAATTTCTAGCGCTGTTGCCGGGGATATTTACGCCAAATCAAGACTTGTCTCCCGTCAACTTCCCAATTTCTGACACATTGCCGGGGAGATCTACGCCAAGTCAAGACATACCAAGTACCCATCATAAACTCTCATCTCTTGTAGTACATTATTCGCCATTCGACTCTCGTTTTCCTCTCCCCCACTTCCAAAACGATTTTCAAAAAGATTTTCCTTTTCATTCGCCCTTCTTTCCGTATGCCTTTTTACTCATTTGCTATCTTTGTTTGTGTTGCTATGAGCCTTCTATTTGCTTGCATCTTCGCTTGCTAAAAATTTATTGATATGGATCCTCATCCACTTGCTAATCTTTTTAAAAGATCCAATTATGATGAACCAATTGCTAGTGATTTGAGTGCACTAGATTATCTTTATGAGGTTTTCCTTGAAATTCGTGAATCTAAAAATTGTGATGAAGAGTTGAAAGAAGAAATTTATGAAGTGATTCACGATAGCTCCTTGAATGAAAAGCATGATCGCAATGATATTAGTATAAATTCTATTAATGACAATTGTGTTAATGATATGCAAAACCCTAAGCTTAGGGATGCTAGTTTTGCTATGTCCACTACTTGTTGCAATGATCGTGATTGGGGTGATTCTTCTTACAATCTTGAAAATGTATTTAAGCCCCATGATGAATATGAGATTGATAATAATGTTCGCAATAATACTGAAAGTGGGTTTGGAAGAGTGTAAACTTTAGATCCCACATATTTGGATAATATTCAATCTTATGAAGCTTTTGATAAAAGTGGGTTCAGAGAGGTCATGACTTTATTTTATGATAATCCCACTATTTCGGAAGAGTGTCAACTTTGCATGCATGTGGATCATGAAGAGAAAATTTTATGTGATAGCTATATTTTTGAATTTGATTATGATCCGACATGTAATTATTATGAGAGAGGAAAATATGGTTGTAGAAATTTTCATGTTACTAAATTACCTCTCGTTGCGTTGAGATTGCTATTGTTTCTTTCTTCTTCCTTGCATATGGTAGTTTTTTCTTGTCTTTAACTTGTTTGCTTATATAATGCCTATGCATAGGAAGTATATTAGACTTAGATGTGTTTGTCACGTGTTTTATGATGCTCTCTTTGTGCTTCAATTCTTGTCTTTTGTGCGAGCATCATCGAAATCTCAATGCCTAGCTAAAAGGCTTTAAAGAAAAGCGCTTGTTGGGAGATAACCCAATATATTTCCTTCCTGTTTTGCAATAAATAATTCATCTATCTTCTAGTTGGATGTGTTTTTTGTTTTAATTAGTGTTTGTGCCAAGTAAGACCTTTAGGATGGCTTATGGTGATAGTTGATCCGATCTTGCTGAAAAACATAAACTTTTGTGCTCAGGAAAACAATTCTATTTTGTGACACAAGCGCGATAAAATACTAATTCTTTTTGCAGAAGATTAATAAAAAAATTCTTAGGTTGTCCTAATTTTTCAGAATTTTTGGAGTTACGAAGTATTCGGGAGTTACATATTACTACAGACTGTTCTGTTTTTGACAGATTTTGTTTTCTTTGTGTTGTTTGATTATTTTGATGATTCTATGGGTAGTATCAGGGGGTATGAACCATGGATGAGTTGGAATACAGTAAATATTACACCACCATCAATAAAGAATGAGTTCACAACAGTAACAAAAGTGGTGATTTATTTTCTTATACTAACGGAGCTTATGAGATTTTGTGTTGAGTTTTGTGTTGTGAAGTTTTCATGTTTTGGGTTAGGATTTGATGGACTATGGAATAAGGAATGGCAAGATCCTAAGATTGGGGATTACCAAGGCACCCCAAGGTAATATTCAAGGACAACCAAGAGCCTAAGCTTGGGGATGCCCCGGAAGGCATCCCTCTTTCGTCTTCGTCTAGCGGTAACTTTACTTGATGCTATATTTTTATTCACCAAATGATATGTGTTTTGCTTGGAACGTCTTGTATGATTTGAGTCTTTGCCTTTTAGTTTGCCACAATAATCCTTGCTGTACACACCTTTTGATAGGGACATGCATGAATCATGATTTATGAGAATACTCTATGTGCTTCACTTATATCTTTTGAGCTAGGCAATTTTGCTCTAGTGCTTCACTTATATCTTTTAAGAGCACGGCGGTGGTTTTATTTTATAGAAATATATGAAATCTCATGCTTCACTTATATTACTTTGAGAGTCTTTAAACAACATGGTAATTTGCTTTGGTTATAAATTTAGTCCTAATATGATTGGCATCCAAGAGGGATATAATAAAAACTTTCATATAAAGTGCATTGAATACTATGAGAAGTTTGATTCCTTATGATTGTTTTGAGATATTAAGATGGTGTTGGAAATATGCCCTAGAGGCAATAACAAAATGGTTATTATTATATTATTTTTCCTTGTTGATGATAATTGTCTATTGTTCATGCTATAATTGTATTAACCGGAAACCGTAATACATGTGGGAATACATAGATCACATCATGTCCCTAGTGAACCTCTAGTTGACTAGCTCATTGATCAATAGATGGTTGTCGTTTCCTAACCATGGACATTGGATGTCGTTGATAATGGTATCACATCATTAGGAGAATGATGTGATGGACAAGACCCAATCCTAAGCATAGCACAAGATCATGTAGTTCGTTTGCTAGAGCTTTTCTAATGTCAAGTATTTCCTTGGACCATGAAATTGTGCAACTCCCGGATACCATAGGAGTGCTTTGGGTGTATCAAATGTCACAACGTAACTGGGTGACTATAAAGGTGCACTACAGGTACCTCCGAAAGTGTCTGTTGGGTTGGCATGAATCAAAACTGGGATTTGTCACTCCGTATGACGAAGAGGTATCTCTGGGCCCACTCGGTAATGCATCATCATAATGAGCTCAATGTGACTAAGGAGTTGGTCACGGGATCATGTGTTACGGAACGAGTAAAGAGACTTGCTGGTAATGAGATTGAACGAGGTATGGGGATAGCGACGATCGAATCTCGGGCAAGTCACATACCGATGGACAAAGGGAATTGTATACGGGATTGATTGAATCCCCGACATCGTGGTTCATCCGATGAGATCATCGTGGAACATGTGGGAACCAACATGGGTATCCAGATCCCTCTATTGGTTATTGGCCAGAGAGATGTCTTGGTCATGTCTACATGGTTCCCGAACCCGTAGGGTCTACACACTTAAGGTTCGGTGACAATAGAGTTGTTATGGGAAATTGTATGTGGTTACCGAAGGTTGTTCGGAGTCCCAGATGAGATCTCGGACATCACGAGGAGTTCTAGAATGGTCCGGAGGTGAATATTTATATATGGGAAGTCCAGTTTCAGTCGCTGGAATAGTTTCGGGGGTTACCGGTATTGTACCGGGACCATCGAAAGGTGTCCGGGGGTCCACTGGGTGGGGCCACCTGCCCCGGGGGACTTAATGGGCTGAATATGGGAGGGAACCAGACCCTGATGGGCTGGTGCACCCCCAAGGGCCCAAGGCGCCTAGGGTTGGAAACCCTAGGGGGAGGGGGCTTCTCCCACCTTGCTTGGGGGGCAAGTCTTCCCCCTGGCTGCCGCCTCCCATCTAGATGCATCTAAGGGGGTCGGCCCCTCTCCCCTTCACCTTATAAATAGAGGGGGGTGGGAGGGCAGCCACACCCCTTCCCTGGCGCAACCCCTTCCTCCTCCAATGATACGTCTCCAACGTATCTATAATTTTTGATTGTTCCATGCTATTATATTATCTGTTTTGGATGTTAATGGGCTTTCTTTTACACTTTTATATTATTTTTGGGACTAACCTATTAACCGGAGGCCCAACCCAAATTGTTGTTTTTTTGCCTATTTCAGTGTTTCGTAGAAAAGGAATATCAAACAGAGTCCAAACGGAATGAAACCTTCGGGAACGTGATTTTTGGAACAAACGTGATCCAGAGTACTTGGAGTGGATGTCAAGAAATGAACAAGGCGGCCATGAGGCAGGGAATGCGCCTAACCCCTGGGGGCGCCCTCCCCCCTCATGGGCCCCTAGTGGCTCAACCGACCTACTTCTTCCTCCTATATATGTTCACATACCCCGAAAACATCCAGGAGCACCACGAAACCCTATTTCCACCGCCGTGAACTTCTGTACCCAAGAGATCCCATCTTGGGGCCTTTTTCGAAGCTTCGCCAGAGAGGGCATTGATCATGGAGGGCCTCTACATCAACTCCATGGCCCCTCCAATGATGTGTGAGTAATTTACCTCAGACCTTCGTGTCCATAGCTAGTAGCTAGATGGCTTGTTCTCTCTCTTTGGATCTCAATACAAAGTTCTCGTCAATTCTCTTGGAGATCTATTCGAGATCTATTCGATGTAATCTTCTTTTGCAGTGTGTTTGTCGAGATTCGATGAATTGTGGGTTTATGAACAAGTCTATCTATGAACAATATTTGAATCTTCTCTAAATCCTTTTATGTATGATTGGTTTATCTTTGCAAGTCTCTTAGAATTATCAGTTTGGTTTGGCCTACTAGACTGATCTTTCTTGCAATGGGAGAAGTGCTTAGCTTTGAGTTCAATCTTGCGGTGCTCGATCCCAGTGACAGAAAGGGAAACGACACGTATTGTATTGTTGCCATCGGGGATAAAAAGATGGGGTTTATATCATATTGCATGAGTTTATACCTCTACATCATGTCATCTTGCTTATGGCGTTAATCTACTCTTATGAACTTAATACTCTAGATGCATGCTGGATAGAGGTCGATGTGTGGAGTAATAGTAGTAGATGCGGGCAGGAGTCGGTCTACTTGTCACGGACGTGATGCCTATATACATGATCATACCTAGATATTCTCATAATTATTCGCTTTTCTATCAATTGCTCGACAGTAATTTGTTCACCCACCGTATTACTTATGCTATCTTGAGAGAAGCCACTAGTGAAACCTATGGCTCCCGAGTCTATTTTCCATCATACGAGTTTCCAATCTATTTTATTTTGCAATCTTTACTTTCAATCTATATCATAAAAATACCAAAAATATTTATCTTATTATTATCATCTCTATCAGATCTCACTCTTGCAAGTGGCCGTGAAGGGATTGACAACCCCTTTATCGCGTTGGTTGCGAGGTTCTTATTTGTTTGTGTAGGTACGAGGTGACTCGCGCGTGGTCTCCTACTGGATTGATACCTTGGTTCTCAAAAACTGAGGGAAATACTTACGCTGCTTTACTGCATCACCCTTTCCTCTTCAATGGAAAACTAACGCAATGCTCAAGAGGTAGCATCCAACACCTCCTCCTCCTCCGTAGTGCTTAGCGAAGCTCTGCTGGAGAACCACGAGCTCCACCACCACCACGCCGTCGTGTTGCCGGAGTTCTCCCTCAACTTATTCTCTCCCCTTGCTGGATCTAGAAGGAGGAGACGTCCCCGGGCTTTATGTGTGTTGAATGCGGAGGCACCATCCGTTCGGCGCTTGATCGGATCTTCCGTGATTTGAATCGTTGCGAGTACGACTCCATCAACCACGTTCTTGTAATGCTTCCGCTTAGCTATCTTCAAGGGTATGAATATGCACTCCCTCTCTCTCGTTGCTAGCATCTCCTAGATTTATCTTGGTGACACGTAGGAAAATTTTGAATTATTACCGCATTCCCCAATAGTGGCATCATGAACTAGGTCTATGCGTAGATTCTATGCACGAGTAGAACACAAAGTAGTTGTGGGTGATGATTTGTTCAATTTGCTTACTGTTACTAGTCTTATCTTGATTTGGCGGCATTGTGGCATGAAGCGGCCCGGACCGACCTTACACGTACGCTTATGTGAGACTGGTTCCACCGACTGACATGCACTTATGCATAAGGTGGCTAGCGGGTGTCTGTCTCTCCCACTTTAATCAGATCGGATTCGATGAAGAGAGTCCTTATGAAGGGTAAATAGCAATTGGCATATCACTGTTGTGGCTTTTGTGTAGGTAAGGAACGTTCTTACTAGAAACCCTTAGCAGCCATGTAAAACATGCAACAACAATTAGAGGACGTCTAACTTGATTTTGCAGGGTATGCTATGTGATGTGATATGGAAAAAGGATGTGATGAATGATATATGTGATGTATGAATTGATCATGTTCTGGTAAAGGGAATCATGAATTGCATGTCGATGTGTATGACAACCGGCAGGAGCCATAGGAGTTGTCTTAATTTATTGTATGACATGCGTGTCAATGAAAACACCATGTAATTACTTTACTTTATTGCCAACCGTTAGCCATAGTAGTAGAAGTAATAGTTGGCAAGACAACTTCATGAAGACACGATGATGGAGATCATGATGATGGAGATCATGGTGTCATGCCGGGTATTAAGGTGATCATGTCGCGCCTCGAAGATGGAGAACAAAGGCGCAAGATGATATTGGCCATATCATGTCACTTTATGATTTGCATGTGATGTTTGGCATGTTTACATCTTATTTGCTTAGAACGACGGTAGCATAAATAAGATAACCCCTCACTAAAATTTCAAGAAAAGTGTTCCCCCTAACTGTGCACTATTGCGAAGGTTCGTCGTTCCGAAGCACCATGTGATGATCGGGTGTGATAGATTCTAACATTCGCATACAACGGGTGTAAGCCAGATTTACACATGCAAAACACTTAGGTTGACTTGACGAGCATAGCATGTATAGACATGGCCTTGGAACACGAAAGATCGAAAGGTCGAACATGAGTTGTATAGTAGATACAATCAACATGGAGATGTTCACCATTGATGACTAGTCCGTCTCACGTGATGATCGGACATGGCCTAGTTGAATCGGATCATGTATCACTTAGATGACTAGAGGGATGTCTATCTGAGTGGGAGTTTGTTAAATAAATTGATTAGATGAACTTAATTATCATGAACTTAGTCTAAAATATCTTTACAATATGTCTTGTAGATCAAATGGCCCACGCTAATGTTGCCCTCAACTTCAACGCGTTCCTAGAGAAAACCAAGCTGAAAGACGATGGTAGAAACTATACGGATTGGGTCCGTAACTTGAGGATCATCCTCATAGCTGCCAAGAAAAGCATATGTCCTTGAAGCACCGCTAGGTGACGCACCCATTTTCCCAGCAACTCAAGACGTTATGAACGCCTGACAGTCATGTAGTGATGATTACTCCCTGGTTCAGTGCGGCATGCTTTATAGCTTAGAACCGGGGCTCCAAAAGCGTTTTGAGCAGCACGTAGCATATGAGATGTTCCAAGAGCTGAAAATGGTTTTCCAGGCTCATGCCCGGGTCAAGAGATATGAAGTCTCCGACAAGTTTTACAGTTGTAAGATGGAGGAAAACAGTGCTGTCAGCGAGCATATACTCAAAATGTTTGGGTTGCACAACCGTTTGTCTTAGGTGGGAGTTAATCTTCCGGATGACTCGGTCATTGACAGGATTCTCCAGTAGCTTCCACCTAGCTACGTTTTGTGATGAAGTACAATATGCAAGGGATGGAGAAGTCCATTCTTGAGTTATATTCAATTGTGAAATTAGCGGAGGTGGAAATCAAAAAGGAACATCAAGTGTTGATGGTGCTGTTGGGTTTCGTAGTAATTTCAAAAAAAATCCTATGCACACGCAAGATCATGTGATGCATAGCAACGAGAGGGGAGAGTGTTGTCTACGTACCCAACGCAGACCGACTGCAGAAGCGCTGACACGACGTAGAGGAAGTAGTCGTACGTCTTCACGATCTAATCGATCAAGCACCGAAACTACGGCACCTCCGAGTTCGAGCACACGTTCAGCTCGATGACGATCCCCGGACTCCGATCCAGCAAAGTGTCGGGGAAGAGTTCCGTCATCATGACGGCGTGGTGACGATCTTGATGAACTACAACAGTAGGGCTTCGCCTAAACTCCGCTACAGTATTATCGAGGAATATGGTGGTTGGGGGCACCGCACACGGCTAAGGAATAGATCACGTGGACCAACTTGTGTGTCTCTGGGGTGCCTCTGCCTCAGTATATAAAGGAGCCAAGGGGGAGGGGGGCGCCGGCCAGGAGGAGGGCGCAGGAGGAGTCCTACTCCTTCCGGGAGTAGGACTCCCCCCCAATCCTAGTTGGACTAGGATTCCCCGAGGGGGGAAAGAGGGAGAGGGGGGCCGGCCACCTCTCCTAGTCCTAATAGGACTAGGGGAGGCGGGAGGCGCGCAGCCACCTTGGGCTGCCCCTTTCTCCTTTCCACTAAAGCCCATTAAGGCCCATATGGCTCCCGGGGGGTTCCGGTAACCTCCCGGTACTCCGGTAAAATCCCGATTTCACTCGGAACAATTCCGATATCCAAACATAGGCTTCCAATATATCAATCTTTACGTCTCGACCATTTCGAGACTCCTCGTCATGTCCGTGATCACATCCGGGACTCCGAACAACCTTCGGTACAACAAAATGCATAAACTCATAATATAACTGTCATCGTAACCTTAAGCGTGCGGACCCTACGGGTTCGAGAACAATGTAGACATGACCGAGACACGTCTCCGGTTAATAACCAATAGCGGGACCTGGATGCCCATATTGGCTCCTACATATTCTACGAAGATCTTTTATCGGTCAGACCGCATAACAACATACGTTGTTCCCTTTGTCATCGGTATGTTACTTGCCCGAGATTCGATCGTCGGTATCCAATACCTAGTTCAATCTCGTTACCGGCAAGTCTCTTTACTCGTTCCGTAATATATCATCTCACAACTAACATATTAGTTGTAATGCTTGCAAGGCTTATGTGATGTGCATTACCGAGAGGGCCCAGAGATACCTCTCCGACAATCGAAGTGATAAATCCTAATCTCGAAATACGCCAACCCAACATGTACCTTTGGAGACACCTGTAATGCTCCTTTATAATCACCCAGTTACGTTGTGACGTTTGGTAGCACCCAAAGTGTTCCTCCGGCAAACGGGAGTTGCATAATCTCATAGTTATAGGAACATGTATAAGTCATGAAGAAAGCAATAGCAACATACTAAACGATCGGGTGCTAAGCTAATGGAATGGGTCATGTCAATCAGATCATTCAACTAATGATGTGACCTCGTTAATCAAATAACAACTCTTTGTTCATGGTCAGGAAACATAACCATCTTTGATTAACGAGCTAGTCAAGTAGAGGCATACTAGTGACACTTTGTTTGTCTATGTATTCACACATGTATTATGTTTCCGGTTAATACAATTCTAGCATGAATAATAAACATTTATCATGATTATAAGGAAATAAATAATAACTTTATTATTGCCTCTAGGGCATATTTCCTTCAGTCTCCCACTTGCACTAGAGTCAATAATCTAGATTACACTGTAATGATTCTAACACCCATGGAGCCTTGGTGCTGATCATGTTTTGCTCGTGGAAGAGGCTTAGTCAACGGGTCTGCAACATTCAGATCCGTATGTATCTTGCAAATCTCTATGTCTCCCACCTGGACTAGATCCCGGATGGAGTTGAAGCGTCTCTTGATGTGTTTGGTCCTTTTGTGAAATCTGGATTCCTTTGCCAAGGCAATTGCACCAGTATTGTCACAAAAGATTTTCATTGGACCCGATGCACTAGGTATGACACCTAGATCGGATATGAACTCCTTCATCCAGACTCCTTCGTTCGCTGCTTCCGAAGCAGCTATGTACTCCGCTTCACATGTAGATCCCGCTACGACGCTTTGTTTAGAACTGCACCAACTGACAGCTCCACCGTTTAATGTAAACACGTATCCGGTTTGCGATTTAGAATCGTCCGGATCAGTGTCAAAGCTTGCATCAACGTAACCTTTTACGGTGAGCTCTTTGTCACCTCCATATACGAGAAACATATCCTTAGTCCTTTTCAGGTATTTCAGGATGTTCTTGACCGCTGTCCAGTGATCCACTCCTGGATTACTTTGGTACCTCCCTGCCAAACTTACAGCAAGGCACACATCAGGTCTGGTACACAGCATTGCATACATGATAGAGCCTATGGCTGAAGCATAGGGAACATCTTTCATTTTCTCTCTATCTTCTGCAGTGGTCGGGCATTGAGTCTTACTCAACTTCACACCTTGTAACACAGGCAAGAACCCTTTCTTTGCTTGATCCATTTTGAACTTCTTCAAAACTTTGTCAAGGTATGTGCTTTGTGAAAGTCCAATTAAGCGTCTTGATCTATCTCTATAGATCTTAATGCCTAATATGTAAGCAGCTTCACCGAGGTCTTTCATTGAAAAACTCTTATTCAAGTATCCCTTTATGCTATCCAGAAATTCTATATCATTTCCAATTAGTAATATGTCATCCACATATAATATCAGAAATGCTACAGAGCTCCCACTCACTTTCTTGTAAATACAGGCTTCTCCGAAAGTCTGTATAAAACCAAATGCTTTGATCACACTATCAAAGCGTTTATTCCAACTCCGAGAGGCTTGCACCAGTCCATAAATGGATCGCTGGAGCTTGCACACTTTGTTAGCTCCCTTTGGATCGACAAAACCTTCCGGTTGCATCATATACAACTCTTCTTCCAGAAATCCATTCAGGAATGCAGTTTTGACATCCATCTGCCAAATTTCATAATCATAAAATGCGGCAATCGCTAACATGATTCGGACAGACTTAAGCATCGCTACAGGTGAGAAAGTCTCATCGTAGTCAACCCCTTGAACTTGTCGAAAACCTTTCGCGACAAGTCGAGCTTTGTAGACAGTAACATTACCATCAGCGTCAGTCTTCTTCTTGAAGATCCATTTATTCTCAATTGCTTGCCGATCATCGGGCAAGTCAACCAAAGTCCATACTTTGTTCTCATACATGGATCCCATCTCAGATTTCATGGCTTCAAGCCACTTTGCGGAATCTGGGCTCACCATCGCTTCTTCATAGTTTGTAGGTTCATCATGATCTAGTAGCATGACTTCCAGAACAGGATTACCGTACCACTCTGGTGCGGATCTTACTCTGGTTGATCTACGAGGTTCAGTAGTATCTTGATCTGAAGTTTCATGATCATTATCATTAGCTTCCTCACTAACTGGTGTAGGTGTCACTGAAACAGTTTTCTGTGATGTACTACTTTCCAGTAAGGGAGCAGGTACAGTTACCTCGTCAAGTTCTACTTTCCTCCCACTCACTTCTTTCGAGAGAAACTCCTTCTCTAGAAAGGATCCATTCTTAGCAACGAATGTCTTGCCTTCGGATCTGTGATAGAAGGTGTACCCAACAGTCTCCTTTGGGTATCCTATGAAGACACATTTCTCCGATTTGGGTTCGAGCTTATCAGGTTGAAGTTTTTTCACATAAGCATCGCAGCCCCAAACTTTAAGAAACGACAACTTTGGTTTCTTGCCAAACCATAGTTCATAAGGTGTCGTCTCAACGGATTTTGATGGTGCCCTATTTAACGTGAATGCGGCCGTCTCTAAAGCATAACCCCAAAACGATAGCGGTAAATCTGTAAGAGACATCATAGATCGCACCATATCTAGTAAAGTACGATTACGACGTTCGGACACACCATTACGCTGTGGTGTTCCGGGTGGCGTGAGTTGCGAAACTATTCCACAGTTTTTCAAATGTACACCAAACTCGTAACTCAAATATTCTCCTCCACGATCAGATCGTAGAAACTTTATTTTCTTGTTACGATGATTTTCAACTTCACTCTGAAATTCTTTGAACTTTTCAAATGTTTCAGACTTATGTTTCATTAAGTAGATATACCCATATCTGCTTAAATCATCTGTGAAGGTGAGAAAATAACGATATCCGCCACGAGCCTCAATATTCATCGGACCACATACATCGGTATGTATGATTTCCAACAAATCTGTTGCTCTCTCCATAGTACCGGAGAACGGTGTTTTAGTCATCTTGCCCATGAGGCACGGTTCGCAAGTACCAAGTGATTCATAATCAAGTGGTTCCAAAAGTCCATCAGTATGGAGTTTCTTCATGCGCTTTACACCGATATGACCTAAACGACAGTGCCACAAATAAGTTGCACTTTCATTATCAACTCTGCATCTTTTGGCTTCAACATTATGAATATGTGTATTACTACTATCGAGATTCAATAAGAATAGACCACTCTTCAAGGGTGCATGACCATAAAAGATATTACTCATATAAATAGAACAACCATTATTCTCTGATTTAAATGAATAACCGTCTCGCATCAAACAAGATCCAGATATAATGTTCATGCTCAACGCTGGCACCAAATAACAATTATTTAGGTCTAATATTAATCCCGAAGGTAGATGTAGAGGTAGCGTGCCGACCGCGATCACATCGACTTTGGAACCGTTTCCCACGTGCATCGTCACCTCGTCCTTTGCCAGTGTCCGCTTATTCCGTAGTCCCTGTTTCGAGTTGCAAATATTAGCAACAGAACCAGTATCAAATACCCAGGTGCTACTGCAAGCTCTAGTAAGGTACACATCAATAACATGTATATCACATATACCTTTGTTCACCTTGCCATCCTTCTTATCCGCCAAATACTTGGGGCAGTTCCGCTTCCAGTGACCAGTCTGCTTGCAGTAGAAGCACTCAGTTTCAGGCTTAGGTCCAGACTTGGGTTTCTTCTCTTGAGCAGCAACTTGCTTGCCGTTCTTCTTGAAGTTCCCCTTCTTCTTCCCTTTGCCCTTTTTCTTGAAACTAGTGGTCTTGTTAACCATCAACACTTGATGCTCCTTCTTGATTTCTACCTCCGCAGCTTTCAGCATTGCGAAGAGCTCGGAATAGTCTTGTTCATCCCTTGCATATTATAGTTCATCACGAAGCTCTTGTAGCTTGGTGGCAGTGATTGGAGAATTCTGTCAATGACGCAATCATCCGGAAGATTAACTCCCAATTGAATCAAGTGATTATTATACCCAGACATTTTGAGTATATGCTCACTGACAGAACTGTTCTCCTCCATCTTGCAGCTATAGAACTTATTGGAGACTTCATATCTCTCAATCCGGGCATTTGCTTGAAATATTAACTTCAACTCCTGGAACATCTCATATGCTCCATGACGTTCAAAACGTCGTTGAAGTCCCGATTCTAAGCCGTAAAGCATGGCACACTGAACTATCGAGTAGTCATCAGCTTTGCTCTGCCAGACGTTCATAACATCTGGTGTTGCTCCAGCAGCAGGCCTGGCACCCAGCGGTGCTTCCAGGACGTAATTCTTCTGAGCAGCAATGAGGATAATCCTCAAGTTACGGACCCAGTCCGTATAATTGCTACCATCATCTTTCAACTTTGCTTTCTCAAGGAACGCATTAAAATTCAACGGAACAACAGCACGAGCCATCTATCTACAATCAACATAAACAAGCAAGATACTATCAGGTACTAAGTTCATGATAAGTTTAAGTTCAATTAATCAAATTACTTAAGAACTCCCACTTAGATAGACATCCCTCTAATCTTCTAAGTGATTACGTGATCCAAATCAACTAAACCATAACCGATCATCACGTGAGATGGAGTAGTTTTCAATGGTGAACATCGTTATGTTGATCATATCTACTATATGATTCACGCTCGACCTTTCGGTCTCCGTGTTCCGAGGCCATATCTGCATATGCTAGGCTCGTCAAGTTTAACCTGAGTATTCTGCGTGTGCAAAACTGGCTTGCACCCGTTGTAGATGGACGTAGAGCTTATCACACCCGATCATCACGTGGTGTCTGGGCACGACGAACTTTGGCAACGGTGCATACTCAGGGAGAACACTTCTTGATAATTTAGTGAGAGATCATCTTATAATGCTACCGTCAATCAAAGCAAGATAAGATGCATAAAAAGATAAACATCACATGCAATCAATATAAGTGATATGATATGGCCATCATCATCTTGTGCTTGTGATCTCCATCTCCGAAGCACCGTCATGATCACCATCGTCACCGGCGCGACACCTTGATCTCCATCGTAGCATCGTTGTCGTCTCGCCAATCTTATGCTTCCACGACTATCACTACCGTTTAGTAATAAAGTAAAGCATTACATCGCGATTGCATTGCATACAATAAAGCGACAAACATATGGCTCCTGCCAGTTGCCGATAACTCGGTTACAAAACATGATCATCTCATACAATAAAATTCAGCATCATGCCTTGACCATATCACATCACAACATGCCCTGCAAAAACAAGTTAGACGTCCTCTACTTTGTTGTTGCAAGTTTTACGTGGCTGCTACGGGCTTAAGCAAGAACCAATCTCACCTACGCATCAAAACCACAACGATAGTTTGTCAAATAGACTCCGTTTTAACCTTCGCAAGGACCGGGCGTAGCCACACTTGGTTCAACTAAAGTTGGAGAGACAGTCGCCCGCAAGCCACCTATGTGCAAAGCACGTCGGGGGAACCGGTCTCGCGTAAGCGTACGCGTAATGTTGGTCCGGGTCATCTCGTCCAACAATGCCGCCGAACCAAAGTATGACATGCTGGTAGGCAGTATGACTTATATCGCCCACAACTCACTTGTGTTCTACTCGTGCATATAACATCAACATAATAACCTAGGCTCGGATGCCACTGTTGGGTTTCATAGTAATTTCAAAAAAATTCTTACGCACACGCAAGATCATGTGATGCATAGCAACGAGAGGGGAGAGTGTTGTCTACGTACCCAACGCAGACCGACTGCGGAAGCGCTGACACGACGTAGAGGAAGTAGTCGTACGTCTTCACGATCCAACCGATCAAGCACCGAAACTACGGCACCTCCGAGTTCGAGCACACGTTCAGCTCGATGACGATCCCCGGACTCCGATCCAGCAAAGTGTCGGGGAAGAGTTCCGTCAGCACGACGGCGTGGTGACAATCTTGATGAACTACAGCAGTAGGGCTTCGCCTAAACTCCGCTACAGTATTATCGAGGAATATGGTGGCTAGGGGCACCGCACACGGCTAAGGAATAGATCACGTGGATCAACTTGTGTGTCTCTGGGGTGCCTCTGCCTCAGTATATAAAGGAGCCAAGGGGGAGGGGGGTTCCGGCCAGGAGGAGGGCGCAGGAGGAGTCCTACTCCTTCCGGGAGTAGGACTCCCCCCCAATCCTAGTTGGACTAGGATTCCCCGAGGGGGAAAGAGGGAGAGGGGGGCCGGCCAAGGGGGAGGGGGGTTCCGGCAAGGAGGAGGGTGCAGGAGGAGTCCTACTCCTTCCGGGAGTAGGACTCCCCCCCCAATCCTAGTTGGACTAGGATTCCCCGAGGGGGAAAGAGGGAGAGGGGGGCCGGCCACCTCTCCTAGTCCTAATAGGACTAGGGGAGGGGGGAGGCCCGCAGCCACCTTGAGCTGCCCCTTTCTCCTTTCCACTAAAGCCCATTAAGGCCCATATGGCTCCCGGGGGGTTCCAGTAACCTCCCGGTACTCCGGTAAAATCCTGATTTCACCCGGAACAATTCTGATATCCAAACATAGGCTTCCAATATATCAATCTTTACGTCTCGACCATTTTGAGACTCCTCGTCATGTCCGTGATCACATCCGGGACTCCGAACAACCTTCAGTACATCAAAATGCATAAACTCATAATATAACTGTCATCGTAACCTTAAGCGTGCGGACCCTACGGGTTCGAGAACAATGTAGACATGACCGAGACATGTCTCCGGTCAATAACCAATAGCGGGACCTGGATGCCCATATTGGCTCCTACATATTCTACGAAGATCTTTTATCGGTCAGACCGCATAACAAGATACGTTGTTCCCTTTGTCATCAGTATGTTACTTGCCCGAGATTCGATCGTCGGTATCCAATACCTAGTTCAATCTCGTTACCGGCAAGTCTCTTTACTCGTTCCGTAATACATCATCTCACAACTAACATATTAGTTGTAATGCTTGCAAGGCTTATGTGATGTGCATTACCGAGAGGGCCCAGAGATACCTCTCCGACAATCGGAAGTGACAAATCCTAATCTCGAAATACGCCAACCCAACATGTACCTTTGGAGACACCTGTAATGCTCCTTTATAATCACCCAGTTACGTTGTGACGTTTGGTAGCACCCAAAGTGTTCCTCCGGCAAATGGGAGTTGCATAATCTCATAGTTATAGGACATGTATAAGTCATGAAGAAAGCAATAGCAACATACTAAACGATTGGGTGCTAAGCTAATGGAATGGGTCATGTCAATCAGATCATTCAACTAATGATGTGACCTCGTTAATCAAATAACAACTCTTTGTTCATGGTCAGGAAACATAACCATCTTTGATTAACGAGCTAGTCAAGTAGAGGCATACTAGTGACACTTTGTTTGTCTATGTATTCACACATGTATTATGTTTTTGGTTAATACAATTCTAGCATGAATAATAAACATTTATCATGATTATAAGGAAATAAATAATAACTTTATTATTGCCTCTAGGGCATATTTCCTTCTGGTGCATAAGACCACTAGTTTCAAGAAAGGCAAGGGTAAAAAGAACTTTAAGAAGGACGGCAAGGGAGTTGCCGCGCCCGGTAAATCAGTTGCCGGGAAGAAGCCAAAGAATGGACCCAAGCCCGAGACTTAGTGCTTTTATTGCAAGGGAAATGGTCATTGGAAATGGAACTGCCCCAAGTACTTAGCGGATAAGAAGGCTGACAACGCCAAAGGTATATGTGATATACATGTTATTGATGTGTCCTTACCAACGCTCGTAGTAGCTCCTAGGTATTTGATATCGGTGTAGTTGCTCATATTTGTAACTCAAAACAGGAGCTGCGGAATAAGCGGAGACTGGCGAAGGACGAGGTGACGATGCGCGTCAGGAATGGTTCCAAGGTCAATGTGATCGCTGTCGGCATGCTACCTACATCTACCTTTGGGATTAGTTTTAAACCTCAATAATTGTTATTTAGTGCCAGCTTTGAGCATGAACATTGTATCTGGATCTCGTTTAATGCGAGATGGCTACTCATTTAAATCCGAGAATAATGGTTGTTCTATTTATATGAGAGATATGTTTTATGGTCATGCCCCAATGGTTTATTTTTATTGAATCTCGAACGTGATGTTACACATATTCATAGTGTGAATGCTAAAAGATGTAAGGCTGATAATGATAGTCCCACATACTTGTGTCACTGCTGCCTTGGTCACATTAGTGTCAAACACATGAAGAAACTCCATGCAGATGGACTTTTGGAGTCTCTTGATTATGAATCATTTGACACGTGCGAACCATTCCTCATGGAAAAAATGACCAAGACTCCGTTCTCCAGAACAATGGAGCGAGCAACCAACTTATTGGAAATCATACATACTAATGTGTGTGGTCGAATGAGCGTTGAGGCTCGCGGTGGCTATCGTTATGTTCTCACCCTCACTGATGACTTAAGTAGATATGGGTATGTCTACTTAATGAAACACAAGTCTGAGACCTTTGAAAAGTTTAAGGAATTTCAGAGTGAGGTAGAGAATCAACATGACAGGAAAATAAAGTTCTTACCATCAGATCGTGGAAGGGAATAGTTAAGTCATGAGTGTGGCATGCACTTAAGGAAATGTGGAATTGTTTCACAACTCACGCCGCCTGGAACACCTCAACGTAATGGTGTGTCCTAACATCATAATCACACTCTATTGGATATGGTGCGATCTATGGTGTCTCTTACCGATATACCGCTATCATTTTTGGGTTATGCTTTAGAGACTGCCGCATTCACTTTAAATAGGGCTCTGTCGAAATCCTTTGAGACGACACCGTATGAATTATGGTTTGGGAAGATCTTTGTTGCAAAGAATGGATCCTTTCAGGAGAAAGAGTTTCTCTCAAAAGAAGTAACTGGGAGGAAAGTAGAACTTGATGAGGTACTGCTTCTTGAACCGGAGAGTAGCGCAGCTCAGGAAGATGTTTTTGTGGTGCCTGCATCGACTAGAGAGGAAGTTAATGATGATGATCATGAAACTTCGAATCAAGTTGCTACTAAACTTCATAGGTCCACGAGGACACGTTTCGCACCAGAGTGGTACGACAACCCTGTCCTAGAAATCATGTTGTTAGACAATGGTGAACCTTCGAACTATGAAGAAGCGATGGCGGGCCCTGATACGTCTCCAACATATCTATAATTTTTGATTGTTCCATGCTATTATATTATCTGTTTTGGATGTTAATGGGCTTTATTTTACACTTTTATACTATTTTTGGGACTAACCTATTAACCGGAGGCCCAGCCCAAATTGCTGTTTTTTTGCCTATTTCAGTGTTTCGTAGAAGAGGAATATCAAACGGAGTCCAAACGAAATGAAACCTTCGGGAACGTGATTTTTGGAACAAACGTGATCCAGAGTACTTGGAGTGGATGTCAAGAAATGAACAAGGCGGCCATGAGGCAGGGAATGCGCCTAACCCCTGGGGGCGCCCTCCCCCCTCATGGGCCCCTAGTGGCTCAACCGACCTACTTCTTCCTCCTATATATGTTCACATACCCCGAAAACATCTAGGAGCACCACGAAACCCTATTTCCACCGCCGCAACCTTCTGTACCCAAGAGATCCCATCTTGGGCCCTTTTCGGAGCTCCATCGGAGGGGGCATTGATCAGGGGGGGGGGCTCTACATCAACTCCATGGCCCCTCCGATGATGTGTGAGTAGTTTACCTCAGACCTTCGGGTCCATAGCTAGTAGCTAGATGGCTTCTTCTCTCTCTTTGGATCTCAATACAAAGTTTTCCTTGATTCTCTTGGAGATCTATTCGATGTAATCTTCTTTTGCGATGTGTTTGTCGAGATCCGGTGAATTGTGGGTTTATGATCAAGTCTATCTATGAACAATATTTGAATCTTCTCTGAATTCTTTTATGTATGATTGGTTTATCTTTGCAAGTCTTTTCGAATTATCAGTTTGGTTTGGCCTACTAGATTGATCTTTCTTGCAATGGGACAAGTGCTTAGCTTTGGGTTCCATCTTGCGGTGCTCGATCCCAGTGACAGAAAGGGAAACGACATGTATTGTATTGTTTCCATCGAGGATAAAAAGATGGGGTTTATATCATATTGCATGAGTTTATCCCTCTACATCATGTCATCTTGCTTAAGGCGTTACTCTATTCTTATGAACTTAATATTCTAGATGCATGCGGATAGTGGTCGATGTGTGGAGTAATAGTAGTAGATGCAGGCAGGAGTCGGTCTACTTGTCACGGACGTGATGCCTATATACATGATCATACCTAGGTATTCTCATAATTATTCGCTTTTCTATCAATTTCTCGACAGTAATTTGTTCACCCACCGTAATACTTATGCTATCTTGAGAGAAGCCACTAGTGAAACCTATGGCCCCCGGGTCTATTTTCCATCATACAAGTTTCCAATCTATTTTATTTTGCAATCTTTACTTTCAATCTATATCATAAAAATACCAAAAATATTTATCTTATTATTATCATCTCTATGAGATCTCACTCTTGCAAGTGGCCGTGAAGGGATTGACAACCCCTTTACCGCGTTGGTTGCGAGGTTCTTATTTGTTTGTGTAGGTACGAGGTGACTCGCGTGTGGTCTCCTACTGGATTGATACCTTGGTTCTCAAAAACTAAGGGAAATACTTACGCTGCTTTACTGCATCACCCTTTCCTCTTCAAGGGAAAACCAATGCAGTGCTCAAGAGGTAGCAAGAAGGATTTCTGGCACCGTTGCCGGGGAGAACTACGCCAAGTCAAGACATACCAAGTACCCATCACAACTCTTTTCCTTCGCATTACATTATTTTCCATTTGCCTCTCATTTTCCTCTCCCCCACTTCACCCTTGCCGTTTTATTCGCCCTCTTTTTCCGTTCCCCTTCTCTTTTCTAGTTTGCCTCTTTTGCCTGTTTCTTGTTTGCTTATGTGTTGGATTGCTTGCTTGTCATGATGGCTCAAGATAATACTAAATTGTGTGACTTTGCCAATACCAACAATAATGATTTTATTAGCACTCTGATTGCTCCTCTTACCGATGTTGAATCTTGTGAAATTAATACTACTTTGCTGAATCTTGTCATGAAAGATCCTTTTTCTGGCCTTCCTAGTGAAGATGCTGCTACCCATCTAAACAACTTTGTTTATTTGTGTGATATGCAAAATAAGAAAGATGTGGATAATGATATTGTTAAGCTTAAGCTATTTCCGTTTTCGCTTAGAGATAGTGCTAAAGCTTGGTTTTCGTCTTTGCCTAAAAATAGTATCGATTCATGGAATAAGTGCAAAGATGCTTTTATCTCTAAGTATTTTCATCCCACTAAGATCATCACTCTTAGAAACGATATTATGAATTTTAAGCAACTTGATCATGAACATGTTGCACAAGCTTGGGAGAGGATGAAATTAATGATACGTAATTGCCCTACACATGGTTTGAATCTTTGGATGATTATACAAAAAAATTATGCCGGATTGAACTTTGCTTCTAGAAATCTTTTAGATTCGGCAGCGGGAGGCACTTTTATGGAAATCACTTTAGGAGAAGATACTAAACTCCTAGATAATATTATGGTTAATTATTCTCAATGGCATACTGAAAGATCTACTAAAAAGGTGCATGCTATAGAAGAAATTAATGTTTTGAGTGGAAAGATGGATGAACTTAGGCTAATAAGAGTGTTTCTTCTGATCCTAATGAAATGCCTTTGTCTACTTTGATTGAGAACAATAATGAATCTATGGATGTGAATTTTGTTGGTAGGAACAATTTTGGTAACAACACGTATAGAGGTAATTTTAATTCTAGGCCGTTTCCTAGTAATTCCTCTAATAATTATGGTAATTCATACAACAATTCTTGTGGAAATTATAATAATATGCCCTCTGATTTTGAATATAGTATTAAAGAATTTATTAGTTCGCAAAAGAGTTTCAATGCTTTCATTGAAGAAAAATTGCTTAAGATTGATGAGTTGGATAGGAACGTTGATAGAATTTCTCTTGATGTTGATTCTTTGAAACTTAGATATATTCCACCTAAGCATGATATTAATGAGTGTCTCAAAGCCACGAGAATTTCCATTGGTGAGTGCAAAGAAAGAGCCACTAGGATGCGTGCTAAGATAGATTGCTTTGTGAAAGCATGTTCTCCTAGTTTTCATGATAATAAGGATGAAGATCTAAAAGTAAATTCCAGTGAAATTTGAATTGAGGGAATTCTCAAGCCTCAGAAAAATCTTTTTTTTAAAAAAGGGGCAAGAACCCTTAAACTTGCATTCAATGAAACCAAAATGGCCTTCATTAATGTTCGATAATTTTTGGCAAGGGTTTGGATCCAAACCAAAAATAGTGAACATTTTTAAGGTATTATTTTGGCACTGAATTTAAATCACTATTGTATTTGAATTTGGAATTATATTCATATTATATGGGATATATTTTCAAATAACTTTGAAAAGTTTTATGTGCTGTTGGAAAAGTCCATCTAGCAACATAAATTATTCAGAGGATATTTGTCACTGTTTTGAATTTGTTTAAACTTGAAAACAGTTGAAAAGTAAAAGAAAAACAAAATAGAAGAAAATAAAACAGAGGCAGAAGCTTACCTGGGCCACTACTGGCCTGGCACTGTGCCGGCCCAGCCGACTGGCCAGCGCCAGCCACCCCCTACCTCGCGCCAGAAGGCAGGGGCGCATGCTCGTCGCGCGCTGGCCACGCGCCGGGCCACCTCCTGATTCCCACCGTTGCCCCGATGCGCCTGTGAGCGCCACGCATCCCCCAGACCTCTCCCACTCCTCCCCGTGTTTCCCCTCCTCTCCCTCACTCTCTCCCGCGATGGCCGACGCGGCCATGGACGCGCCGCCCTGAACCACCACGGCCATAACCACCCCCTCGTCTCCTCTTCATGACCACGACCTCCTCTGTACTCCTCTACGCCTCTCCGTCGAGCCACGCTTCGCCGGAGGCCCTGAGACATCGCCATCAACGTCGTTTCGACCTCTGCACCGACGGCCGCCGTCGCATGATCCACCGCCTCTGGAGCATCCCCGAGCCTGCTGACCACCCCCTCGAACCCGCTGTGAGCTCCTGCTCCTCCCCCCTTGCTCACCCCCTCCGTTCTCGTCCGTTAGCTGCTGCCCCGCGAAACCGAGCTCTGGCCATCGCCATGGCCAGCGAGCCTCGTGCTCCTGAGCTCCTCCGCTCGCCCCAGTAGCACCCTCCTGCTCACCATGCTTCCAGGATCCGAACGCACGCACCGACTCCTCATGTCGTGCTCTGTAGCCCCGCGCCCGCACACCACCGAACTTCGGCCGCCGCCTCGCTTGTTGCCATTGCTGTTTCCGACCACCTCATCCCCTCCCGCTTGCGTAGATGGATGCAGCCGAGCGCCCGCAACGCGTAGATGCCCTCCGCCGCGCGAATGGTCACCGGAATAGATATTCCGACAAGCCACCGTCGTCCTGTAAGGTCGCCGGTGACTTGATTCGATGGTGCTGACATGGCAGTGGTTAGATTAGGGCCTAATCACTGCTTAGTTAACCTCTTAGTCAATGACAAGTGGGCCCCGCCCTGCTAACAGCTCTAGTTTAGGTTAATTATAACCCTGCTAGTCAACTGAGTCAATGCCACGCGGGCCCCACGGGTCAGGTTTGACCTGAGCAGCCCCGTTGACCTGTTGAAGTCAGCATGAGGTCATGCTGACGCAATAAATGATTTTCTGGATTATTTCTATTTTGGAAATTCTAGAAAATTAGCAAAACTTCAAAAAATCATAGGAATTAAACCGTAACTCCAAATGAAATAATTTATATATGAAAAATTATCAGAAAAATCCAAAGAATATGTTTATGGCATTTTCATGCATGTTTGAACAAGTTAACCTCACTGAATAGGACAATTCATGATTATGGAATAAATGGTAATTAGTTTTGGAGTTGGAATTTGCTATAGGTTTGAATTCCACTTCAATGAATATGATTAACTGTTGCACTAGGTCAATTCAGTACTTTAATATGACATATCATTCATATGAATGTGCATTGCATTGATTGTGGTTCCTTTTGTGTTTGTCGGTGGTTGTTCCCTCGGTAGACGTTGTTCCGACGTTGTGATCGTTGACACTGATGAAGACTCAATGCTATCTTCAGAAGTGCCAGGCAAGCAAAACCCCCTTGTTCATTCTGATACAATCCCACTCTCTCGCTCCTTCTCTCTTTTACTGCATTAGGACAACAATGATTCAACTGTTACATGCTGCGGTAGTTGAACCCCTTTCCTTTGCATGACCTGTCATTGCCACAGTAAATAGATGAAACCCACTAGCATGAGTAGGAGTTGTTTGAGCCCTGGTGTGCCTACTCATTCATGCTTGTTTGTCATGCCTGCTATTGCTTAGAGTTGAGTCAGTTCTGATTCATCGGGGATGAATTAGAGGCGTGAGAACATGTCCTACTGTTGTGAGCTAAGCGTGTGAACATGATTTGGTAAAGGTATCGGTGAGAGGCCATGTAGGAGTACATGGTGAGTTTTCTCATTGAAGCCGTCCTTAGGAACTGAGTTCTATGTTTGTGATCCATGAACAACTACTACCACACATTGGAATGCTTAAGTGCCCCTCTCGACTTATTAATCAACCTGATCTCTGTCTAGGAGTTGCAACTAGTTTCTGGTGTTTGTAGGTTGTGTTAGTAGTCTACCAAGTGGCACCCGGTACAGGTGGGCTTGGGACAGACTAGGCATAGTGGCATGGTGTACCAAGTGGCACCCGGATGGTGGGCTTGGGAACTCTGCACACATCGTTTGGGGCCGTGAGCGACACCACGGCCGGATCTCCTCGCGGATGGAACCCGAATAGGCGATAAACCTGGACTAGAGACTTGTTGGTTAGTCAGGTCATGGCTGACTCCCTCGCCAGGCTTCCGCTTGAAGGTTGCCGAGATACATGATGTGTACATGGTGGTAAGTGGCGAGAGCGTGTGTGAAGAAGTACACCCCTGCAGGGTTATCATTATCTATTTGAATAGCCGGATTCGAAACTTGGACCCCTTGCATAGTTCATAGACAAGTGAAAGTGGATACTCTAGAATGCGCAAGATAAGCGTGAGTGCGATGGATGGCATTATCGTAGGGAGACGGGAGCGGATCCATAGTGGTGTATTGATATGGTGAATATGTGGACTCATGTGCGCCACCTCAAAAGAGTTACTTGCAGTCGTAGTTCAGGATAGCCACCGAGTCAAAGCTGGCTTGCTGCAGTTAAACTCCACTACCCCTTTGTTGATACCGATGCATATGTAGTTAGTTCTGATGTAATCTTGCTGGGTACATTTGTACTCACGTTTGCTTAATTTATGTTTTGTAGAGAGACTTCAGTCTCGCTAGTAGTTCCACATGGACTTCGATGTTTAGCTTGTTACCTCAACTACGATCTTGTACCCTTGGGAGGGTCTTGTAGTTAGTCAGGCTTCTGAGCCTTCTTCATTTGTAGTTGTCTGTACTCAGACAAGTTAAGCTTCCGCATGTGCTTGTTGCTTGTATGCTCTGTATGTTGGGTCATGAGACCCATGTTTGTAATACTTGGCTCCTCGGAGTCTAATGAATAAATACTTGAGTCATAGAGTTATGTTGTGATGCCATGTTGTATTTACACATATCAAGCATATTGTGTGTATGATTGAAATGCTTGGTATGCGTGGGATCCGACAACCTAGTTGTTCATCCTTGGTAGCCTCTCTTATGGGGAAATGTAGTCTTATGCTTCCATGAGCCATAGTAGTCTGCTACAGCCCGGTTCACCGGAGTCCTGCTAGCCCAGCACTACTGCTCCGGAACACTTGACTGGCCGGCATGTGATTCACTTCGTTCCTCTATCTGTCCCCTCGGGGAAATGTCACGCGGTGACATCCGGAGTCCTGCCTAGCCTGCTATAGCCCGGTTCACCGGAGCCCTATTAGCCCAGTGCTACAGCCCGGATTCGCACACTGCTGACCGACATACTCGATGTTGATTCATGTATGCCTGTCCCCGTAAGTTAGTGCCACTTTGGGTTCATGACTAGTCATGTCGGCCCGGGTTCTCTGTCATATGGATGCTAGCGACACTATCATATACGTGAGCCAAAATGCGCAAACAGTCCCGGGCCATGGTAAGGCGACACCCATGGGAATACCGTGCGTGAGGCCGCAAAGTGATATGAGGTGTTACCTGCTAGATTGATGTGACTTAGAATCGGGATCCTGACAATTTACATATAAAGTTTATTAAATTTGGAGCTACGGTTATTAAGTTATGAAATAAAGCATTTTAGCATGGCATAGGAGCAAATTTAACCAAACAACATTTTAAACATTTTAAACATGCATGAAAGTGGAAAATTATTAAACTACACAAAATTTTAAGCACTTTACATATTAAGTTTGTTTAATTCCGATGCACGGTTGTGGAGTAGTTAAATGCAAGAAGAACAGGGGCTTTTCTGTATGTAACATCCCAAATTTTCAATTTGGAATGTTATACATTAGATCATCACTGCATATCATATTTTATTTGCTTTTGTCCTTATCCAGAAATTCTATGCAACTCAAGGACCCACGGAGAGAGTTGGGGATTTCGTTATTTTCATATTTGAGTTTTCTCAAATTTTGAAAATAGCATCATTTGATTTTATTTACTTTATCTTCAATTATTTCTATTATAAAAATATGAGAGAGGGAATAAAATGACTTTCCCAAAATAAAGAAATATTGAGGATTTTAAAAAAATCAAATAAGATTTTATTTCGGAGTTTTTGGCTAGTTTATTTGAATTTAGGGAAAATTGCACGTTTTTCAAAACTCCATTTTAGGGCCAAGAAAATGTTCATCTTGTTCTAAATATTCTATTTAGGCGGTGAAAATTTATTTTGGCTTTTTTAGAGTTTTATTTTATTTTCTAGAAGTTTTCTTAGTTTCGGCGGAATTTGTTAAAAAAAGTACCGCGTGCTAGACTGGGCCGAAGGCACAACCGAGCCAGGCCAGGCCCAGGCCGCCGCCGCCTTCCCCCGCGGGAGACCGACCCGCCGCCACTGCCGAGTCTGGCCGGGGCACACCTCCCAAGGCCGACCCCGACCCGGCGCTCCCTTCCCCAAGGCGCGCCGCCCCCCTCTCATAAATACCCCCCACCGCCACCTCGACACGCCCCGCCTCCCGCAGCTGCTGCTCGCCGCCGTGTGCTGCTGCCGCCGCTGCTTGCCGCACCGCCCGCTGTCGACGCCACCCTACCCCGTCGGAGCCCCGAGTCCCGCCGGAGTCCGACGAGGTAGCCGCACCGTCCGCCGCCGGTTTTCTGAAGAAAACCGATTCGGTTTTTTTGAAAACCCTAGGTTTTTTTATTAGATCGGTTTTATCGGTTCCCTTATTTAGCGAGCGTTCGCTCGTTCGTTCGTTTTAACGGATGAGTTCACCGTTTAGTTTCAGATAACGAATGTTTGTTCGTTAATCTGTTCGTCAGTTTTTTCTTTTCTCGAATTTTCCGCGATTATTTCTGATCGCGATTTCTGATCCGATTTTCATTTTAGTTTAACTTTTCGCTCGTTTATCGGAATCGGGAGATTCAAGTGCCTAGAGTTTCGTCTCGAAACCCTCTTTCCGTTTAACCAACTCAAACAAGTTTTTGCTTCTGTAAAATTTGACTTAGGTCCAGATTAGTAATCAAAGCTTGTTTATTTCACCGTTTGACTTTTGTTGTTTCGTTCGATTTGTTTCTTTTTGCAAACCGGAGTTCTTAAGTTGAACTTTCTGGTTAGATCTCTTATTTGAGTTTTAACTGTGCATTAGATGAGTGCTTATTGTGTTCTTGTTTGTTCGCGATAGAGTACGCGGAGTGCGCCGCTTGCTACTTCAAATTTCTAGGTTTCACGGATCATCAGCAAGGCAAGTAACACTTTGATCATACCTCTTACTACCCAGTTTTGTTACATTAGATCGATCCTCAAACATTTGCATGAATAGGATCTGATTAATATGTGGGTTTTGGGAAGTAGATGAGGTAGTACCTATTACCTGCTTTATTATCAAACCTTTAGGAGTTACTTCTACGTTTGCTTATGTCATGCTATGCTTGTAGACATGGATTGGGTTTGAGAGTAATTCATGACAGATGTGAGGTTGTTAATTAATGGTTCAACTTAAGGTGGTAACTTAAATACACATCTGGGTGGACTAAGGCACCTGGGTATTCCAGCGATTACCTGTTTTTCTTTATGGACCGTCACCCAGGCTCAAAGGGATCATGAGATTATTCATGCTAGAAACTTCCGTGTGCAGCCACAAGCTACTATGGGCTCTAGCATAGTTGATTAAGTCGTGAAAACTCTTACAGTGGTAGACTAGCAGATGTAGGGGAAAGTAGGTGTAACGGTCTACCCGATCATAAGGTGCTAGCGCTTCTGAAAGACTATGTCTCGGTCATCCATTTCTCAAACACAATGTAGTGCGAGAATCCCAACGGAGGAGATCGAGTCTTGTCGGGAAAAGTGCGCAAACCTCTGCAGAGTGTATAAACTAATCATGGTTAGCCGTGTCCCCGGTTATGGACAACTTTGAGTATCTAGTACTTGGATTATCATGTGAATCTCATCATGCGACTTTAATTAATTTTGTTGGGTTTTAATGATGATGTTTAATTGGGATTGAGAGGGTGTCTACACTCTCAATGTTTAATAACCACCATGATAGTTAAATAAATTTATTCCTTTGCAGTAGGGAAAAATTGGCTTTACGCAAAACTGTAACCATAGAGCTTTCCACCAGCCATATATGCATGTAGTATAGCCTATTTCTGTTCGCTACTCTCTATGTGTTACATTGCCAGCATATTCCATGTGCTGACCCGTTTTCGGGCTGCAACGTTCATGTTGCAGTCTTTTCAGACGATGAATAAGGAGCCTTAGGTCGTGGTTCTATACTCAGTGATGCCGTTGGAGTTGATGGACTCACTTATCTTCCAAGCCTTTCGCTGTTATCGTTATTAGATGGCCTTAAGCCATATTATTTGTAATAAGTTCTCTTTTGAGACACGATGTAATAAGTGTGTGATTGCTACTCTGTTATAAATCCTTCAAGTACTGTGCGTGTCAGCATTACTGGTCCAGGGATGACACTGAAGCACAGAGATCAGACTGTTTGAGGTCTGGTCGCTACAAGATGGTATCAGAGCACACGCTGACTGTGGGACATGACCACTAAGATAAAGACCTAGATTACCACTCTCTTCTCATTATGACTTCTCATCTTTTCTACTCTTTTAGGATGGCGGATGCAAGGAACAAGTACACGCAACCGGATGAAGATACACCCTTTGGACGCCACCTAAAGGAAGTCACTAAGTACCGGAACATCGGAGTACCAAGCTTCATCGGGACCTACAACACCACTTTACCCAAGGAGGAGCGCTGGATGATTCAAGTTCAAGTTCCAGGAAGGACGTTCGCGCCAGTCACCGAGCCCATAGAGTTTTCCTTTGATGCACCAACCTGGACTCTAGGAAAGAGCATGGCAGCCCACATCACCATGGGACGTATTGGAGAAGTTTACCGCAATGATCTCAAGGATACCATCTACCAGATTTGTGGGCGCCGAGATGAGCAATGGGAGATGATCAGCACCAGGAAGGATAGATCAATTGCAGCTTTTATCCAGGAGTTAAACCAACACATTCGATGTTAGGAGAACCAGATGTGCGCCGGCATGATAGATCTAAAGAAGGCGATGACAAGAATCACGGAGCTAGAGGAAGAACTCAAGGCTACACGCAAAGACTATATGGAGGAAATCGAAGTATTAGTGGAGAAGAATGACGACTTGACCAGGAAGCTAGGAGTTTTCAAGGGAGATCCCGCGCCAGGAGGAGAAGATGACGATTCCACTTGCCCGAAGAACTACATCATCATCGACGACACCGACTCGGACCCAGACGACAGTGATGATGACTATATTGATGAAGCTGGAGCGGATATCATGGAGTCTTCATCGGAGCAGTTTTTCTAGTAGACCACCATAACAATAGTAGAATTCCACCATGTATATAGCATAGTCCGAGCACTTTTGTAACGATAGTTCTAGACCAATTGTATGCCCTTGTTTGAATTGAATGAAGTGATTTTGTTTGCTTTTGCCTCATGTGCATATGGGTAGTGTTTTCTCTCTAGACCTCAATCTATTCTATATTCTCATCTTTTCTAAACCCTCAGATGCCTCCGAGACATGACAATGGATTTGCTTTCCCACCAGAGCTCACTCAGTTGATCCAGCAGCAGAATGCATTGATGCAGTTGCCAGTCCAGAAACCGAATCAGGGGAACAACAACAACCCACCACCACCACCACCACCTGTTGATCACTTAACCCGTTTCCTTAGACTGAATCCGCTGGTGTTCTCAAGTAGCACCGAGCCGATAGTGGTAGATGATTGGCTCCGCAAGACAGGGAGGGAATTGACCACATCAGGATGCACAGATGCGGAAAAGGTGTGTTTTGCCGCACATCAGCTTGAAGGACCCGCAACATCATGGTGGGAGAATTTCATAGCCACTTATCCTATCGACACTGTCACATGGGATCAGTTTCAGCAGGCTTTCCATACCGCCCATGTTTCAACAAGAGCTATGGCCATGAAGAAGCGTGAGTTTCGCAACTTGCGCCAAGGAGGACGGACAGTTGGCCAATACGTGGATGACTTTACTAAGTTAGCACGTTATGCCCCGGATGACGTTGCTACGGATGCAGCTAAGCAGGAGAAGTTTCTGGAAGGACTGAATGATGAGTTGAGCATGCAGTTGATGGTAGCAACTTTAAACAACTACCAGGAGTTGGTAGATCATGCTCCTATGATTGAGGGGAAGCAGCAACAGATTGAGAACCGCAAGAGGAAGTATGGACAAGGGAAATATAATTGAGGAGCTCAGCAGAAGCCATGTTTTACCCTGAAATCGGGAGGACATTTTCAGCATACCCATGGAGGAGGGAGTTCGCATAATCATAATATCCCCAAGAATGGTAATGGGAATGGGGGAAGCAACGGTCAGAACCGTACCAACCCATCAACCCTAGCCAAGAGAGACCTGAGCCAAGTCACTTGTTATAAGTGTCAGAAGACCGGACATTATTGTAATGAATGTCCTAAAGCCCAGAATGGAAATGGCAATGGAAGCTCCGAGAAGAAGTCGAGCCCTTTCAACAGGGGACAGGTGAACCACGTTAATGTGGAGGAGGTTGAAGCCCAGCTAGATGCAGTAATAGGTAAGTTTTTGGTTAAGTCATTTACTGCAATCGTTCTTTTTGATACGGGTGCATCGCATTCATACATATCAAGGGGATTCGTGGATAAGTATAAACTGCCCACCAAGGTTCTTAGAACACCTATGTTAGTAAGCTCACCAGGAGCAGAGTATATGGCCAGTAAAGGATGTTTTCAAGTGCCATTGAGTATAGGTAGGCATGTGTTTCCCTTGGATTTGATCATTTTGGAATCGCAAGGTTTGGATGTAATTCTGGGTATGGATTGGCTATCGATGTATGGAGGAAACATCGATTGCGCCAGTAAGTCGATTTTGCTTACCACCCAGAGGGAAGAAGGATCGAGTATGTATCACGGCATGTGCCGAATAGGACTCAAGTAAATTCCTTATCAGGAGTTGTACAGGAGGAGGTACCGGTGGTAAAGGATTTTCCGGATGTATTTCCAGAAGAGTTGCCAGGCATGCCACCGGATAGAGACATTGAGTTTTTGATTGAGCATTTACCAGGCACAGGACCAATATCTAAGAGACCGTATAGAATGCCTGCAAAGGATTTGGAGGAGATTAATAAGCAGATTAAGAAGTTACTGGATAAGGGATATATGCGCCCAAGTTCGTCACCTTGGGGATCACCAGTACTTCTAGTGGAAAAGAAGGATGGATCGTTAAGGATGGTTGTTGATTATCGAGGATTAAATGAAGTGACGATCAAGAATAAGTACCCACTGCCGATGATCAATGATTTGTTTGACCAATTGCAAGGAGCTAAGGTATTTTCCAAGATCGATTTGCGATCAGGATACCACTAGTTGAAGATTCGAGAGCAAGACATACCTAAGACAGCTTTTACCACAAGGTATGGGATGTATGAGTATACCGTTATGTCATTTGGTCTGACTAACGCACCTGCCTATTTTGTGAACATGTTGAACAAAGTGTTTATGGAGTTTTTGGATAAGTTCATCGTAGTGTTCATTGATGATATTCTGGTTTACTCGAAGAATGAAGAAGAACATAAAGAACATTTGCGTTTGGTACTTGGTAAGCTCAAAGAACATCAGTTATACGCCAAGTTCAGCAAATGTGAGTTTTGGTTGAAGGAAGTTGGATTCCTCAGACATGTTATATCTGGAGAAGGAATAGGTGTAGATCCCGCCAAAGTTGTCACTGTGACAAATTGGGAAGCCCCAACAACAGTTGGAGAGATCCGGAGTTTTCTTGGACTCATAGGATACTACCGGAGATTTATTGAAAATTTCTCGAAGATTGCAAAACCTATGACGGAGTTGTTGAAGAAGTATACCAAGTTCAAACGGACTGAGGAATGTGAGGCCAGTTTCCAGGAGTTGCAGAAACGTTTGGTTAACTCGCTAGTGTTGATTCTGCCCGATCAGTACAAGGATTATGAGGTATATTGCGACGCTTCACGTCCAGGACTTGGAGCAGTGCTTATGCAGGAGGGAAGAGTTGTTTCACATGCCTCACGATAGCTTAAGCCACATGAGTTGAATTATGCTACACATGACTTGGAGTTAGCAGCCGTAGTGCACGCTTTGAAGACGTGGAGACATTTTCTCATCAGAAACCATTGTGAGGTGTACACGGATAATAAGAGTTTGAAGTACATCTTCATGCAGAAGGAGTTGAATCTCAGGCAAAGGAGATGGTTGGAGCTCATCAAGGATTATGATATGAGATTGCATTATCATCCCAGAAAGGCTAACATAGTAGCTGACGCATTGAGCCGCAAGAGCCATGTCAACACACTAATGACCGGAGAGTTACCAAAGGAGTTAGCGGAGGATCTTCATGATCTATGTTTGGAGATAGTTCCGAGAGGCTATGTAGCAGCATTGGAGATTCAGTCTACTCTGATGGATAAGATCAGAGAAGCTCAGAAGACCGACAAGGAGATTGCCACCATAAAGGAGAAGGTGAGCAAGGGAAAAGTTAAAGGATTTCATGAGGATGAACACGATACCTTATGGTTTGAGGACCGCGTTTATGTGCCTAATGACCCGGAGATCAGGAAGCTAATTTTGCAAGAGGCCCATGATTCGCCGTACTCGATTCACCCAGGAAGCACCAAGATGTATTTGGATTTGAAAGACACTTTCTGGTGGACCGGAATGAAGAAGGATATTGCGGAATATGTAGCAGTTTGTGATGTATGTCAGAGAGTGAAGGAAGAGCATCAGAAGCCAGCAGGATTGCTACATCCATTGCCGATACCCAAATGGAAGTGGGATAAGCTAGGCATGGATTTTATCACGGGATTACCCAGGACCCGTTCAGGCTATGACTCGATATGGGTTGTAGTCAATCGCTTGTCGAAGGTAGCTCATTTCATCCCAGTGAAGACCACTTACACCAGTGCTAAGTTGGCAAAGATATACATGACCAGGATCGTATGTCTGCATGGAGTTCCGAGGAGCATTGTATCAGATAGAGGAACCCAGTTTACCTCAAAGTTTTGGAATCAGTTACACGAAACTTTGGGTACTAGACTAGAGTTCAGTACAGCTTTTCATCCGCAGAGCGATGGACACACCGAGAGAGTCAATCAGATTTTGGAGGATATGCTGAGAGCTTGTGCGCTAGATTTATGATCTAGTTGGGATGACAACTTGCCATATGCAGAGTTCTCTTATAACAACAGTTATCAATCCATTTTGAAGATGGCCCCTTTTGAAGCCTTGTACGGAAGAAGGTGCAGAATACCATTGTCGTGGGATGAAGTTGGAGACCGCCAGTTATTTGGACCAGATTTGATCAAAGAGTCTGAACAGAAGGTGAAGTTGATTTGTGATAGGCTCAATGTGACGCCCCCGATTCAATCATACACTAATCATACACGCAAACGTGTACGATCAAGATCAGGGACTCACGGGAAGATACCACAACACAACTCTACAAATAAAATAAGTCATACAAGCATCATATTACAAGCCAGGGGCCTCGAGGGCTCGAATACAAGAGCTCGATCATAGACGAGTCAGCGGAAGCAACAATATCTGAGTACAGACATAAGTTAAACAAGTTTGCCTTAAGAAGGCTAGCACAAACTGGGATACAGATCGAAAGAGGCGCAGGCCTCCTGCCTGGGATCCTCCTACACTACTCCCGGTCGTCGTCAGCGGGCAGCACGAAGTAGTAGGCACCTCCGGTGTAGTAGGAGTCATCGTCGAAGGTGGCGTCTGGCTCCTGGGCTCCAACATCTGGTTGCGACAACCAGGTAGAAGGGATAGGGGGAAAAGAGGGAGAAGCAACCGTGAGTACTCATCCAAAGTACTCGCAAGCAAGGAGCTATACTACATATGTATGCATTGGTATCAACTGGAATAAGGCTATTATATGTGGACTGAACTGCAGAAAGCCGAGATAAGGGGGGATAGCTAGTCCTTTCGAAGACTACGCTTCTGGCAGCCTCCGTCTTGTAGCATGTAGAACAGAGTAGACTGAAGACCTCCAAGTAGCATCGTATAGCATAATCCTAACCGATGATCCTCCCCTCGTTGCCCTGTGAGAGAGCGACCACTGGTTGTATCTGGCACTTGGAAGGGTGTGTTTTATTAAGTATCCGGTTCTAGTTGTCATAAGGTCAAGGTACAACTCCAAGTCGTCCTGTTACCGAAGATCACGGCTATTTGAATAGATTAACTTCCCTGCAGGGGTGCACCACATATCCCAACATGCTCGATCCTATTTGTCCGGACACACTTTCCTGGGTCATGCCCGGCCTCGGAAGATCAACACGTCGCAGCCCTACCTAGGCACAACAGAGAGGTCAGCACGCCGGTCTAAATCCTATGGTGCAGGAGTCTGGGCCCATCGCCCTTTGCACACCTGCACGTTGCGAACGCGGCCGGAAGCAGAACTAGCCCCCTTAATACAAGAGCAGGCTTACGGTCCAATACAGCGCGCGCCACTCAGTCGCTGACGTCACGAAGGCTTCGGCTAATACCACGACGTCGAGTGCCCATAATTGTCCCCGCGTAGATGGTTAGTGCGTATAGGCCAGTAGCCAGACTCAGATCAAATACCAAGATCTCGTTAAACGTTTTAAGTATCTGCGAACGCCGACCAGGGCCAGGCCCACCTCTCTCCTAGGTGGTCTCAACCTGCCTTGTCGCTCTGCCTCAAAGTAACCGTCGGGGGCCGTCGGGAACCCAGGCCCACCTCTACTGGGATGGAGCCACCTGCCCCTTCAGCCCCCATCTCCGAACAATATCATAAGTAATGTAAATGTGTAAAGTATTTAGTATATGCCCGTGATCACCTCCCGAAGTGATCACGACCCAGTAGTATAGCATGGCAGACGGACAAGAGTGTAGGGCCACTGATGGAACACTAGCATCCTATACTAAGCAGTAGGATAGCAGGTAATGGTAACAACAGTAGTAGCAAGGACAGGCTATGCATCAGGATAGGAATAACGAAAAGCAGTAACATGCTACACTACTCTAATGCAAGCAGTATAGAGAAGAGTAGGCGATATCTGGTGATCAAAGGGGGGGGGCTTGCCTGGTTGCTCTGGCAAGAGAGAGGGTCGTCAACACCGTAGTCGTACTGGGGCAGCAGCGGCGTCAGTCTCGTGTCTAGCGAGAGAAGAGGGGGAAGAAACAATAAATACAATGCAAACAAATGCCATGATGATGCATGACATGACAAAGCGGTGCTAGGTGTGCCCTAACGCGATACGAGGTGGTACCGGTGAAGGGGGGAAACATCCGGGAAATATCCCCGGTGTTTCGCGTTTTCGGACAGATGAACCGAAGGGGGAAAGTTGCGTGTTCACTATGCTAGAGATGCGTGGCGGAAGAACGGGCTGCGCATCCGGGTTCATCTCGTCGTTCTGAGCAACTTTCATGTACAAAGTTTTTCCATCCGAGCTACGGTTTATTTTATATGATTTTCTAAAGTTTTAAAGCATTTTTAGAATTAACAGAATTAATTTGATTTAGAAAATGCCATTATGATGTCAGCATGATGTCATCAGTCAACCAGTCAATTGACTTAGCCAAACTGACTGGAGGGTCCCACTGTCATTGGTTGTTTGTTAACAATTTAATTAAACAAAGTTAATTAGTTTAGTTAAATGATTAGGTTAATTAAATACAATTAATTAAGTTAATTAATCTTTTAATTAATCAGTTAATATATCTTTAGTTTTATTTATTATTTTTTTTCATTTTTTTAAACGTTTAATAGGGGCGAGCCCCACATGTCAATGGCCCAGGGGGCCTTAACGGGCATGGGCATGCGGGAACTGGGGATACGGGCGTATCTCGGTTGTCCCCGGGCACCGGCCGGTGCGGCCAAGGGGCGCCGAGCGCGTCCACGGGGAGCAGGGGCAGGGCAGCGCGCCGACGTGGAGCTCCGGCGGCTGAGTTCACGCGAAGTAGGGGGGCGCCGCGGCGAGCAGATGCAGCGGGGCACGGCGAGTGATCCAGGGGCTCCAGCGACAGGCGCCATCCCCAGGCGCCTGAGGAGGTGCGCGTGTGGGGTCGAGCACCGGCGGCCAGCGATGCAGCGCGGTGCGGGAAGGGGGCCGTGGCGAAAGGCGAGCTGGCGCGCGCGTGCGCTGGACGAGGCAGCAGCGGGGGGAGAGGGCGTGGCCACGGCGCGTGCGGAGGCACGCCGGTCACGGCGAGGCCGCGGTGAGCAGAGGCACGAGAGAGAGGAGCGCGAAGACGAGCGCGGCAGCGGGCTCACATCGGGGCGTAGGGAACGGGGCAGTGGGGTTGGGGAGGACGACGACGACGATGTGCGTGGCGGAGACGAGGTGCAGGCCGGCGGGGAGGCGCGGGCTCCGGGCGCGGCGTCCTGGCGCGGGACGGCGAGGTCGTCGCGGCGACGGGCGACGAGATCGGGGGTGTAGGGCGACGCGGGATCGGGCCCCTCCCCGATCCAGAACCAGCCGAGCATGGGGGCGTCGGGAAGGAGGGTTGAGGAGGAGGGCGCTGGGCGGCGGTGGCGATGGTGAACGGTGGCGGGGCGACGGCCCGATCCGATCTGGATCGGATGAGAGGGAGAGATGAGGGAGTGGGGAGGTGGTTGCGGTCGTGGGGAGTGGGGGGTGTTAGGGTTTCGGGGCAGGGGGGTGGGCTCGCCTATAGGCCAGGGGATGGCCGGCTGGGCCATGGCCCAGTTGGGCCAAGGGGTCCAGTGGGGGGCGGTCTCCTTTTACCTCTTTTTTTTGGTTAGTTTTCCTTTCTGTTTTTGTGTTTTCTTTTCCTTTTATTTATTCTTTCCTGCTTTATTGTAGTTGCATTCTATTTTAGTAAAACATACACTTAGTATCTAAATTAGTATTACAACCTAGTCCATAGTCACAAAAAGTTTAGACCCCAAATAACTTAGTTTTGACATTTTATTAATTATCGAAGTTATTCAAATAATCATTTTTACTACTGTTTTATTCATCTCATAGTATTTAAACATTTTATAAATGTGTGGTTTTTCCCCCATAATTATCTATGCAATATTTGGTTCACTCCGAACATTTAGTTTTACTATTTGAAAACTTTTATTGTTTGCCTAATTTTGAATTTGAATTTGAATCGGTTTCGAACTAACTGGAGATTAGCAACTATAAACGAGGTCACGTGGCATCATTAGCAGAGGATAACTGTAGCTTAATTACCCGGGCGTCACAATTCTCCTCCACTACAAGAAATCTCGTCCCGAGATTTAAGTGGTGGAGTAAGGGGCGAAGGTGTTGGTAGCGAAAAACCTAACGAGTCTTCTCGGTCTTGGCTGCCCTTTCTAAGAGGTTGATCCCTTTCGTTGATGTCTTCATTTCACTGCTTCAAGTCACCATGATCAATTGTCATCCTTTCTTCGGGATCTCCAACGTACTTACGAATAGGTAAGGGGCAGCTCTACAACGATAGGATGTTATAAGGGAAAATCTTCTGGGGGTTTCCCAAGTATGAACATATGAGTATCTCTCGAGTTGAACAAATGAAACACATCGAGAGCAAAGTAAGACGGTGCAATAAGAAGTTTCAAGCGGATAGGCAATCGTTCATTGCCTGAAACAGAGTGTGAATGGGGTTCAGAGCAACGGGAATAAGTATTGTGTCCGATACCAGAATTGATCACTAGGAAGGTGGCTCGCAAATTACATTCGAAGTCAAGCTCTAGGAATAACTTTGGCAACAGGGTGTATAGGAGAGTCAGGTTTCGATCCTGTAGAACTGTGGGTTATGGGCCCACAATGTGGGTTAAAAGTAGGAAAAGCGATGACGTCTTGCACAATCATGCAAGCAAGGCATGTCAGAGGATAGCCTATCAGTTATGTTAGCAACAATGTCGGTACCAAGGGCGAGGGACGAAGAGAACCATTTTCCTGCTCATTGAACGAGGCGGACCAATAGGCAAGGTTCTCGTCCATCGATGGCTACCAGAATGTCATCAACAATAGTAACAGGGTCTTATTGACAGAGTCGTACAACCGAGGTGTTTATATAAGCAGCGAATCATTACTGCTTAGATCATATAAACCACGAGAAAGTTTAAACAAGACAATGGAAAGGAAAATGTGATCATCAGATTTAAACAGAACAATGGAAAGAAAAATGTGTTTAAACACATATGTCAGGGGTATATCCTTCCCAAAGTCAAGCAGAGCATGATATCCAAGACAGGACATAAGGTAGAAAACCCTTTAGGTAAGGGGAGAGAGAAATTTCATGACATTACCCATACAACGGTGTTTGGATAATTGAGCAAGAAACATTTAGCATTGGATTTCAAACGTTCTTGTTGAAAATCGAAGTACCACAGACATGCTTCGAGATAGCATTGACAAGGTCTTTAAGCAAAGATCGGACTTTGGAAACACAAAGGATCCATCAGGAATAACTTGTAGAATAAGTCTTATAATTTCCTCATGGACGAATGGATAAGCTTGCTGAAAAGGAATCTATAACAATAGGGCCAACCGGCCAGGTGTGCTAAGCACGACATCACCTTACCGGGTCACATAAGACCAAGGTTATAACTCTTGGAAATATGTTCCAACCATCATATCTGACCGAGATTCAGATCTGATTGGTGTCAGGATACATCAGACTCAGAATGTCTGAGAAGAAAAGGTGCAACACAAATTGACGAGAAGACATCGTAAGATTCTCGGGAAATGAACAATGGAAGCCGGTTCTGAAACAAGAGTTCATCAGTAAACGAAGGAGAGGATGAGGAGGTGGCTGATAGGCTCAGCAACAAATCATCGAGATTTCCAAAGGATTGATTTCCACAATTATGTGAACAAGGAAATATCATTTGTCGGATCAAATGATATAATGATGTATGCTCGAGGGGAACATACACAACTGAACAATGATAGAAGGGTGCACCCAGGAATCTGGACTAGGTAGGATGATCAATGTTCGAATGATGATTCAATAAGCAATAGACTTAGAATGAAACTGTAGACCATTAACTTCAAAGCAATAGGGTTGCTAGAAGTTTAGAATTTGCACATCATAGACCATTTGTCGGTATTCCGGTTAGAAACAACACGGAGACCAAGAAATGAATGCAAAAGGCGAGAGATATTACTATATCAAGAATTCTCAAGAGGTGGTAAAATTACCACGACATTCTTGACATAAAAGGTGGTAACATTCCAAGGTAAAGAAGAACAAATGCTGGATAGCAAGGATCTCAAGGTATAACACAAAACACGAATAAGTTTGTGTTTAACGAAAGGTAATAAAGTGGTCGGTGATAACACAAACCATTGAGGGGCGAGGATGGTATTTCTCATCAAGAATTTGATATATATCTTGGAAGAACTCAGAATGCTGCTGATGATCACAACAGAATTGTTGAGAGATTTCATGAAGGTGTAATCGATCAGCGATGACATCAAGTCAATGGAATGGTGAAGCGAAAAGTTATTGGAACCACGAGTACGTCACAAACTCGGAATCCAGCTTGTTGTTCAAGGCAAAAAGATATGACGAGGAAAGTCGACGTAAGCTTAGCTCATCGTCGAAAATTGTGCTCCGGGAAGAAGGACCAGGTAGCACAGTTAAAAAGTTGCACGATAATGATATAGCCGATAAGGCTTGGAAATGACTTGGAGGATTATTAAACTCGTAAGCAACGGGAATTACTTAGAGTTATTGAATCAGAGTGCAGAATCGATTCACTTACCGGTGTTCTCGAGTGACTAATAACTCAGAACCTAGGGGAAATCTGAGATCAGTGAGAAGTAATACTAGATGAAGAATCGCAGGAAGCAACACAGTTCTTAAGATACCAGAGGTTAATACTCGAGGAAGATCAAAACAGAGGTTGCGGAGATGTATCGATCAACAGAAGACAAGTTCTTTAACTTGTCTGAGAAATGGAATCAAGAAGAAAATATGGTCGGAACCACGGTTGCAAAAGACCAATTCCCATATATAAGATGAACTTATACCAAAGAGCGTTTAAGAGAAGCATCCATGATAAGATCAGCATCGTGTCCATGGGCATGAACACAAAGTTCAAGGTCGACTCCCACTTCTCCAATGCATAACCTTCCATTCACTTCTCACACTCAAGAGGTTGTAGTGTTGAAAAACTATATGACGAAAAAATAGTAGAGTGTGACCCGTAGAAGTTTTCGGGTTCACAAAAATTAGGGAAAGACATAGGTTCAACCCACTGGGCATCGTGGAAACATATACCACAAGCTTCAATAGCAAATATCACCAGCTCAAAAGAAGAGCATAGACGGCCAAATCAGAGAATAGGATTTACCAATGGCATTATGTATCAGGGGAAGAACTTCTTGAGGTTTTTGTATACAAAGAAACACTGTCAGATGATAATTCAACAAAGGATTTGACGGTCCACAACGGAGCTGGTGTGAGCATCGGCACACAATCAGTTGAAGAAAGGATGCAAGGGCATCAGATTATAGAACACCTGAATGATTCGATGCTTAGTTATCAAAGGAATTATGATTCCCAAATAGAAGGATCAGAAGCAGACGCTCTGATCAAGGGTGGATAAGTTCAATAGACCTAAGGGTACAATTGACGGCAACAGATTGGTCGAGAACAAGCTCATGTTCAAAAATGACGTCTGAGCCAGAAAGATAATTTAAAAGGATCAACCGATAATTGCGTGCATTCGCACTCATGTTGAATCAATAGGATCAAAATTAAGGTGTCTAAGGATACTAACGAATAATGCCAGACATATGGAAAGCATCCATAATGCAAGCAGACAAGTATTGCAGAGCAATAAGCTACTAAGGATTCTTGGAGGATCGAATAGTATTTCGAAGACCATTGTGAAACACATGAACAACTGGGGGGTGAGCGGATACTCGATAAGTGCGAGAATTATCCATAGGGGTATTCAAGTGATAAAGAACAGCAAGGCAGTAAGCTCAAAGGATTATCGAAACAACGACAAGTATTTCGGGGTATCTTGTAATAACAAGACCAACTGGGGATGAATGTAAGAATAACAACTGCAAGTAGTTATCCATAAGGGTTGACAGTGGAAGGGGAATTGCAAACGCGATGAACATAAGTCCTCGGGTTAACAACGGAGAGTATCTTCAGGGTCTTCGCATGCAGTAGACGATCATCAGTAATAAGGGGCTCTCTGGGTGAAAGTGATAACAAGATCCTAATGTTAGATTTAGCAAAATTCATTTAACCCGAATAGAAGAGAGTTCACAGTCCCAGAGTAAGGATCGAGGACTAAAAGATCCTAACACCACCCAGATGGCGACGTGGGCCCGTAAGGCACACATCCATGTTAGTAAAAGTTTTTGAAATGTCTAGACTCAACTTCGGCCAAGGAGTGTGGAAGGGGGATTCCTACAGGCAGTCGGCTCTGATACCAACTTGTGACGCCCCCGATTCAATCGTACACTAATCATACACGCAAACGTGTATGATCAAGATCAGGGACTCACGGGAAGATACCACAACACAACTCTACAAATAAAATAAGTCATACAAGCATCATATTACAAGCCAGGGGCCTCGAGGGCTCGAATACAAGAGCTCGATCATAGACGAGTCAGCGGAAGCAACAATATCTGAGTACAGACATAAGTTAAACAAGTTTGCCTTAAGAAGGCTAGCACAAACTGGGATACAGATCGAAAGAGGCGCAGGCCTCCTGCCTGGGATCCTCCTAAACTACTCCTGGTCGTCGTCAGCGGGCAGCACGAGTAGTAGGCACCTCCGGTGTAGTAGGAGTCGTCGTCGAAGGTGGCGTCTGGCTCCTGGGCTCCAACATCTGGTTGCGACAACCAGGTAGAAGGGATAGGGGGAAAAGAGGGAGAAGCAACCGTGAGTACTCATCCAAAGTACTCGCAAGCAAGGAGCTATACTACATATGTATGCATTGGTATCAACTGGAATAAGGCTATTATATGTGGATTGAACTGCAGAAAGCCGAGATAAGGGGGGATAGCTAGTCCTTTCGAAGACTACGCTTCTGGCAGCCTTCGTCTTGCAGCATGTAGAACAGAGTAGACTGAAGACCTCCAAGTAGCATCGTATAGCATAATCCTAACCGATGATCCTCCCCTCGTCGCCCTGTGAGAGAGCGACCACCGGTTGTATCTGGCACTTGGAAGGGTGTGTTTTATTAAGTATCCGGTTCTAGTTGTCATAAGGTCAAGGTACAACTCCAAGTCATCCTGTTACCAAAGATCACGGCTATTCGAATAGATTAACTTCCCTGCAGGGGTGCACCACATATCCCAACATGCTCGATCCCATTTGGCCGGACACACTTTCCTGGGTCATGCCCGGCCTCGGAAGATCAACACGTCGCAGCCCTACCTAGGCACAACAGAGAGGTCAGCACGCTGGTCTAAATCCTATGGCGCAGGGGTCTGGGCCCATCGCCCTTTGCACACCTGCATGTTGCGAACGCGACCGGAAGCAGAACTAGCCCCCTTAATACAAGAGCCGGCTTACGGTCCAATCCGGCGCGCGCCACTCAGTCGCTGACGTCACAAAGGCTTCGGCTGACACCACGACGTCGAGTGCCCATAACTGTCCCCGCATAAATGGTTAGTGCGTATAGGCCAGTAGCCAGACTCAGATCAAATACCAAGATCTCGTTAAACGTGTTAAGTATCTGCGAACACCGACCAGGGCCAGGCCCACCTCTCTCCTAGGTGGTCTCAACCTGCCCTGTCGCTCCGCCTCAAAGTAACCGTCGGGAACCCAGCCCACCTCTGCCGGGATGGAGCCACCTGCCCCTTCAGCCCCCATCTCCGAACAGTATCATAAGTAATGTAAATGTGTAAAGTATTTAGTATATGCCCGTGATCACCTCCCGAAGTGATCACGGCCCAGTAGTATAGCATGGCAGACGGACAAGATTGTAGGGCCACTGATGGAACACTAGCATCCTATACTAAGCAGTAGGATAGCAGGTAATGGTAACAACAGTAGTAGCAAGGACAGGCTATGCATCAGGATAGGAATAACGAAAAGCAGTAACATGCTACACTACTCTAATGCAAGCAGTATAGAGAAGAGTAGGCGATATCTGGTGATCAAAGGGGGGGCTTGCCTGGTTGCTCTGGCAAGAAAGAGGGTCGTCAACAGCGTAGTCGAACGGGGCACCAGCAGCGGCGTCAGTCTCGTAGTCTACCGGAGAGAAGAGGGGGAAGAAACAATGAATACAATGCAAACAGATGCGCATAATGATGCATGACATGACAAGTAGCGGTGCTAGGTGTGCCCTAACGCGATATGAGGTGATACCGGTGAAGGGGGAAAACATCCGGGAAAATATCCCCGGTGTTTCGCGTTTTCGGACAGATGAACTGAAGGGGGAAAGTTGTGTGTTCGCTATGCTAGAGATGCGTGGCGGACGAACAGACTGCACATCCGGGTTCATCTCGTTGTTCTGAGCAACTTTCATGTACATAGTTTTCCCATCCGAGCTGCGGTTTATTTTATATGATTTTCTAAAGTTTTAAAGCATTTTTCGAATTAACAGAATTAATTTGATTTAGAAAATGCCATTATGATGTCAGCATAATGTCATCAGTCAACCAGTCAATTGACTTAGCCAAACTGACTGGAGGGTCCCATTGTCATTGGCTGTTTGTTAACAATTTAATTAAACAAAGTTAATTACTTTAGTTAAATGATTAGGTTAATTAAATACAATTAATTAAGTTAATTAATCTTTTATTTAATTAATTAATATATCTTTAGTTTTATTTATTATTATTTTCATTTTTTAAACGTTTAATAGGGGCGAGCCCCGCATGTCAATGGCCCAGGGGGCCTTAACGGGCATGGGTATGCGGGAACTGGGGATACGGGCGTATCCCGGTTGTCCCCGGGCGCCGGCCGGTGCGGCCAAGGGGCGCCGAGCGCGGCCATGGGGAGCAGGGGCAGGGCAGCGCACCGACGTGGAGCTCCGGCGGCTGAGTTCACGCGAAGTAGGGGGGCGCCGCGGCGAGCAGATGCAGCGGGGCACAACGAGTGATCCAGGGGCTCCGGTGACAGGCGCCATCCCCAGGCGCCTGAGGAGGTGCGCGTGTGGGGTCGAGCACCGGCGGCCAGCGACGCAGCGCGGTGCGGGAAGGGGGCCGTGGCAAAAGGCGTGCTGGCGCGCGCGTGCGCTGGACGAGGCAGCAGCGGGGGGAGAGGGCGCGGCCACGGCGCGTGCGGAGGCACGCCGATCACGGCGAGGCCGCGGTGAGCAGAGGCGCGCGAGAGAGGAGCGCGGCAGCGGGCTCACATTGGGGCGTAGGGAACGGGGCAGTGGGGTTGGGGAGGACGACGGCGACGACGTGCGTGGCGGAGACGAGGTGCAGGCCGGCGAGGAGGCGCGGGCTCCGGGCGCGGCGTCCTGGCGCGTGACGGTGAGGTCGTCGCGGCGACGGGCGACGGGATCGGGGGTGCAGGGCGACGCGGGATCGGGCCCCTCCCCGATCCAGAACCAGCCGAGCATGGGGGCGCCGGGAAGGAGGGTTGAGGAGGAGGGCGCTGGGCGGCGGTGGCGATGGTGAACGGCGGCGGGGCGACGGGGACGGCCCGATATGATCTGGATCGGATGAGAGGGAGAGATGAGGGAGTGGGGAGGTGGTTGCGGTCGTGGGGAGTGGGGGTTGTTAGGGTTTCGGGGCAGGGGGGTGGGGGTGGCCTATAGGCCAGGGGATGGCCGGCTGGGCCATGGCCCAGTTGGGCCAAGGGGTCCAGTGGGGGGCGGTCTCCTTTTACCTCTTTTTTTTGGTTAGTTTTCCTTTCTGTTTTTGTGTTTTCTTTTCCTTTTATTTATTCTTTCCTGCTTTATTGTAGTTGCATTCTATTTTAGTAAAACATACACTTAGTATCTAAATTAGTATTACAACCTAGTCCATAGTCACAAAAAGTTTAGACCCCAAATAACTTAGTTTTGACATTTTATTAATTATCGAAGTTATTCAAATAATCATTTTTACTACTGTTTTATTCATCTCATAGTATTTAGACATTTTATAAATGTGTGGTTTTTCCCCAATAATTATCTATGCAATATTTGGTTCACTCCGAACATTTTAGTTTTAATATTTGAAAACTTTTATTGTTTGCCTAATTTTGAATTTGAATTTGAATCGGTTTCGAACTAACTGGAGATTAGCAACTATAAACGAGGTCACGTGGCATCATTAGCAGAGGATCACTGTAGCTTAATTACCCGGGCGTCACACTCAAGGTAGCCCAGTCCACGCAGAAGAGCTATGCAGATTCTAAACGCAAGGAAACAGTTTACAAAGCCGGAGATAGAGTTTATCTTCGTGTATCTCCACTTTGAGGAGTTAAGCGCTTTGGAGTTAAGGGAAAGTTAGCGCCACGTTTTGTGGGACCATACAAAGTTTTGGAACGCATGGGAGAAGTTGCTTATAAGTTGGAATTGCCTGAGGGATTGTTGGGAGTTCACGACGTGTTCCACGTTTCCTAGTTGAAGAAGTGCCACGCAGAGATGGCGGATATACCACTGAGAGATACAGTGCCGCTGGAAGCGATTTAGTTGGATAGTGATTACACCTATGAGGAGAAACCAGTTAAGATTCTCGAGTATGCCAGCCGAGTCACCCGCAGCAAGGTTATCAAGTTTTGCAAAGTTCAGTGGAGCCACCACACCGAGGATGAAGCCACCTGGGAGCGAGAGGGAGATCTGCTAAAGGACCATCCTCACCTATTTTCTAGCCAACCCGAATCTCGAGGGCGAGATTCATCTTAAGGGGGTTGGTTTATAACATCCCAAATTTTCAATTTGGAATGTTATACATTAGATCATCACTGCATATCATATTTTATTTGCTTTTGTCCTGATCCAGAAATTCTACGCAACTCAAGGACCCACGGAGAGAGTTGGGGATTTCGTTATTTTCATATTTTAGTTTTCTCAAATTTTGAAAATAGCATCATTTGATTTTATTTATTTTATCTTCAATTATTTCTATTATAAAAATATGAGAGAGGGAATAAAATAAATTTCCCAAAATAAAGAAATATTGAGGATTTAATAAAAAATAAAATAAGATTTTATTTCGGAGTTTTTGGCTAGTTTATTTGAATTTAGGAAAAATTGCACATTTTTCAAAACTGCATTTTAGGGCCAAGAAAATGTTCATCTCGTTCTAAATATTTTATCTAGGCGGTGAAAATTTGTATTGGCATTTTTAGAGTTTTATGTTATTTTCTAGAATTTTTCTTAGTTTCGGCGGAATTTGTTAAAAAAAGTACCGCCCGCCCGACTGGGTCGAAGGCCCAGCCGAGGCAGGCCAGGCCCAAGCCGCCGCCTTCCCCCGCGGGAGACCGACCCGCCGCTGCCGCTGAGTCCTGTCGGGGCACGCCTCCCGAGGCCGACCCCGACCCGGCGCCCCTTTCCCCAAGCCGCGCCCCCATCTCATAAATACCCCGCTGCCGCCTCACCCTGCCACCTCGACCCGCCCCGCCTCCCGCAGCCGCCGCTCGCGGCCGTGTGCCGCCGTCGCCGCCGCTTGCCGCGCCGCCCGCCGCCGACGCCACCCCACCCCGCCGGAGCCCCGAGTCCTGCTGGAGTCTGACGAGGTAGCCACGCCGTCCGCCGCCGGTTTTCTGAAGAAAACCGATTTGTTTTTTTGAAAACCCTAGGTTTTATTTTTTTATTTTATTAGATCGGTTTTAACGGTTCTGTTATTTAGTGAGCGTTCGCTCATTCGTTCGTTTTAACGGTAGAGTTCACCGTTTAGTTTTAGATAACGAATGTTCGTTTGTTAATCTGTTCGTCAGTTTTTTCTTTTCTCGGATTTTCCGCGATTATTTCAGATCGTGATTTTAGTTTTAGTTTAACTTTTCGCTCGTTTATCGGAATCAGGTGATTCAAGCGCCTAGAGTTTCGTCTCGAAACCCTCTTTCCGTTTAACCAACTCAAACAAGTTTTTCCTTCTGTAAAATTTAACTTAGGTCCAGATTAGTAATCGAAGCTTGTTTCTTTCGCCGTTTGACTTTCGTTGTTTTGTTCGATTTGTTTCTTTTTGCAAACCAGAGTTATTAAGTTGAACTTTCTGGTTAGATCTCTTATTTGAGTTTTACCTGTGCATTAGATGAGTGCTTATTGTGTGCTTGTTTGTTCGCGATAGAGTACCTAGAGTGCGCCGCTTGCTACTTCGAATCTCTAGGTTTCACGGATCATCAGCAAGGCAAGTAACACTTTGATCATACCTCTTACTACCCAGTTTTGTTGCATTAGATCGATCCTCAAACATTTGCATGAATAGGATCTGATTAATATGTGGGTTTTGTGAAGTAGATGAGGTAGTACATATTACCTGCTTTATTATCAAACCTTTGGGAGTTACTTCTACGTTTGCTTATGCCATGCTATGCTTGTAGACGTGGATTGGGTTCGAGAGTAATTCATGACAGATGTGAGGTTGTTAATTAATGGTTCAACTTAAGGTGGCAACTTAAATACACATCTGGGTGGATTGAGGCACCTGGGTATTCCAGCGATTGCTTGTTTTTCTTTATGGACCGCCACCCAGGCTAAAAGGGATCATGAGATTATTCATGCTAGAAACTTCCGTGTGCACAAGCTACTATGGGCTCTAGCATAGTTGATTAAGTCGTGCGAACTCTTACAGTGGTAGACTAGCAGATGTAGGGGAAAGTAGGTGTAACGGTCTACCTGATCGTAAGGTGCTAGCGCTTCTGAAAGACTATGTCTCGATCATCCGTTTCTCAAACACCATGTAGTGCGAGAATCCCAACGGAAGAGATCGAGTCTTGTCGGGAAAAGTGTGCAAACCTCTGCAGAGTGTATAAACTAATCATGGTTAGCCGTGCCCCCGGTTATGGACAATTTTGAGTATCTAGTACTTGGATTATCATGTGAATCTCATCATTTGACTTTAATTAATTTTGTTGGGTTTTAATGATGATGTTTAATTGGGATTGAGAGGGTGTCTACACTCTCAATGTTTAACAACCACCATGATAGTTAAATAAAGTTTATTCCTTTGTAGTAGGGAAAAATCGGCTTTACGCAAAACTGTAACCATAGAGCTTTCCACCAGCCATATATGCATGTAGTATAGCCTATTTCTGTTTACTACTCTCTATGTGTTACATTGCCAGCATATTCCATGTGCTGACCCTTTTTCGGGCTGCAACATTCATGTTGCAGACTTTTCAGACGATGAATAAGGAGCCTTAGGTCGTGGTTCTATACTCAGTGATGCCGTTGGAGTTGATGGACTCACTTATCTTCCAAGCCTTCCGCTGTTATCATTATTAGATGGCCTTAAGCCATATTATTTGTAATAAGTTCTCTTTTGAGACACTCGATGTAATAAGTGTGTGATTGCGACTCTGTTATAAATCCTTCAAGTACTGTGCGTGTCAGCATTACTGATCCAGGGATGACACTGAAGCACAGAGATCAGATTGTTTGAGGTCTGGTCGCTACACTGTAAAACTGGTAAGCCTGGATAAATGGACAAATCGCAAAACGAAAAAAACATGAAATGGGCCGAATCTGGCTGGCCCAACCGTGTACAGGAGGGGACACTGGATCTGGGTGCTCACCAGGCCGCATGGGCCGGTTGGTGGAGGAGCTAGTAGGCCGCGGCTAGGACTTGGAGCACTGGCGATGCTAGGCTGGGGAGGTCGCGACCCACGCGCGGCCACACACAGTCAACGCGCGCGAGCGGGCGCTCGACTGGACGCGGCCAACGGCGACGGACGGCGGCAGGAGGTTGATAATGGCGCGAAGAGAGGTCGGGGACGAGCACCGGCGAGCGGATCCAGGCGGGATCTGCTGGATCTGACGAGAAAAAGGACTGGGCGGGTAGATAAGAGAGGGCAACCTCGTTCTCGATGCAGAACAGCGATGGACAATGGCAGCAGGCAGAGCTCCAAGCTCGGCGCGCCATGGAGGCTCCTTGCGAGGAAGAACGCAAGGGCGTCAGGGAGAGAGCTGGAAAAGGAAGGAGGCAAGGGCGCACTGGCCTGCTGGAGGTCTCCGGCGATGGTCGGCGCTCGTGGCCGGTGAGCGCGGACGGCGAGGACACGCCAGATCGGGAGCTCCTCTCCCGATATGGAGCTCGGGGGCGATGCAGCTGCGGGGAACGACGTGATCAGGCCTGGGCAGGCCTCCCGCAGGCTTCATAGGGCCATGGCAGAGGGGAGCAGGCAGGGGTGACGTGGCCGGCCCTGGTTGGCTTGGGGGCGCTCAGGAGATGGCTCGGCCAATCAGGAGGCGACAAGTGGAAGGATGTGGAGGACACCGTTAATGTGGGATGAAGTAGGAGACCGTCAGCTGTTTGGACAAGATTTAATCAGAGAGTCTGAAGAGGAGGTTAAGTTAATTCATGATAGACTAAAGGTAGCTCAGTCCAGGTAGAAGAGTTATGCTGATACGAAACGCAAGGAGGTAGTCTATGAAATTGGAGACATGGCATATCTTCGTGTGTCACCACTGCGAGGAGTTAAACGATTTGGAGTCAAAGGAAAATTAGCCCCAAGATTTGTAGGACCACATCGAGTTATGGAACGTATGGGAGAAGTGGCATACAAGTTGGAGTTACCAGAAGGTTGTCAGGAGTTCATGATGTGTTTCACATTTCCCAGTTGAAGAAGTGTCATGCTGAGATGGTCGATATTCCTCTGAGAGATATAGTGCCCCTAGAAGCAATTCAGTTGGAGAGTGACCTAACTTACGAGGAGAAAGCAGTCAAAATTCTCGAGTTTTCCAGCCGAGTTACACGCAACAAGGTTATCAAGTTTAGCAAAGTTTAGTGGAGCCACCATACCGAGGAAGAAGCCACTTGGGAACAAGAGGAAAACCTATGAAAAGACCACCCACACATATTTTCTAGCCAACCCGAATCTCCAGGGCGAGATTCATCTTAAGGGGGGTAGGTTTGTAACATCCCAATTTTCAGTTTGGATGTTATACATAGATCGTCATATGCATATCATATTTTATTTGCATTTTGGTTGTGATCCTAGAAATCTTAAGCAACTCAAGGACCCAAGGAGAGAGTTGGAGGTTTCACTGAATTTTCATATTTGAATGTATTTCAAATTTGTAGAAAGGACAATTTGATTTTAATATTTTCTCTCCAATTATTTCCAATAACAAATATAAATGAGATAAGATAAAATGACTTCTTCAAATAGAAAAGAAATATTGGAGAAGAAATTTTAAAAATCAAATTATTTTTATTTGTATTTTATTTGAATTAGAGAAAAATATGCATTTTGAAAATTGCATTTTAGTCCAGAAAAATGTTCATCTTGTCCTAAATATTAGGTTTGGACGGTGAAAATTGTTTTTGGTATTTTTAGAATTCTTTTATATTTTATTAGGATTTTTCTTCCGCGGCGAAATTTATTTTAGAAAAAAAAAGTTTCCTCGGCCGGCCGCAGCTAGGCCACGGCCCAGCACGCCGCCGACTTCCTCTGGCTCGGGACCGGAGTCCCGAGTGCGCCCGCCGCCGCCGCCATGTCCAACAGGACACGGGGACCCTGCCCCTCCCGCAAGCCACCCCGCCGCCTCCCTCCCCCTCCCCTTAAATAGCGACCCCGGGGCCCCCTTGGACCCCGAGCCAGCCGCCGCCCGCTTCTAGCCGCTGTCGCCGCCACGCGTCGCTGCCACCCGCGCCGCCCCACCCCGTAGCCCTACGAACACCTTCAGGCGCCGGAGCCGCCACCGTCCATATCCGCCGCCGGTTATCCGACGAAAACCTTCGAACCGGTAAAACCGTTAAAACCCGCCCCAGTTTTTTTGTTATTCGTTTAGATCGATTTTATTTTGTTAGGGTTCGCTAGTTAATGAATGTTCACCCATTTCTCTCTGTTAGCGAACATGTTCATTCGTTAGCTTCTATTAAGAATGTTTGTTCGTTAGATTTTTCTTTTAATTTTAATTTTCGGCCAAGGACCTATCCGTGAATACTTTTCTTATAGATTAGTCCCCGATCTTCAAACCCTCGTTACTTTTTACTCGGTTTTGTCCAAATCCAGTGAAACCAACAGCAAAATCTTTGTCTTGTTCCCCTCTATCCAGATAATCAACTTTAACATGGCTTTGGCAATTTAAAATTTGGTTTCAAGTAGATTTGAATTCAAACTTCTTTTGATCATAATTTGAGTTTCGTGACTCCGACTCGATCGATTCTTTTTGTAAATCGAAGCTCTTCACTTCAACTTTCAGTTTGGATCTTTTCATTTGAGTTTTACCTTTGCATATTATGCCTGAGTGCTTATGTATGCTATTGTTTGTTCATGATAGAGTTTCTGGAGTGCGAAGCATGCTACTACGAGTCACTAGGGTTTTCCGATCGTCAGCAAGGCAAGTAACACTTTGATCATATTCCTTTATTACCCAATTTTTATGCATTAGTTTCAACCCTCAAACATTGCATGAGTAGGTTTGATTAACATGTGGGTATTGGGAAGTAGTTGATGAGGTAGAACCTACTGTCTTATATTAAACCCTGGGTATTTACTACGTATGCTTATACTGCTATGCTAGGCACGTAGACGTGGTTTGGTTTGAGAGTATTCATGAAACATGTGAGAGATTATTGTTATCTAAGGTTTAACTGAAGGTGGCTACTTTAATACACATCTAGGTGGATTGGTTTGTGGGCACCTGGGGAATCTAGTGTTGTCCAAAGGAGATCCCGGGGAATCCGTGTGATCATCCTATGGTTTGCCACCCAGGCCCAAAGGGATCATTATGTTATTCATGCTGGAAACTTCTATGTGCAGCCACAAGCCATTATGGGCTCTGGCATAGTTGAGTATGTTGTGTGACCTCTTACAGTGGTGGACTAGCAGATGCAGGGGATGTAGGTGGTACTGTCTACCCGTCGTAACAAGCTAACGCTTCGGAAAGACTGTGTCTCGATCATCCGTTTCTCAAACATCATGCAGTGCGAGAAATCCAACGAAGGAGATTGAGTCTTGTGGGTAAAAGTGCCCAAACCTCTGCAGAGTGTACAAACTAATCATGATTAGCCGTGTCCCTGGTTATGGACATCTTGAGTATCTGGTGCTTGAATTATTATGTTGATCCATCACTCTTCATAATTTATTTTGTTGGATTATTAACCTTTAATTTGGATTGAGTTGGGGTTACCCTGTCAATGTTTTCAACCAACTTTGTAGTTAAAAAAATATATTCCTTTGTTGTAGGAAAAAACTAGCTTTATGCAAATGATAACCATAGAGCCTCCACTAGCCATATATGCATGTAGTGATAGTTGTTATTTGTTCATTGCTCTATAGTGTTATCTTGCCAGCATATTCCATGTGCTGACCCTACACAGGCTGCAATGTATTATGTTGTAGAGTTTTCAGACGAAGAGTAAGGTGCGCTAGGTCGTTGTCATGCACTCAGTTTTCCCGTTGAGTTGGGTGGACTCTTCTACTTTCGAAGCTTCCGCTGTTATCATATTTAGATGGCCTTCAGCCATATTATTGTAATAAGTTCTCTTTTGAGACATTCGATGTAATAAGTGTGTGATTGAACTCTGTTACAAATCCTCGAGTATTGTATGTGTCAGCAATACCGATCCAGGGATGACACTTAAGCACAGAGACTTGACCGTCTAAGGTCGGGTCGCTACAGATCTGGATGATTCCAAGTGACAAACCGGATACATGTACATTTTGAATGGTGGGGCAGTCAGCTGGTGCAGTTGCAAGAAAAGCGTCATGGTGGGATCTACGTATGAAGTGGAGTACATAGCTACCTCGGAGGCAGCACATGAAGCAGTCTAGATGAAGGAGTTCATCACCGACCTAGGAGTCATTCCCACTGAATCGGGCCTGATGACTCTATTATGTGACAACACTGGAGCTATTGCCCTTGCCAAGGAGCCCAGGTTTCACAAGAAGACCAGGCATATCAAGCGTCACTTCAACTCCATTCGTGAATATATTCAAGATGGGGACATAGATATTTGTAAAGTGCATACAGATCTGAATGTCGCAGATCCGTTGACTAAACCTCTTCCACGAGCAAAACATGATCAACACCAGAACTCTATGGGTGTTCGATTCATCACAATGTAACTAGATTATTGACTCTAGCGCAAGTGGGAGACTGTTGGAAATATGCCCTAGAGGCAATAATAAAATGTTTATTATTATATTATTTTTCCTTGTTCATTATAACTGTCTATTGTTCGTGCTATAATTGTATTAACCGGAAACCGTAATACATGTGTGAATACATAGATCACAACATGTCCCTAGTGAGCCTCTAGTTGACTAGCTCGTTGATCAATAGATGGTTGTGGTTTCCTAACCATGGACACTGGATGTCGTTGATAACGGGATTACATCATTAGGAGAATGATGTGATGGACAAGACCCAATCCTAAGCATAGCATAAGATCGTGTATTTGTTTACTAGAGCTTTTCTAATGTCAAGTATTGTTTCCTTAGAACATGAGATTGTGCAACTCCCGGATACCGTAGGAGTGCTTTGGGTGTACCAAACGTCACAACGTAAGTGGGTGACTATAAAGGTGCACTACAGGTATCTCCGAAAGTGTATGTTGGGTTGGCATGAATTGAGACTGGGATTTGTCACTCCGTATGACGGAGAGGTATCTCTGGGCCCACTCAGTAATGCATCAACATAACGAGCTCAATGTGAATAAGGAGTTGGTCATGGATCATGCGTTATGGAATGAGTAAAGAGACTTGCTGGTAACGAGATTGAATGAGGTATGGGGATACCGACGATCGAATCTTGGGCAAGTAACATACCGATGGACAAAGGGAATTGTATAAGGGATTGATTGAATCCTCGACATCGTGGTTCATCCGATGAGATCATCGTGGAACATGTGGGAACCAAATAGGTATCCAGATCCCGCTGTTGGTTATTGGCCGGAGAGAAGTCTTGGTCATGTCTACATGTTTCCTGAACCCATAGGGTCTACACACTTAAGGTTCGGTGATGCTAGAGTTGTTATGAGAAATGGAATGTGGTTACTGAAGATTGTTCGGAGTCCCAGATGATATCCCGGACATCACGAGGAGTTCCGGAATGGTCCGGAGGTGAAGATTTATATATGGGAAGTCAAGTTTCAGTAGCCGGAATAGTTTCGGGGGTTATCGGTATTGTACCGGGACCACCGAAAGGTACCCGTGGGCCCACCGGGTGGGGCCACCTGCCCCGGGGGACTTAATGGGATGAATATGGGTGGGAACCAGCCCCTGGTGGGCTGGTGCGCCCCCCAAGGGCCCAAGGCGCCTAGGGTTGGAAACCCTAGGGGGAGGGGGTGCCTCCCACCTTGATTGGGGGGCAAGCCTCCCCACTGCCCCCCTCTAGATGCATCTAAGGGGGCCGGCCCCCTCTCCCCTTCACCCTATAAATGGAGGGGGTGGGAGGGCAGCCACAACCCTTCCCTGGCGCAACCCCTTCCTCCTCCAACACCTCCTCCTCCATAGTGCTTTGCGAAGCTCTGCCGGAGAACGACGAGCTCCACCACCACCACGCCGTCGAGTTTCCGGAGTTCTCCCTTGACTTCTCCTCTCCCCTTGCTGGATCAAGAAGGAGGAGATGTCCCTGGGATGTACATGTGTTGAACGCGGAGGCGCTGTCCATTTGGCGCTTGATCGGATCTTCCGCTATTTGAATCGCCGCGAGTACGACTCCATCAACCGCGTTCTTGTAACGCTTCCGCTTAGCGATCTTCAAGGGTATGAAGATGTACTCCCTCTCTCTCTCTCTCTCGTTGCTAGCATCTCCTAGATTGATCTTGGTGACACCTAGGAAAATTTTGAATTATTATTGCGTTCCCCAACAGATGGTGATATTAGAGTCATGCTAGTAAGTAATTGTGAATCTGAGAAATACTTGTATTAAAGTTTGTGATTCCCGTAGCATGCACGTATGGTGAAACGTTATGTGATGAAGTCAGAGCATGATTTATTTATTGACTGTGTTCCTTATGAGTGGCGGTCGGGGACGAGCGATGGTCTTTTCCTACCCAATATATCCCCCTAGGAGCATGCGCGTAGTACTTCATTTCGATAACTAGTAGATTTTTCCAATAAGTATGTGAGTTCTTTATGACTAATGTTGAGTCCATGTATTATACACACTCTCACCCTTCCACCATTTCTAGCCTCTTTAGTACCACGCAAATTTTGCCGGTACCATAAACCCGCCATATACCTTCCTCAAAACAGCCACCATACCTACCTATTATGGCATTTCCATAGCCATTCCGAGATATATTGCCATGCAACTTTCCACCATTCCGTTTATTATGACACGCTTCATCATTGTCATATTGCTTTGCATGATCATGTAGTTGACATCGTATTTTTAGCAAATCCACATTTCATAATTCTTTCATACATGTCACTCTTGAGTCATTGCACATCCCGGTACACCGCCGGAGGCATTCATATAGAGTCATATTTTGTTCTAAGTATCGAGTTGCAATTCTTGAGTTGTAAGTAAATAAAAGTGTGATGATCTTCATTATTAGAGCATTGTCCCATGTGAGGAAAGGATGATGGAGACTATGATTCCCCCACAAGTCAGGATGAGACCCCGGACGAAAAAAGAGGCAAAAAATAAGAGAAGGCCCAAACAGAAAATAAAAAATGAGAGAAAAGAGACAAGGTACAATGTTACTATCCTTTTACCACACTTGTGCTTCAAAGTAGCACCATGATCTTCATGATAGAGAGTCTCCTATATTGTCACTTTCATATACTAGTGGGAATTTTTCATTATAGAACTTGGCTTGTATATTCCAGTGATGGGCTTCCTCAAATTGCCCGAGGTCTTCATGAGCAAGCGAGTTGGATGCACACTCACTTAGTTTTATTTTTGAGTTTTCATAAACTTATAGCTCTAGTGCATCCGTTGCATGGCAATCCCTACTCACTCACATTGATATCTATGGATGGGCATCCCTATAGCCTGTTGATACGCCTAGTTGATGTGAGACTATGTCCTTCTTTTTGTCTTCTCCACAATCACCTTCTATCCCACCCATAGTGCTATGTCCATGGCTCACGCTCATGTATTGCATGAAAGTTGAAAAAGTTTGAGAACATCAAAAGTATGAAACAATTGCTTGGATTGTCATCGGGGTTGTGCACGATTTGAATATTTTGTGTGATGAAGATGGAGCATAGCCAGACTATATGATTTTGTAGGGATAAGCTTTCTTTGGCCATGTTATTTTGAGAAGACATAATTGCCTTGTTAGTATGCTTGAAGTATTATTGTTTTTATGTCAATATTAAACTTTTGTTTTGAATCATACGGATCTGAACATTCATGCCACAATAAAGAAATTACATAGATAAATATGTTAGGTAGCATTGCACATCAAAAATTATGTTTTATCATTTACCTACTCGAGGACGAGCACGAATTAAGCTTGGGGATGCTTGATATGTCTCCAACATATCTATAATTTTAATTGTTCCATGCTATTATATTATCTGTATTGGATGTTTTATATGCATTAATATGCTATTTTATATTATTTTTGGGAGTAACTTATTAACCTAGAGCCCAGAGTCAGTTCCTGTTTTTCCCTGTTTTTGAGTTTCGCAGAAAAGGAATACCAAACGGAGTCCAGACAAAATAGAACCTTTGCAAAGATTTTTCTTAGACCAGAAGACAACTAGTAGATTTGGAGATGAAGTCGGTGTTGGGGAACGTAGTAATTTCAAAAAATTCCCTTTGCACACGCAAGATCATGGTGATGCATAGCAACGAGAGGGGAGAGTGTTGTCTACATACCCTCGTAGACCGTTCGCGGAAGCGTTATATCAACGCGGTTGATGTAGTCGTACGTCTTCACGTCCGACCGATCCAAGTACCGAAAGCACGACACATCCGAGTTCTGCACATGTTCGGCTCGGTGACGTCCTCGCCTTCTCGATCCAGCAAGAGGGGCGAAGTAGTAGATGAGTTCCGGCAGCACGACGGCGTGGTGACGGTGTTGATGAAGAACAATCTCCGCAGGGCTTTGCCTAAGCACTACGAAAACTATGACGGAGGATAAACTAGCGGGGACGGGGTTGCCGGCACACGGCTTGGTGTTTCTTGATGTTTTGGTGCTAGCCCTACCCCTCTATTTATATGTTGAGCCCTGGGGTCGAAACTTGGAGTAAAAGCCTCCTCAAAGTCGGTTTCACCCGAAAGGCAAGAGTCCTTCTCGGACTCCAGGGCTAGACGCCAGGGTTCCCGGCGTCTACCCCCTAGACGCCAGGGTTCCTGGCGTCTAGCCTCTGGTCTCCGCAAAACTTCCTTTTGCACTTTCCAAAAGCCTCGTGGGCTTTCCCCTTTGGCCCAGATAAAGTGTTCTCGTGCCCAAACATTTCGGGAAACATCCGAAACCCCTTCCGGTGAATTCCGGAACCCTTCTGGAGATCAAACACTACTATCCCATATATCAAACTTTATCTCCGGACCATTCCGAAGTTCCACGTCATGTCCGTGATTTCATTTCGGACTCCGAAGAACATTCGGTCATCAACATACATAACTCATATAGTACTATATCGTCAATGAACGTTAAGCGTGCGCACCCTACGGGTTCGAGAACTATGTAGACATGACCGAGACACCTCTCTGGTCAATAACCAAAAGCGGGACCTGGATGCCCATATTGGCTCCTACATATTCTACGAAGATCTTTATCGGTCAGACCGCATAACAACATACGTTGTTCCCTTTGTCATCGGTATGTTACTTGCCCGAGATTCGATCATCGGTATCTCAATACCTAGTTCAATCTCGTTACCGGAAAGTCTCTTTACTCATTCCATAATACATCATCCCGCAACTAACTCATTAGTTGCAATGCTTGCAAGGCTTATAGTGATGTGCATTACCGAGTGGGCCCAGAGATACCTCTCCGACAATCGGAGTGACAAATCCTAATCTCGAAATACGCCAACCCAACAAGTACCTTTGGAGACACCTGTAGAGCACCTTTATAATCACCCAGTTACGTTGTGATGTTTGGTTGCACACAAAGTGTTCATCCGGTAAACGGGAGTTGCATAATCTCATAGTCATAGGAACATGTATAAGTCATGAAGAAAGCAATAGCTACAAACTAAACGATCAAGTGCTATGCTAACGGAATGGGTCAAGTCAATCACATCATTCTCCTAATGATGTGATCCCGTTAATCAAATGACAACTCATGTCTATGGTTAGGAAACATAACCATCTTTGATCAACGAGCTAGTCAAGTAGAGGCATACTAGTGACACTCTGTTTGTCTATGTATTCACACATGTATTATGTTTCCGGTTAATACAATTCTAGCATGTATAATAAACATTTATCATGATATAAGGAAATAAATAATAACTTTATTATTGCCTCTAGGGCATATTTCCTCCAGTCTCCCACTTGCACTAGAGTCAATAATCTAGTTCACATCACCATGTGATTTAACATCAATAGTTCACATCACCATGTGATTAACACCCATAGTTCACATCGTCATGTGACCAACACCCAAAGGGTTTACTAGAGTCAATAATCTAGTTCACATCGCTATGTGATTAATACCCAAAGAGTACTAAGGTGTGATCATGTTTTTCTTGTGAGAGAAGTTTAGTCAATGGGTCTGCAACATTCAGACCCGTATGTATTTTTGCAAATTTCTATGTCAACAATGCTCTGCACGGAGCTACTCTAGCTAATTGCTCCCACATTCAATATGTATCCAGATTGAGACTTAGAGTCATCTGGATTAGTGTCAAAACTTGCATCGACGTAACCCTTTACGACGAACCTTTTGTCACCTCCATAATCGAGAAACATATCCTTACTCCAGTAAGGATAATTTTGACCAATGTCCAGTGATCTACTCCTAGATCACTATTGTACTCCCTTGCCAAACTCAGGGCAGGGTATACAATAGGTCTAGTACACAGCAGGGCATACTTTATAGAACCTATGGCTGAGGCATAGGGAATGACTTTCATTCTCTTTCTATCTTATGCCATGGTCGGGCTTTGAGTCTTACTCAATTTCACACCTTGTAACACAGGCAAGAACTCTTTCTTTGACTGTTCCATTTTGAACTATTTCAAAATCTTGTCAAGGTATGTACTCATTGGAAAAACTTATCAAGCATCTTGATCTATCTCTATAGATCTTGATGCTTAATATGTAAGCAGCTTCATTGAGGTCTTTCTTTGAAAAACTCCTTTCAAACACTCCTTTATGCTTTGCAGAATAATTCTACATTATTTCCGATCAATAATATGTCATTCACATATACTTATCAGAAAAGTTGTAGTGCTCCCACTCACTTTCTTGTAAATACAGGCTTCACCGCAAGTCTGTATAAAACTATATGCTTTGATCAACTTATCAAAGCGTATATTCCAACTCCGAGATACTTGCACCAGTCCATAGATGGATCGCTGGAGCTTGCATATTTCCTTAGCACCTTTAGGATTGACAAAACCTTTCTGGATGCATCATATACAACTCTTCTTTAATAAATCCATTAAGGAATGCAATTTTGTTTATCCATTTGCCAGATTTCATAAAATGCGGCAATTGCTAACATGATTCGAACAGACTTAAGCATAGATACGAGTGAGAAACTCTCATCGTAGTCAACACCTTGAACTTGTCGAAAACCTTTTTGCGACAATTCTAGCTTTGTAGATAGTAACACTACTATCAGCGTCCGTCTTCCTCTTGAAGATCCATTTAATCTCAATGGCTCGCCGATCATTGGGCAAGTCAGTCAAAGTCCATACTTTGTTCTCATACATGGATCTCATCTCAGATTTCATGGCCTCAAGCCATTTCCCGGAATCTGGGCTCATCATCACTTCCTCATAGTTCGTAGGCTCGTCATGGTCAAGTAACATGACCTCCAGAACAGGATTACCGTACCACTCTGGTGCGGATCTCACTCTGGTTTACTGACGAGGTTCGGTAGTAACTTGATCTGAAGTTACATGATCATCATTAGCTTCCTCACTAATTGGTGTAGTAGTCATAGGAACAGATTTCTGTGATGAACTACTTTCCAATAAGGGAGCAGGTACACTTACCTCATCAAGTTCTACTTTCCTCCCACTCACTTCTTTCGAGAGAAACTCCTTCTCTAGAAAGGATCCATTCTCAGCAACGAATATCTTGCCTTCGGATCTGTGATCGAAGGTGTACCCAACATTTTATTTTGGGTATCCTATGAAGACGCACTTCTTCGATTTGGGTTTGAGCTTATCAGGTTGAAACTTTTTCACATAAGCATTGCAACCTCAAACTTTAAGAAACGACAGCTTAGGTTTCTTGCCAAACCATAGTTCATACGGTGTCGTCTCAACGGATTTAGTGGTGCCCTATTTAACGTGAATGTAGCTGTCTCTAATGCATAACCCCAAAACGATAGCGGTAAATCAGTAAGAGACGTCATAGATCGCACCATATCTAATAAAGCATGGTTACGACGTTCGGACACACCATTACACTGTGGTGTTCCAGGTGGCGTGAGTAGTGAAACTATTTCACGTTGTTTTAACTGAAGGCCAAACTCGCAACTCAAATATTTTTCTTCTGCGATCATATCGTAGAAACTTTTATTTTTGTTATGATGATTCTCCACTTCACTCTGAAATTCTTTGAACTTTTCAAATGTTTCAGACTTGTGTTTCATTAAGTAGATATACCCATATCTGCTCAAATCATCTGTGAAGGTCAGAAAATAACGATACTTGCCGTGAGCCTTAACACTCATCGGACCGCATCATCAGTATGTATTATTTCCAAAAGTCAGTTGCTCGCTCCATTGTTCCGGAGAACGGAGTCTTAGTCATCTTGCCGATGAGGCATGGTTCGCAAGCATCAAGTGATTCCAAAAGTCCATCAGCATGGAGTTTCTTCATGCGCTTTACACCAATATGACCTAAACGGCTGTAACACCCCAGATGTAACTTTCCCTATTTGTACTCCAACTCTTGCCGTTTCCGGCGTTAAGTTATATTTATTTCCTCGGGTTCGGGTTTTTGTCTCCGGTGCTGTTATCGTTGTCATGCATCTCATATCATGTCATCATGTGCATTGCATTTGCATACGTGTTCGTCTCATGCATTCGAGCATTTTCCCCGTTGTTCGTTTTGCATTCCGGTGCTTCGTTCTCCTCCGGTGGCCATTTCTAGCTTTCTTTCGTGTGTGGGGATTAAACATTTCCGGATTGGACCAAGACTTTCCAAGAGGCCTTGGTTTACTACCGGTAGACCGCCTGTTAAGTTTCGTATCATTTGGACTTCGTTTGATACTCCAACGGTTAACCGAGGGACCGAAAAGGCCTTGTGTGTGTTGCAGCCCAACACCCCTCTAATTTGGCTCAAAACCCACCTAACTCTGCTCCATCATCTAGAGCGTTCGATCACGATCGCGTGGCCGAAAACCGCACCTCATTTGGACTCTCCTAGCTCCCTCTATGCCTATATATACCTCCCCCTTCTAAAAAATCCCGGATCCCCTCCGTCCCTAACCTCAGATCCATTTCCACCCGCCGCCGCCGGACAAAGGCGCCACCGACGGACACGTCCGCCCGCCGTGTCCGCCGCCACGTGTCGCCGCCCCGTTGGCCCGCCTCCGCCGCCGTTCCACCCCGCCGCCAGGCCCGGGAGGCCCGTGGCCGGCCCCCGAGGCCCATCTCGCCTCCTCGCCCGCGAGCCAGCCGCCCCCCTTCCCTCCCTGATCCAGCCGCCGCTCTCCTCCCAGCCCCGCCGCGCCATCGCCGGAGAGCTCGCCGGCGCCAGCTCGCCGCCACCCGAGCTCGCCGGCCACTGCACGCCGCCGCCTACGCCCATCGCCGCCACCGGCCGCGCCGGCCTCTCCGTCGCCCGGCCTCCCCGGCCCTTCCCGTCGCCGGCCCGGCCACCAACAAGCTCGCCGGAGCTACAGTACATCGCCGGAGCCACCTCGGGAAGCGTGCGATCCATTGAAATTTTAGGTTGACTTCGTTTTTTTCTCTAAGTCCCAGAATTCCAGTCCATGTGCACATGTTCGCAGCCTCGTAACTTTGCATCCGTAGCTCCGATTCATGCATATAGCATATCAAAATGTTCATCTCAGAGAGTACATCATTTCATTCCATTGCATCATTTTCATTTGAGTTCATCTTGATGCCCGAAATGCTGTTAGAAGAGGGCTACTTGAGTTAATTGTCAGATCTGTTACTCCGTTTAGCACTTTTGTCATTTTTGCCATGATTAATGTGTGCATGATATGCCCGTGAGTTCTACATATGTTTTGTTAAGGGTTTTTTCATCTTTCCAGAGGTGCAACCCATGTATTTTTAGGATGTGTGTGGTGACTTGTGCAAGCTTACAAAGTGGTGCACTTGCTAATTCTGTTTTCAGGGACTTAGTGATTTCACTAAGTCCTGGGATTGTTTATCTCATGATGCCATATGTTCGTGTTGTTTCCTAGTGATCCGTGCCTCTTTTGAGGATGATCAGTAAGGGAGTTTTGTTAATCTTGTAGTGCTCTATCCATCCATGTCTTTGTTTGCAATTATGGAGCACCCTAGCTTGAGTCAATCGAGCTCTACTTTTGCTTTGTTGCGAATCTGGGCAGATCGTCAACTTGTTTGCGATTTTGCCGATGTTATTGTAGTTGATCCGTGCATGCTATGCCATTGTTCTTGCCATGTCTAGCTTGCATTTTGTGCCTTCTTAAGGGATGTATGCTTGTCTTGCCATGACTTGCACCGTGGTGAGTGCATCGAGCTCGTAAACATGCCTTCGTGAGTTATGTTTCAGCATGTCCCAGTTTTCACTAAGTCTGAAAACTGATTATGTTTTTGCTATGTTCGTGTGCTTGTTAGTATATTTTGTGATCCCTTTTGGCTCAAGGTCACTAAGGGACTTTTGTTAAGCTTGTTGAGTAGCTCCATGCCATGTCTTTCTTTGTCATGTTCAGGTCCTGTAGCATGTTGTTTTGTTGCTCCGAAGAGGGCTATATGATCTGAAATTCCAGACAAGTGTTAATTTCACTAAGTCTGAGATCTGTTTTACCATTTGCGTTTTTGCCATGCTTGTTTGAACCTGTTAATGGATGAATTGGCCGTAGCTCAGTGCTAGACTTTTGTTAAGCATCTTGTGTGCATCCCTGCCATGTATTTTGTTGTCATGTTTGGGTGCTGTAGCATGTTCATTTCATTGCATTTAGATGCCTACTTGCTGTAAATCGCAGACCGGTGTCATTTTTGAATCGCTTGCCATTTCCAAACCGTAACTCCGATTCCGGCGTTCTTTATATCGTTTTCAAGCGATTTCATCTCATCTTTCCAGTGGCACACTTGGATTTCCAAGTTGAGGCCAGGTTCATGCATTTCCTGTCATATCTTGCATTTTGCATCCCGCATCGCATCCCGCATAGCATATCATCATTTGCATCATGTTGTTGAGTTTGCACGTGGTTGATTGTATCCTTGTTGCTTGTTTGTCTTGTTTGGGTAGAGCCGGGAGACGAGTTCGCTAACGAGGAGCCCGTTGAGTTTGCTTTTGAGGATCCAGTCAACTCTGACAACTGTGCAGGCAAGATGATCATACCCTCGAAATCACTACTATCTTTGCTATGCTAGTTTGCTCGCTCTTTTGCTATGCCATTGCTACGATGCCTACCACTTGCTTGCAAGCCTCCCAAATTGCCATGTCAAACCTCTAACCCACCATTGTCCTAGCAAACCGTTGATTGGCTATGTTACCGCTTTGCTCAGCCCCTCTTATAGCGTTGCTAGTTGCAGGTGAAGATTGGAGGCCGTTCCTTGTTGGAACATCTTTTATTTACTTGTTGGGATATCATTATATTGCTTGTTATCTTAATGCATCTATATACTTGGTAAAGGGTGGAAGGCTCGGCCTCTCGCCTAGTGTTTTGTTCCACTCTTGCCGCCCTAGTTTCCGTCATATCGGTGTTATGTTCCCGGATTTTGCGTTCCTTACGCGGTTGGGTTATAATGGGAACCCCTTGATAGTTCGCCTTGATTAAAGCTTTTCCAGCAATGCCCAACCTTGGTCTTACCATTTGCCACCTAGCCTCTTTTTCCCTCGGGTTTCCGGAGCCCGCGGGTCATCTTATTTTAACCCCCCCCGGGGCCAGTGCTCCTCTGAGTGTTGGTCCGACCGAGTAGACTGCGGGGCCACCTCGGGGCAACTTGAGGGTTGGTTTTACTCGTAGGATGTCTCATCTGAGTGTGCCCTGAGAAAGAGATATGTGCAGCTCCTATCGGGATTTGTCGGCACATTCGGGCGGTGTTGCTGGTCTTGTTTTAACCTGTCGAAGTGTCTTGAGTTACCGAGATACCGAGTCTGATCGGAACGTCTTGGGAGGAGGTCTATTCCTTCGTTGACCGTGAGAGCTTGTCATGGGCTAAGTTGGGACTCCCCTGCAGGGATTGAACTTTCGAAAGCCGTGCCCGCGGTTATGGGCAGATGGGAATTTGTTAATGTCCGGTTGTAGATAACTTGAACCTTAATTAATTAAAATGAATCAACTGAGTGTGTTACCGTGATGGCCTCTTCTCGGCGGAGTCCGGGAAGTGGACACGGTGTTGGAGTAATGTTTGCGCAGGTTGCTCTCTAGTTTCTCGCTCGTGCTTTGCCTCCTCTTCTCGCTCTCTTTTGCGAATAAGTTAGCCACCATACTTGCTAGTCGCTTGCTGCAGCTCCACTCATATTTTACCTTGCCTTACCTATAAGCTTAAATAGTCTTGATCGCGAGGGTGCGAGATTGCTGAGTCCCTGTGGCTCACAGATTACTATTACACCAGATGCAGGGCCTGATGATTCCGCTCCAGGAGACGCGTATGAGCTCAAGTGGGAGTTCGACGAAGACTCTCAACGTTACTATGTTTCCTTTCCCGATGATCAGTAGTGGTGCCCAGTTGGGGGTGATGGGACCGTGTCGCATGTTGGGTTCTCTTTTATTTTGGCGCCGTAGTCGGGCCATGAGTGTTTGGATGATGTAATGTTATTTATGTACTTGATTGACGTGGCGAGTGTAAGCCAACTATGTTATCTCCCCTTTATTATTATATTACATGGGATGTTGTGAAGATTGCCTAACTTGCGACATATGCCTTCAATGCGATTATGTCTCTAAGTCGTGCCTCGACACGTGGGAGCTATAGTCGCATCGAGGGTGTTACAAGTTGGTAATCAGAGCCTTCCCCGACCTTAGGAGCCCCATTGCTTGATCGTTTTTAGCGGCCGAGTTGTGTCTAGAAAAATGTTTTGAGTCATTTAGGAATTATATATCGGAGAGTTTAGGAATTCTTTTTACTTCCCAGTCTCCTCATCGCTCTGGTAAGGCATCCTGACGTAGAGTTTTGACTCTTCTCTTCTCAAATTTCACTAAAAAAATTTAGGATCACGCGGGTATCTTGGAATCGTTCCGATGGTTTTATGATGAGAACATTGTCTTGGTGCCTCCTGTCAGGGGTTTAGTGGAAGTGTCCCGGGGAGTTGAGCTCTGAGGTGTTGTCATCATAATTTTATCGTTGCAGTTCTGGAATACCTGAGTTTAGTACGCCGACATCGAAAATCTCTTTTATGCAGTTCGTTGGTGAGATAACCTCGACGCCACCCAGTACTGGGGCGGGAGTTCGGGAGTATCGCCATAACTTGTATAACGGATGCTTTTCGAAGGTTGAGGTAGATGGTTTCCGAAGGTTTCTTGGTTATGTGTTGAAGGATGGATACAGCTGGATGTAGGATTTGCTAGTTTGGGTGAGATATTATGCTTCCCCTGTATCCCCAACACCTGATTGCATAACCGGAAAGGTTCGGGAGTTTCATAGGTGGGAATTCTAGTAGCTCTAGTTCTTCTTCCACGGATATTGGTTTGAGATTGGGATTTCTTACCGATTATTCGTTCTTGATCCGTACCTTGTTGATTTATTTCTCTACCTTAATTCTACGTGGCTTCTCAATTTATGGATATGTGACCATTTCAAGAGGAATGCATTCGTTCATTTTGTTCGGATGTGAAGACTATATGTTGCAATTTTCATTCCGTTGGATTCAGCTTCAATATTTATCTGTCAATGTGCTAATGGTGGTCAACCTCTTCAGGATGGCTCCTCCAACGCGCACGACTCCGAATCCTGATCCGCCACCACCTCCACCTCCTCCAGAGGCATGGCAAGCTGTGATGGCCGCAACCAATGCAAACACACAGCTGATCATGCAAATTCTTAAAGAGCGCAATCAAGGCAGCCAAGGGAATCAAGGCAGCAATCAGAGTCACTTTGCTACACTCAACCAGTTCCTTGCTAACGGGCCAAAGACTTTCAGCAATTGTGTTGAGGCAACCGATGCTGACGATTGGCTTGTGGATCTGTGTAAGCATTTCGAGTGCAGTAACGTCAGGCCTGAGGACTTTGTCAAGTTCGCTTCCTTCCAACTCAAAGATCAAGCTGCAGAATGGTTCCAGCAGTACAAGGACTCCAGAGGTGGACGTGTTATCACTTGGGATGATTTCCGTCGAGATTTCCGAGCTCATCATATTCCGCAGAGCGTGGTTGAAAGCAAGCGTGAGGAATTCCGCAATCTGAAGCAAGGCTCTTTGTCTGTCTATGACTACAACAAGTTGTTCCAGAAGCTCGCCCGCTTTGCCAAGCAGGACGTCCCTGATGAGAAGAGCATGATATATCAGTTCAGGGGTGGTCTCAGAGAAGATATTCAGCTAGCTCTTGTCCTTTTTGAGCCCTTGAGATACGATGATTTCTACAACATGGCACTGAAGCAAGAGGCTGCTCAGTTGAGGTGTGATGCTTCCAAGAAGCGAGTCAGAGATGTTACTCCTTCTTCCTCTACTCAAGTGGCCAAGCAGCAGAAGTTTTGGCTTCGTCCTCCTCCATTCCGTCAGCCGTATCAGCAGAAGAGTAAAGGTGGCAGTGGTTCTTCCCACCCACCCAACCCTGGCTTTCAAAACAAGACTTCGTCTCAACCTCCAAGATCGAGTGCTCCGTATCACCGTCCGCTTTCAGAGGTCACGTGCAACAAGTGCCAACAGAAGGGTCACTATGCCAACAAGTGTCTCAATCAGAGGCGTCTTCCTCCTCCTCCTCCCGTGAGATCGGCAAGTACAGCTGTGGTCAAGCATAACCCCAAGTTTGCCAAGGTCAATTTGATGAATGCAGCTCAGGAAGAGGACTCGTCAGATGTGATCATGGGTAACCTTCCTGTTAACGATGTTCATGCAAAAGTTCTTTTTGACACTGGTGCATTGCATTCCTTTTTGTCATGCCCTTTTGCATCGAAGCACAATGTTGATACCGAGATTATGCCCAAAGTCATGCAAGTTGTTTCTCCCGGCAAGCTTTTGACTTCTAGTTTGGTTGCTCCCGATATCTCTATCACATTGGGTGATTACAAGTTTCTCTCTTCTCCGGTGGTTCTTGGTAACTCGGATATTGATCTTATTCTCGGAATGGATTGGTTTTCTAAGCACAAGGCTCAGCTTGATTGTGCAGCCAGGCAGATTCAATTGACTCATTCGTCTGAGGATGTAATTGTCTTTGCCGCTCGTGATGATACTATCCGTCTGTTTTCTCTCAATGAGAAGGGTGAATTGGATGCCATCTCTCAAATTCCAGTCGTTTGCGAATATCAAGACGTCTTTCCAGAAGAGCTTCCAGGAATGCCTCCGCACCGGCCAGTTGAATTCGTTATTGATCTTGAGCCTGGTACGGAACCTGTGTGCAAACGTCCTTACAAGCTCGGACCTGAAGAGTTGAAAGAGCTGAAGAAGCAACTCGATATGCAAGAGAAAATGGGTCTCATCCGGCCTAGTTCTTCTCCGTGGGGTTGTGGTGTTCTTTTTGTGAAGAAGAAGGATGGAATGGACTGACTTTGTGTTGATTACCGTCCAGTGAACAAGAAGACCATCAAGAACAAATACCCACTTCCCAACATCAATGAGCTGTTCGAACAACTCAAAGGTGCCCAAGTATTCTCCAAGCTTGATCTCCGTATGGGTTATCACCAGATTCGCATTCGTGAAGAAGATATTCCCAAGACAGCATTCAGAACAAGCTTTGGTTCATATGAATACACTGTCATGTCTTTTGGCCTTGCCAACGCTCCTCCGACGTTCTCTCGCATGATGAACTTCATCTTCAACACCTACACCAATGACTTCGTTTTGGTCTATCTCGACGACATTCTAGTTTTCTCGAAGAACAAGGAAGATCATGCCAAGCACTTGCGTTTGGTTCTCGATAAGCTCAGGGAACATCAGTTCTAAGCCAAGTTCTCCAAGTGTGAATTTTGGCTCGATGAGGTTCTTTATCTTCGTCATATCATCTCTGCCAAGGGCATTGCCGTGAATCCTGAGAAGGTGTCTGCAATTGTGAATTGGGAACCTCCTCAGAACGTGAAGCAACTCCGCAGTTTTCTCGGTCTCGCAAGCTATTGCCGAAGATTCATTGAAAACTTTTCTAAGATCGCGAAGCCTCTCTCTAATCTTCTCCAGAAGCACGTCAAGTACGTTTGGTCTCCGAAGTGTGACATTGCTTTCAACACTTTGAAAGAGAGATTGATCACTGCTCCAGTTCTGACTCCGCCTGATGAATCCAAGCCGTACGAGGTCTTTTGTGATGCCTCTCTCCAAGGTCTTGGCGCAGTATTGATGCAAGAGAAGAAAGTTGTTGCTTATACATCTCGCCAGTTGAAGCCTAATGAGAAGAACTACCCCACTCATGATCTCGAGTTGGCGGCAGTTGTGCATGCTCTTTTGACTTGGAGACATCTTCTATTGGGAAGAAAAGTGGACATTTTCACTGATCACAAGAGTCTCAAGTACATCTTCACTCAGCCTAATCTCAACCTCAGGCAAACTCGATGGGTCGAAATGATTCAAGAGTATAATCCGAGTATTGAGTATACTCCAGGCAAGGCCAATGTGATTGCTGACGCATTGAGCAGAAAGGCTTACTGCAACAGTCTGATTCTCAAGCCTTATCAACCCGAGCTTTGTGAAGCTTTCCGCAAACTTAATCTGCAAGTTGTTCCTCAAGGTTTCCTCGCCAACCTTCAAGTCTCTCCTACCTTAGAAGACCAGATTCGCCAAGCCCAGCTTCTTGATGCTATGGTGAAAAAGGTGAAGATTGGGATTGCCAAGAGTCAGTCCAAGTACAAGTGCTACCGCCTTGATGGCAAGGACACTCTCTTCTTCGAGGATCGTATTGTTGTACCCAAAGTGACCTCCGTAAAGTGATCATGAACGAGGCTCACAATTCTGTCCTCTCCATCCACCCTGGGAGCACGAAGATGTATCAGGACCTCAAGCAAGCTTATTGGTGGACTCGAATGAAGCGCGAGATCGCTCAATTCGTGAATGAATGTGATGTCTGCAGAAGAGTGAAGGCAGAACACCAAAGGCCAGCAGGTCTCCTCCAACCTCTTGCCATTCCAGAATGGAAGTTTGACCACATTGAAATGGACTTCGTGACTGGGTTTCCAAAGTCCAAGCGTGGCAATGATGCTATATTTGTTGTCATCGACAAACTCACCAAAGTGGCTCATTTTCTGCCTATCAAAGAGTCGATCACTGCAGCTCAATTGGCGGAACTCTATACCTCTCGTATTGTCTCTCTGCACGGTATTCCTCAAGTGATCTCTTCAGACCGTGGCAGCATCTTTACCTCGAAGTTTTGGGATTCTTTTCAGAAGGCCATGGGCACTAACATCCGCTTCAGCACAGCTTTCCATCCTCAAACAAGCGGTCAAGTCGAGCGTGTCAACCAGATTCTTGAAGATATGCTCAGGGCTTGTGTGATCTCCTTCGGCATGAAGTGGGAGGATTGTCTTCCTTATGCTGAATTCTCCTACAACAACAGTTTTCAAGCAAGTTCGGGCAAGGCCCCTTTTGAAATTCTGTATGGCAGGAAGTGCCGTACCCCTCTCAACTGGTCTGAAACCGGTGAACGTCAGCTTTTGGGTAATGACTTAATCACAGAGGCAGAAGAAATGTGCAAAGTCATTCGTGATAACCTCAAAGCAGCCCAATCCCGCCAGAAGAGCTACTATGATAGTAAGCACCGTGATTTGGCTTTCGAGATCGGAGATCATGTTTACCTCCGTGTCTCTCCTATGAAAGGTACTCGTCGCTTCGGTATCAAAGGGAAGCTTGCCCCTAGATACGTGGGACCTTTCAAGATTGTCAGCAAGAGAGGCGACCTCGCCTATCAACTCGAGCTTCCTTCAAACTTTGCAAATGTTCATGACGTGTTCCATGTCTCTCAGCTTCGAAAGTGCTTCAAGACTCCTGACCGCACCGTCAACTTCGAGGACATTGAGCTCCAAGAAGATCTCTCTTATCGTGAGCACCCAGTTGCTATTCTTGAAGAGACTGAACGCAAGACTCGCAACAAGTCAATCAAATTTCTCAAAGTCAAGTGGTCACACCATTCCGACCGTGAAGCTACCTGGGAACGCGAGGATCACCTCCGTTCTGAGTACCCGGCGTTCTTTCAGTCCTAGATCTCGGGACGAGATCCTTTCGTAGTGGTGGAGTGTTGTAACACCCCGGATGTAACTTTCCCTATTTGTACTCCAACTCTTGCCGTTTCCGGCATTAAGTTATATTTATTTCCTCGGGTTCGGGTTTTTGTCTCCGTGTGTTGTTGTCGTTGTCATGCATCTCATATCATGTCATCATGTGCATTGCATTTGCATACGTGTTCGTCTCATGCATTCGAGCATTTTCCCCGTTGTCCGTTTTGCATTCCGGTGCTTCGTTCTCCTCCGGTGGCCATTTCTAGCTTTCTTTCGTGTGTGGGAATTAAACATTTCCAGATTGGACCGAGACTTGCCAAGCGGCCTTGGTTTACTACCGGTAGATCGCCTGTCAAGTTTCTTATCATTTGGACTTCGTTTGATACTCCAACGGTTAACCGAGGGACCGAAAAGCCCTTGTGTGTGTTGCAGCCCAACACCCCTCTAATTTGGCCCAAAACCCACCTAACTCTGCTCCATCATCTAGAGCGTTCGATCACGATCGCGTGGCCGAAAACCGCACCTCATTTGGACTCTCCTAGCTCCCTCTATGCCTATATATACCTCCCCCTTCTAAAATATCCCGGATCCCCTCCGTCCCTAACCTCAGATCCATTTCCACCCGCCGCCGCCGGAAAAAGGCGCCACCGACGGACACGTCCGCCCGCCGTGTCCGCCGCCACGTGTCGCCACCCCGTTGGCCCGCCTCCGCCGCCGTTCCACCCCGCCGCCAGGCCCGGGAGGCCCGTGGCCGGCCCCCGAGGCCCATCTCGCCTCCTCGCCCGCGAGCCAGCCGCCGCCGCCCCTCCCCTCCCGATCCGGCCGCCGCTCTCCTCCCAGCCCCGTCGTGCCATCGCCGGAGAGCTCGCCGGCGCGAGCTCGCCTCCACCCGAGCTCGCCGGCCACCGCACGCCGCCGCCTACGCCCATCGCCGCCACCGGCCGCGCCGGCCTCTCCGTCGCCCGGCCTCCCCGGCCCTTCCCCTCGCCGGCCCGGCCACCAAAGAGCTCGCCGAAGCTACAGTACATCGCCGGAGCCACATCGGGAAGCGTGCGATCCAGATCTGAAATTTTAGGTTGACTTCGTTTTTTTCTCGAAGTCCCAGAATTCCAGTCCATGTGCACATGTTCGCAGCCTCGTAACTTTGCATCCGTAGCTCCGATTCATGCATATAGCATATCAAAATGTTCATCTCAGAGAGTACATCATTTCATTCCATTGCATCATTTTCATTAGAGTTCATATTGATGCCCGAAATGATGTTAGAAGAGGGCTACTTGAGTTAATTGTTAGATCTGCTACTTCATCTTAGACATTTGTCATTTTTGCCATGATTAATGTGTGCATTCTATGCCCGTGAGTTCTACATATGTTTTGTTAAGGGTTTTGTCATCTTTCCAGAGGTGCAACCCATGTATTTTTAGGATGTGTGAGGTGACTAGTGCAAGCTTGCAAAGTGGTGCACTTGCTAATTCTGTTTTCAGGGACCTAGTAGTTTCACTAAGTCCTGGGATTGTTTATCTCACGATGCCATATGTTCGTGCTGTTTCCTAGTGATCCATGCCTCTTTTGAGGATGATCAGTAAGGGAGTTTTGTTAACCTTGTAGTTCTCTATACATCCATGTCTTTGTTTGCAATTATGGAGCACCCTAGCTTGAGTCAATCGAGCTCTACTTTTGCTTCGTTGCGAATCTGGGCAGATCATCAACTTGTTTGCGATTTTGCTGATGTTATTGTAGTTGATACGTGCATGCTATGCCATTGTTCTGGATATGTCTAGCTTGCATTTTGTGCCTTCTTAAGGGATGTATGCTTGTCTTGCCATGACTTGCACCATGGTGAGTGCATCGAGCTCGTAAACATGCCTTCGTGAGTTATGTTTCAGCACGTCCCAGTTTTCACTAAGTCTGAATACTGATTATGTTTTTGCTATGTTCGTGTGCTTGTTAGTATATTTTGTGATCCCTTTTGGCTCAAGGTCACTAAGGAACTTTTGTTAAGATTGTTGAGTAGCTCCATGCCATGTCTTTCTTTGTCATGTTCAGGTCCTGTAGCATGTTGTTTTGTTGCTCCAAAGAGGGCTATATGATCTGAAATTCCAGACAAGTGCTGATTTCACTAAGTCTGAGATCTGTTTTACCATTTGCGTTTTGCCATGCTTGTTTGAACCTCCTAATGGATGAATTGACCGTAGCTCAGTGCTAGACTTTTGTTAAGCATCTTGTTCGCATCCCTGCCATGTATTTTGTTGTCATGTTTGGGTGCTGTAGCATGTTCATCTCATTGCATTTAGATGCCTACTTGCTGTAAATCGCAGACTGGTGTCATTTTTGAATCGCTTGCCATTTCCAAACCGTAACTCCGATTCCGGCGTTCTTTATATCGTTTTCAAGCGATTTCATCTCATATTTCCAGTGGCACACTTGGATTTCCATGTTGAGGCCAGGTTCATGCATTTCCTGTGATATCTTGCATTTGGCATCCCGCATCGCATCCCGCATAGCATATCATCATTTCATCACATTGCTTGTTCTTGCACGTGGTTGATTGTATCCTTGTTGCTTGTTTGTCTTGTTTGGTTAGAGCCGGGAGACGAGTTTGCTAACGAGGAGCCCGTTGAGTTTGCTTTCGAGGATCCAGTCAACTCTGACAACTCTGCAGGCAAAATGATCATACCCTCGAAATCACTACTATCTTTAATATGCTAGTTTGCTCTCTCTTTTGCTATGCCATTGCTACGATGCCTACCACTTGCTTGCAAGCCTCCAAAATTGCCATGTCAAACCTCTAACCCACCATGTCCTAGCAAACCGTTGATTGGCTATGTTACCGCTTTGTTCAGCCCCTCTTATAGCGTTGCTAGTTGCAGGTGAAGATTGGAGGCCGTTCCTTGTTGGAACATCTTTTATTTACTTGTTAGGATATCATTATATTGCCTTGTTGTCTTAATGCATCTATATACTTGGAAAAGGGTGGAAGGCTCGGCCTCTCGCCTAGTGTTTTGTTCCACTCTTGCCGCCCTAGTTTCCGTCATATCGGTGTTATGTTCCCGGATTTTGCGTTCCTTACGCGGTTGGGTTATAATGGGTACCCCTTGATAGTTCGCCTTGATTAAAGCTTTTCCAGCAATGCCCAACCTTGGTCTTACCATTTGCCACCTAGCCTCTTTTCCCTCGGGTTTCCGGAGCCCGCGGGTCATCTTATTTTAAACCCCCCCGGGCCAGTGCTCCTTTGAGTGTTGATCCGACCAAGTAGACTGCAGGGCCACCTCGGGGCAACTTGAGGGTTGGTTTTACTCGTAGGATGTCTCATCTGAGTGTTCCTTGAGAAAGAGATATGTGCAGCTCCTATCAGGATTTGTCGGCACATTCGGGCGGTGTTGCTGGTCTTGTTTTAACCTGTCGAAGTGTCTTGAGTTACCGAGATACCGAGTCTGATCGGAATGTCTTGGGAGGAGGTCTATTCCTTCGTTGACCGTGAGAGCTTGTCATGGGCTAAGTTGGGACTCCCCTGCAGGGATTGATCTTTCGAAAGCCGTGCCCGCAGTTATGGGCAGATGGGAATTTGTTAATGTCCGGTTGTAGATAACTTGAACCTTAATTAATTAAAATGAATCAACTGAGTGTGTTACCGTGATGGCCTCTTCTCGGCGGAGTCCGGGAAGTGGACACGGTGTTGGAGTAATGTTTGCGCAGGTTGCTCTCTAGTTTCTCGCTCGTGCTTTGCCTCCTCTTCTCGCTCTCTTTTACGAATAAGTTAGCCACCATACTTGCTAGTCGCTTGCTGCAGCTCCACTCATATTTTACCTTGCCTTACCTATAAGCTTAAATAGTCTTGATCGCGAGGGTGCGAGATTGCTGAGTCCCTGTGGCTCACAGATTACTATTACACCAGATGCAGGGCCTGATGATTCCGCTCCAGGTGACGCGTATGAGCTCAAGTGGGAGTTCGACGAAGACTCTCAACGTTACTATGTTTCCTTTCCCGATGATCAGTAGTGGTGCCCAGTTGGGGGTGATTGGGACCGTGTCGCATGTTGGGTTCTCTTTTATTTTGGCGCCGTAGTCGGTCCATGAGTGTTTCGATGATGTAATGTTATTTATGTACTTGATTGACGTGGCGAGTGTAAGCCAACTATGTTATCTCCCCTTTATTATTATATTACATGGGATGTTGTGAAGATTGCCTAACTTGCGACATATGCCTTCAATGCGATTATGTCTCTAAGTCGTGCCTCGACACGTGGGAGCTATAGTCGCATCGAGGGTGTTACAACGGCAGTGCCACAAATAAGTTGCATTATCATTATTAACTTTGCATCTTTTGGTTTCAATATTATGAATATGTGTATCACTACGATCGAGATCCAACGAACCATTTTCATTGGGTGTGTAACCATATAAGGTTTTATTCATGTAAACAGAACAACAATTTATTCTCTTACTTAAATGAATAACCGTATTGCAATAAACATGATCAAATCATATTCATGCTCAACGCAAACACCAAATAACACTTATTTAGGTTCAACACTAATCCCGAAGGTATAGGGAGTGTGCGATGATGATCATATCAATCTTGGAACCACTTCCAACACACATCGTCACTTCACCCTTAACTAGTCTATGTTCATTCTGCAACTCCTGTTTCGAGTTACTACTCTTAGCAACTGAACCAGTATCAAATACCAAGGGGTTGCTACGAACACTAGTAAAATACACATCAATAATCTGTATATCAAATATACCTTTGTTCACTTTGCCATCCTTCTTATCCGCCAAATACTTGGGGCAGTTCCGCTTCCAGTGACCAGTCCCTTTGCAGTAGAAGCACTTAGTCTCAGGCTTAGGACCAGACTTGGGCTTCTTCACTTGAGCAGCAACTTGCTTGCCGTTCTTCTTGAAGTTCCCCTTCTTCCCTTTGCCCTTTTCTTGAAACTAGTGGTCTTGTCTACCATCAACACTTGATATTTTTCTTGATTTCTACCTTCGTCGATTTCAGCATTACAAAGAGCTTGGGAATCGTTTCCGTTATCCCTTGCATATCATAGTTCATCACGAAGTTCTACTAACTTGGTGATGGTGACTAGAGAATTCTGTCAATCACTATTTTATCTGGAAGATTAACTCCTAATTGATTCAAGAGATTGTAGTACCCAGACAATCTGAGCACATGCTCACTGCTTGAGCTATTCTCCTCCATCTTTTATCTATAGAACTTGTTGGAGACTTCATATCTCTCAACTCGGGTATTTGCTTGAAATATTAACTTCAACTCCTGGAACATCTCATATGGTCCATGACATTCAAAATATCTTTGAAGCCCCGATTCTAAGCCGTTTAAGCATGGTGCACTAAACTATCAAGTAGTCATCATATTGAGCTAGCCAAATGTTCATAACATCTGCATCTGCTCCTGCAATAGGTTTGTCACCTAGCGGTGCATCAAAGACATAATTCTTCTGTGCAGCAATGAGGATAAACCTCAAATCACGGATCCAATCCGCATCATTGCTACTAACATATTTCAACTTAGTTTTCTCTAGGAACATATCAAAAATAAAATAGGGGAGCTAAACGCGAGCTATTGATCTACAACATAGATATGCTAATACTACCAGGACTAAGTTCATGATAAATTAAAGTTCAATTAATCATATTACTTAAGAACTCCCACTTAGAAAGATATCCCTCTAATCCTCTAAGTGATCACGTGATCCAAATCAACTAAACCATGTCCAATCATCACGTGAGATGGAGTAGTTTCAATGGTGAACATCACTATGTTGATCATATCTACTATATGATTCACGCTCGACCTTTCGGTCTCCGTGTTCCGAGGCCATATCTGTTATATGCTAGGCTCGTCAAGTTTAACCTAAGTATTCCGCGTGTGCAACTGTTTTGCACCCGTTGTATTTCAACGTAGAGACTATCACACCCGATCATCACGTGGTGTCTCAGCACGAAGAACTTTCGCAACGGTGCATACTCAGGGAGAACACTTATACTTTGATAATTTAGTGAGGGATCATCTTATAATGCTACTGTCAATCAAAGCAAGATAAGATGCATAAAAGATAAACATCACATGCAATCAATATAAGTGATATGATATGGCCATCATCATCTTGTACTTGTGATCTCCATCTCCGAAGTACCATCATGATCACCATCGTCACCGGTGCGACACCTTGATCTCCATCGTAGCATCGTTGTCGTCTCGCGAATCTTATGCTTCCACGACTATCGCTACCGCTTAGTGATAAAGTAGAGCATTACAGCGCGATTGCATTGCATACAATAAAGCGACAACCATATGGCTCCTGCCAGTTGCCGATAACTCGGTTACAAAACATGATCATCTCATACAATAAAATTTAGCATCATGTCTTGACCATATCACATCACAACATGCCTTGCAAAAACAAGTTAGACGTCCTCTACTTTGTTGTTGCAAGTTTTACGTGGCTGCTACGGGCTTAGCAAGAACCGTTCTTACCTACGCATCAAAACCACAACGATAGTTTGTCAAGTTGGTGTTGTTTTAACCTTCGCAAGGACCGGGCGTAGCCACACTTGGTTCAACTAAAGTTGGAGAAACTGACACCCGCCAGCCACCTGTGTGCAAAGCACGTCGGTAGAACCAGTCTCGCGTAAGCGTACGCGTAATGTCGGTCCGGGCCGCTTCATCCAACAATACCGCCGAACCAAAGTATGACATGCTGGTAAGCAGTATGACTTATATCGCCCACAACTCACTTGTGTTCTACTCGTGCATAACATCAACGCATAAAACCTGGCTCTGATACCACTGTTGGGGAACATAGTAATTTCAAAAAATTTCCTACGCGCACGCAAGATCATGGTGATGCATAGCAACAAGAGGGGAGAGTGTTATCTACATACCCTCGTAGACCGTTCGCGGAAGCATTATATCAACGTGGTTGATGTAGTCGTACGTCTTCTTGTCCGACCGATCCAAGTACCAAAAGCACGGCACCTCCGAGTTCTGCACACGTTCGGCTCGGTGACGTCCTCGTCTTCTCGATCCAACAAGAGGGGCGAAGTATTAGATGAGTTCCGGCATCACGACGGCGTGGTGACGGTGTTGATGAAGAACAATCTCCGCAGGGCTTTGCCTAAGCACTACGAAAACTATGATGGAGGATAAACTAGAGGGGACGGGGTTGCCGGCACACGGCTTGGTGTTTCTTGATGTGTCTTTGGTGCTAGCCCTACCCCTCTATTTATATGTTGAGCCATGGGGTCGAAAGTTGGAGTAAAAGCCTCCTCAAAGACGGTTTCACCCGAAAGGCAAGAGTCCTTCTCGGACTCCAGGGCTAGACGCCAGGGTTCCCGGCGTCTACCCCCTAGACGCCAGGGTTCCTGGCATCTAGCCTCTGGTCTCCGCAAAACTTCCTTTTGCACTTTCCAAAAGCCTCATGGTCTTTCCCCTTTGGCCTAGATAAAGTGTTCTCGTGCCCAAACATTTCGGGAAACATCCGGAACCCCTTCTGGTGAATTCCGGAACCTTTCCGGAGATCAAACACTACTATCCCATATATCAAACTTTATCTCCGGACCATTCTGGAGTTCCTCGTCATGTCCGTGATTTCATATCGGACTCCGAACAACATTCGGTCATCAACATACATAACTCATACAGTACTATATCTTCAACGAACGTTAAGCGTGCGGACCCTACGGGTTCGAGAACTATGTAGACATGACCGAGACACCTCTCTAGTCAATAACCAATAGCGGGACCTGGATGCCCATATTGGCTCCTACATATTCTACGAAGATCTTTATCGGTCAGACCACATAACAACATACGTTGTTCCCTTTGTCATCGGTATGTTACTTGCCCGAGATTTGATCGTCGGTGTCTCAATACATAGTTCAATCTCGTTACCGACAAGTCTCTTTACTCGTTCCGTAATACATCATCCCGCAACTAACTCATTAGTTGCAATGCTTGCAAGGCTTATAGTGATGTGCATTACCGAGTGGGCCCAGAGATACCTCTCCGACAATGGGAGTGACAAATCCTAATCTCGAAATACACCAACCCAACAAGTACCTTTGGAGACACCTGTAGAGCACCTTTATAATCACCCAGTTACGTTGTGACATTTGGTGGCACACAAAGTGTTCCTCCGGTAAACGGGAGTTGCATATCTCATAGTCATAGGAACATGTATAAGTCATGAAGAAAGCAATAGCTACAAACTAAACGATCAAGTGCTATGCTAACAGAATGGGTCAAGTCAATCACATCATTCTCCTAATGATGTGATCCCGTTAATCAAATGACAACTCATGTCTATGGTTAGGAAACATGACCATCTTTGATCAATGAGCTAGTCAAGTAGAGGCATACTAGTGACACTCTGTTTGTCTATGTATTCACACATGTATTATGTTTCCGGTTAATACAATTCTAGAATGAATAATAAACATTTATCATGATATAAGGAAATAAATAATAACTTTATTATTGCCTCTAGGGCATATTTCCTTCAGTGGGAGGAGCCACGAGGCGGCCACAAGGACGGAGGGTGCGCCCCCCACCCTTGTGGGCCCCTGGTGGACCTCCTAACCTAATTCTTTCGCCTATATATATTCCTATATATCCCCAAACCACCAGAGGCATCCACGCAAACACTTTTCCACCGCTGCAACCTTCTCTACCCGTGAGATCCCATCTAGGGACCTTTTTTGGCACCCTATGCAATTTTATTCGATCACGGAGGGCTTCTACATCAACTCTATTGCCCTTCCGATGAAGCGTGAGTAGTTTACCATAGATCTACGGTTCCATAGCTAGTAGCTAGATGGCTTCTTCTCTCTCTTTGGTTCTCAATACCATGTTCTCGTAGATGTTCATGGAGATCTATTTGATGTAATACTTTTTGTGGTGTGTTTGCCGAGATCCGATGAATTGTGGATTTATGATCATCTTATCTATGAATATTATTTGAATCTACTCCGAATTCTTTTATGCATGTTTTTATATCTTTGTAATCCTCTTCGAACTATTGGTTTGGTTTGGCCAACTAGATTGATTTTTCTGGCAATGGGAGAAGTGATTAGCTTTGGGTTCAATCTTGCGGTTTCCTTTCCCAGTGACAGTAGGGGCAGCAAGGCATGTATTGTATTGTTGCCATCGAGGATAAAAAGATGGGGTTTTCATCATACTGTTGACTTAGTTCCTCTACATCATGTCATCTTACTTAATGCATTACTCCGTTCTTGACGAACTTAATGCTCTAGATGCATGCTAGATAGCGGTCGATGTGTGGAGAAATAGTAGTTGATGCAGAATCGTTTTGCTCTACTTGACACGGACGTGATGCCTATATTCATGATCATTGCCTTAGATATCGTCATTACTTTGCGCTTTTCTATCAATTGCTCGACAGTAATTTGTTCACCCACCGTATTATTTTCTAACTTGAGAGAAGCCTCTAGTAAAACCTATGGCCCCAGGTGAGGGTGTTCTGGACTAAGGGGTCCTCGGGAGTCCGATCTCTTGGATATGGTCCGGACTATTGGGCCGTGAAGATGCAAAGACCGAAGACTCTACCCGTGTCCGAATGGGACTCTCCTTGGCGTGGAAGGCAAGCTTGGCAGTCAACTATGAAGATTCCTTTCTCTGTAACCGACCTTGTGTAACCCTAGATCCCTCCTGTGTCTATATAAACCGGAGGGCTAGGTCCGTAAATAGATCCGGATAATCATAGCCAGACTAGACTTTTACGGTTTAGCCATTACGATCTCATGGTAGATCAACTCTTGTAATACTCATATTCATCAAGATCAATCAAGCAGGAAGTAGGTATTACCTCCATAGAGAGGGCCCGAACCTGGGAAAACATTGTGTCCCCTGTCTCTTGTTACCATCGATCCTAGATGCACAGTTCGGTACCCCCTACCCGAGATCCGCCGGTTTTGACACCGACATTGGTGCTTTCATTGAGAGTTCCACTGTGCCGTCCTCAAAAAGGTTTGATGGCTCCTTCAATCATCTACAATGATGTTGTCCAAGGGGAAGTCTTCCTCCCCGGATAGATCTTCGTGTTCGGCGGCTTCGCACTGCGGGCCAACTCGCTTGGCCATCTGGAGCAGATCAAAAGGTACGCTCCTGGCCACCAGGTTAGATTCGGGATCTTGAACTATGTCATAGATATCCATGGAGACTTGATCTTCGATGGATTCGAGACCATGGCAGCCGCTCCCAGCCACCACGATGAACATGACTTAGATCTGTCATCGGGCCATACATAGGAAATTGCACCCGAAACCACTCTAGCCTTATATCCGGAGCAGGTCGTGCCATCCGAGGATAGGAAGCTCAACCCCACCATGGAAGCCGCAGACTCCACGGTGTTGGAGCCGCACACAAACTTAACTTCAAGTAACATCCGTGCCATCGGAGCTACGGACTCGTTTCTGGCTATAAATTCCGAACTACGTGCGTCCATGCATGTCGAGAATGATCGGTCATCGATCGCCGAATTCAGCGCTATGGACATCTTCCAGCACTCGCCCTTGGGTGACGTGCTAAACTCGTTAAGAGCACTATCTTTAGTGGGAGGCTCAGAGCCGGATTGTGTCCGGTTCTAACCGGAAGCTGGTGATGGATAATTTTACTTCCCACCCACCTCCCACTTCATAGCCACTGTCGAAGACTTAACTGACATGCTCGATTACGGCTCCGAAGACATCGACGGTATGGACGATGATGCCGAAGAAGAAGAGGCCCAGAACCCGTCATTCACCGGACGTTGGACGGCCACCTCCTCGTATGATGTATACATGGTGGATGCACCAAAGAAGAATAGCTGCGACGACAAGAAAGATCCAGTTGAGGATAAACCCTCTGAGATACAATCAAAGAGCCGGCGTCAGCGGCACCGCTCAAAGTCATGCCGCAGTAAAGACAGCAACACCGACACAGGAGAAGATAACACTCTGGAGGGTGCCAAAGACAACGAAGACCCCATTGACGCAGCTACTGAACAAGATGAATGGGAAGATGGGCAGGTTAGCCCTGGTAAACAGGCCACGCATGAAGACTCAGAGGGCGGTAATTATCTTTCGCTCTCCGAGGATGAGGTGAGCCTCGGCACCGAGGATTTCATCGTGCCTGAGGAACCTCTTGAGGAGGAGCGCTTCAAGCGCCAGCTAATAGCCACTGCAAGGAGCCTGAAAAAGAAGCAGCAGCAGCTTCAAGCTGACCAAGATCTGCTCAACGATAAATGGACTGATGTCCTAGAAACTGAAGAATACAACCTCAAGCGCCCAACCAAAAGCTACCCAAAGCGCAAATTGCTACCTCGGTTCGACAATGAGGCGCCAGAACACATACCACCATCGCGCAATACGGCTGACCGACCACCACGTGGTTGGGATAAAATGACAAATCAAGCCGAACACCAGCCCGCCCCGCCTCATCACAAAGGCGGAGGTAAATCAGCTCACGGTCATACATATGACCTTCGGCAGGACCTGAACAATAAAGTAGGACATACCAGATCGATCTACGGATCGCGAGGACGTGCCCCGACACGCGACGACAGCCATCTATTCAGACGTGACAAACCTAGTCATGCGCGGGCTGAAAGCCGCAGACGGACTCCATCAAAGCTACGTCGCGATATGGCCCGATATAGAGGCGCCGCACACCCTCATTGCTTCACCGACGAAGTCATGGAACATGAATTCCCAGAAGGGTTCAAACCCATGAATATAGAATCATACGATGGAACCACAGACCCCGCAATATGGATCGAAGACTTCATTCTTCATATTCATATGGCCCGCGGCAATGACCTTTATGCCATTGAATACCTCCCCTTAAACTCAAAGGACCAGCCCGGCACTGGTTGAACAGCCTGCCCGAAAATTCCATCGGCAGCTGGGAGGACTTGGAAGAAGCCTTCCTTGATAACTTCCAAGGTACATATGTTCAACCTCCGGACGCTGATGACTTAAGCCATATAGTTCAGCAGCCCGGAGAGTCCGCCAGGAAATTCTGGACTAGGTTCTTAACTAAACAGAACCAGATCGTCGACTGTCCAGATGCCGAAGCCCTAGCGGCCTTTAAGCACAGCATCCGCGATGAATGGCTCGCCCTCCATCTCGGCCGAGAGAAGCCAAAGTCCATGGCGGCCCTCACGGCACTCATGACCCGCTTTTGTGTGGGCAAGGATAGTTGGCTGGCCCGTAGCAAAAGCAATGCAAACGATGCCGACACCCCTAAAGCTAAAAATAGCAACAAGTCTTGACGCAACAGATACAAGCATCGAAATAACAATGCCAACACCGAGGATACATCGGTTAATGCCAGATTCAGTGGCTCTAAGTCCGGACAGTGGAAGAAGCCATTCAAAAAGAACATTTCGGGCCCATCTAGCTTGGACCACATACTTGATCGTCCGTGCCAGATTCACGGCAACCCATACAAACCACCCAATCATACCAACAGAGATTGTTGCGTTTTTAAACGGGCCGACAAGTTAAATGCCGAAAACAAGGATAAGGGATCGCAAAGCGAAGACGACGACGAGGAGCCCCGGCCACCAAACACAGGGGGACAGAAGAAGTTCCCCCTCGGGTCAAAACAGTGAACATGATATACGCTACCCACATCCCCAAGAGGGAGTGCAAGCGTGCGCTCAGGGACGTCTACGGGATAGAGCCAGGCGCCCCAAAATTTAATCCATGGTCGTCATGCCCGATCACTTTTGATCGCCGGGATCATCCAACCAGTATCCTTCATGGCGGTTCAGCCGCACTGGTCCTGGACCCAATAATTGATGGGTTCCACCTGACGCGAGTCATGATGGATGGTGGCAGCAGCCTCAACTTGCTCTATCAGGATACAATGCGCAAAATGGGCATTAACCCATCGCAGATCAAGCCCACAAATACTACCTTTAAAGGAGTCATACCGGGCGTAGAGGCCCGCTCCACGGGCTCAATCACACTAGACGTTGTCTTCGGATCTCCGGACAACTTCCGAAGTGAGGAGTTAATCTTCGATATCGTCCCCTTTCGCAGCGGCTACCACGCACTGCTCGGACGAACCGCATTTGTTCGATTCAATGCGGTGCCACACTACGCTTATCTCAAGCTCAAGATGCCCAGACCACGCGGCGTCATAATAGTCAATGGAAACACGAAACGCTCCCTCCGTACCGAGGAGCACACCACTGCCTTAGCGGTAGAGGTACAGGGTGGCCTTTTCAAGCAGAAACTCAATTCGGTGGCCGATCCCCCAGACACTGTCAAGAGAGTCCGAACCATTCTGCAAAAGGATAGCTCAGCTCGGCGGGATCTTGACTAACAATTTGGCCTCCGTCTGAGTCCTGACCAAGTGTCGGCAATTGTACCACGCGTACATAATTACGCACTAAAAATACCATCTACACGGATGGAGGCATAATCAGCTTGTGATCCGCAATATGGCTCGACCGCCCCGGACACACATAATTTCACTATTTCTTTTTTTCCTTTTTATAGGCCTCTTCTGGCGGCTTGACCATCAATTCTTTTCGAAGGATAAAAACACCAAGGCAACAAGAAGCATGGACGTACTGGGGAATCTTTATGTGGTTTCTTTTATGATCACTTTTGCCTATTTTCAGGACCCACACGCAGCTCTCCCTTGGTTAAGGCATAGTAAATAGCCTTCTGCTTATTGCATTATTTGTATAAATGTGCTTTAACGCACCAATGAAATTATAATAGAAGCAATTTGCGGCCCAAATTTTACAGCCCTAACTTACCACTTGTTCTTCTTTTGTTTCCTTTTTGTCTTTTCTTTTCTGGTAACTTTATCATATAACACCCGTACACTCTGGTGCCTTTCAATTTGCCAGGGGCTTCATAGCGCCCCACAATATGGCAACAAAAGTCCTAACACTTTTACAGTACAGTTCGACACCCCGAATTTAGCACTATATGCATCGCCTCCGAATCATGTCTTTGGTCGATAGTTGGGTTGCCCGGCTCCTGTGCTTACTACCTTACGCTCCGCTATATCGGCTAGGGTAGTAAAGGGAGAACTACTACGATTGTGCCCTGGTTTACCCAAGTGAGCACCTCAGTAGAGAAAGCCGAAAACTGACTGTCATGATACGGCGCGAGCCGGTCTGCTCTTCGGAGGTCTCAAATCCTTAGATATTTCTTCCGCATTACGCGATGGATTGGTACTTACCCGATCAAGTGTTTACAGCATCCTAGTCCGGATACTAGGGGATGTGCCTATATTTCTATTTTTCAAACTCCTATGGCTAAGTGAGGGTGCTAAAGTCGTATAGTCCTATTGCCTGGTTCATCGCGCTAAACACCTCCTTCAAGGACCAAACAATTGGAGCAAGAGTGTTTAGATTACATCCCAAACACCCCCGTATTTCCTACGTGGGGGCAGAAGCCGACGACTTGCCAACTCTCAGATTTCACATAACACGGCCGCACAGGAGGAGAATTTTTTTAACAAAACAAAACATTACATAGAGATTTTGTTCCATCATACAAGGCAAAGACAACATGAATGTATTCATTAGAAAATAATGTCTTGTGAACATTGCGTTGCTACAATCGAGACCCCTCCAGGACATATGCAAAATACTGCTTGGGCGTGCGGTGCTCCTTGCCCTCTAGCGGCCCCTCGGTCGTCAGCTTGATGGCATTCATCTTCGCCCACCACACCTTGACGCGGGCGAAAGTCATGCATGCACCTTCAATGCAGGCCGACCGCTTGACGACGTCCAGCCGAGGACAGGCGCTCACCAGCCGCTTGACAAGACCGAAGTAGCTGCCGGGCATAGCTTCAGCAGGCCACAACCGAATTATCAAATCCTTCATGGCCAGTTCGGCCACCCTATGAAGCTTAACCAGCTGTTTTAGCTGATCGGTGAAGGGCACAGGATGCTCTGGCGCCAAGTATTGCAACCAGAATAGTTTCTTCGCTGAGCTCCCTTCTTCGGCTCAGAAGAACTCCGTGGCGTCGGGCACACTACGCGACAGATCTGCAAATGCCCCTAGAGAACTCCGAATTCAGGTTAGTAGGAAATATTTCTTCTTCACATACTTGCTCTGCATACTAAATTCCTTACCCGCTGTGACCTTCTTGGCCTCCTGGATCTCCTGGAGGGCACCCTGGGCTTCAACCCGGGCCGCTTCTGCGCTTTGGCGAGCCTTTGAGAGTTTGGCCTCTCGAGCCGAAACATCTCCCTCCAAAGCCTCATACTTCTTCACAACATCTTGGAGCTCTTGTTGGACCTTGTTCAGACGGGTCTTCAGCTTCTTGCGAGCGGCCTGCTCCTTGACAGCTTTCCCCTCAGCTTCGGCCAGGGCCTTTTTAAGGGCTGCGACCTTGGTCATCTCTCCTACACATATCATAACACTACGGTCAGTATACATCATTTATTCTTTCTGAATACACAGTGAGTCAATACATACCTTGATGGTCTTCCAGCTGCTTCCTCGCATGGCCGAGCTCCTCTTTGGCGCGCTACAGTCTCTGCTTTAGTCCGGAGACTTCGGCGGTGTGAGCGGTCGCGGCCAGTAGTAACGCCTGCTTATTCACATCAGATAGAGTTTTGGTTAGTTTCCTGCGAACTTTAATTGATCCTCTGTCCGGCTTTTCTTTCTGAACACCGTACAGTGTCTCAAGGGCTACTGTCTATATTGGGATTTTCTTGGTTAATGCCTCTTACCTCAAAACCTGTCAGCAGGCCACTGCAGGCTTTGGTCAGTCCGCTCTTGATGGACTGAACCTTCTCAATCACCGTACCCATAAGGATGCGGTGTTCTTCCACAATGGAAGCGCCTCGTAGCACTCCCAGGAGATTATCCGGTGCCTCTGGTTGGATAGAGGTCACCAGTGGGACAGGCACACCCCCATCTCCCGAAGGAGGTTGTTCGCCGGATTCCGGAGCTGCATGGGTCTCCGGAATCGTATTTGGCTGAGGGCCGAACTGATCGAGGCCCCCAGTCGCCATGGGGATCTGCTCCCCCATGTGTCCGGAAGTCGAGGTTTTGCCTCCTGGCGCCACCATGGCAGCCTCCTGAACCTCTCCCTAGCCAGGGAAGGCCCTTTTGGATAGCACCTCGTCGTCTCCCTTGGCCTTGGGAGAGTGAGAGGTCGGCCGTGTCTCGCTGGCCATTGCCTTTGACTCCAACGAGCCTCTTGATGAGGATCGCTGGGAGCTGTCATGGGCCGGACTGTGATGTCTACTACACAACCTTCTTCTTGTAGACATTGTTGGGCCTCCAAGTGCAGAGGTTTGTAGGACAATAGAAAATTTCCCTCAAGTGGATGACCTAAGGTTTATCAATCCGTAGGAGGCGTAGGATGAAGATGGTCTCTCTCAAGCAACCTTGCAACCAAATAACAAAGAGTCTCTTGTGTCCCCAACACACCCAATACAATGGTAAATTGTATAGGTGCACTAGTTCGGCGAAGAGATGGTGATACAAGTGGTATATGGATAGTAGATAAAGGTTTTTGTAATCTGAAAATATAAAAACAGCAAGGTAACTAATGATAAAAGTGAGCACAAATGGTATTGCATTGTGTTGAAACAAGGCCTAGGGTTCATACTTTCACTAGTGCAAGTCCTCTCAACAATAATAACATAATTGGATCATAAAACTATCCCTCAACATGCAACAAAGAGCCACTCCAAAGTCAGTAATAGCGGAGAACAAACAAAGAGATTATGGTAGGGTACGAAACCACCTCAAAGTTATCTTTCGGATCGATCTATTCAAGAGTCCGTAGTAAAATAACATGAAGCTATTCTTTCCGTTCAATCTATCATATAGTTCGTACTAGAATAACACCTTAAGACACAAATCAACCAAAACCCTAATGTCACCTAGATACTCCAATGTCACCTCAAGTATCTGTGGGTATGATTCTATGATATGCATCACACAATCTCAGATTCATCTATTCAAACCAGCATAAAGAACTTCAAAGAGTGCCCCAAATTTTCTACCGGAGAGTCAAGACGAAAACGTGTGCCAACCCCTATGCATAGGTTCATGGGAGGAACCCGCAAGTTGATCACCAAAACATACATCAAGTGAATCAATAGAATAACCCATTGTCACCACGGTTATCTCACGCAAGACATACATCAAGTGTTCTCAAATCCTTAAAGACTCAATCCGATAAGATAACTTCAAAGGGAAAACTCAATCCATTACAAGAGAGTAGAGGGGGAGAAACATCATAAGATCCAACTATAATAGCAAAGCTCGCGATACATCAAGATCGTACCACCTCAAGAACACGAGAGAGAGATCAAACACATCGCTACTGGTATATACCCTCAGCCCCGAGGGAGAACTACTCCCTCCTCATCACGGAGAGCGCCGAGATGATGAAGATGGCCACCGGAGCGGGATTCCCCCTCCGGCAGGGTGCCGGAACGGGTCTAGATTGGTTTTTGGAGGCTACGGAGGCTTCTGGCAGCGGAACTCCCGATCTATTGTGATCCTCGATGTTTTTAGGGTATATGGGTATATATGGGAGGAAGAAGTATGTCGGTGGACCTTCGGGCTGTCCACGAGGCAGGGGGTGCGCCCAGGGGGGTGGGCGTGCCCCCCACCCTCGTGGGCAGCCCGGGACTCTCCTAGTCCAACTCCGATTCTCCGTGGGCTTCTTCTGGTCCAAAAATAAGTTCCGTGAAGTTTAAGGTCAATGGGACTCTGTTTGATTTTCCTTTTCTGCGATACTCTAAAACAAGGGGAAAACGGAAACTTGCACTGGGCTCTGGGTTAATAGGTTAGTCCAAAAAATAATATAAAAGTGTATAATAAAGCCCATAAACATCCAAAACAGATAATATAATAGCATGGAACAATCAAAAATTATAGATACGTTGGAGATGTATCAGCATCCCCAAGCTTAATTCCTGCTCGTCCTCGAGTAGGTAAATGATAAAACATAATCTTTGATGTGGAATGCTACCTAACATATTCATCATGTATTTGTCTTTATTGTAGCAAGAATATTCAGATCCATAAGATTCAAGACAAAAGTTTAATATTGACATAAAAATAATAATACTTCAAGCATACTAACTAGGCAATCATGTCTTCTCAAAATAACATGGCCAAAGAAAGTTCATCCCTACAAAATCATATAGTTTGGTCATGCTCCATTTTCTTCACACAAGAATGCTCTCATCATGCACAACCCCGATGACAAGCCAAGCAATTGTTTCATACTTTAGTAATCTCAAACTTATTTTCAACTTTCACGCAATACATGAGCGTGAGCCATGGATATAGCACTATGGGTGGAATAGAACAGTGGTTGTGGAGAAGACAAAAAGGAAGAAGATAGTCTCACATCAACTAGGCGTATCAACGGGCTATGGAGATGCCCATCAATAGATATCAATGTGAGTGAGTAGGGATTGCCATGCAACGGATGCGCTAGAGCTATAAGTATATGAAAGCTCAACAAAAGAAACTAAGTGGGTGTGCATTCAACTTGCTTGCTCACCAAGACCTAGGGCACTTGTGGAGGCCCATAGTTGGAATATACAAGCCAAGTTCTATAATGAAAATTTCCTACTAGTATATGAAAGTGACAAAACAAGAGACTCTATATCATGAAGATCATGGTGCTACTTTGAAGCACAAGTGTGGAAAAAGGATAGTAGCATTGTCCCTTTTATTTAATTTTATTTTTTTATTTGGCCTTTCCTTTTTTTATTTGGCCTTTCTTTTTTTGGCCTTTCCTTTTTATTTGGCCTTTTTTGGGGATAATGCTCTATTAATGATGATCATCACACTTCTATTTATTTACAACTCAATGATTACAACTCGATACTAGAACAAAGTATGACTCTATATGAATGCCTCCGGCGGTATACCGGGATGTGCAATGACTCATGAGTGACATGTATGAAAGGATTATGAATAGTGGCTTTGCCACAAATACGATGTCGCCTACATGATCATGCAAAGCAATATGACAATGATGATGTGTGTCATAATAAACGGAACGCTGGAAAGTTGCATGGCAATATATCTTAGAATGGCTATGCAAATGCCATAATAGGTAGGTATGGTGGCTGTTTTGAGGAAGATATAAGGAGGCTTATGTGTGATAGAGCGTATCATATCACGGGGTTTGGATGCACCGGTGAAGCGAAGTTTGCACCAATTCTCAATGTGAGAAAGGGCAATGCATGATACCCAAGAGGCTAGCAATGATGGAAGGGTAAGAGTGCATATAATCCATGGACTCAACATTAGTCATAAATAACTCACATACTTATTATAAAAATCTACAAGTCATCAAAAACCAAGCACTACACGCATGCTCCTAGGGGGATAGATTGGTAGGAAAATACCATCGCTCGTCCCCGACCGCCACTCATAAGGAGGACAATCAAAGAACACCTCATGTGTCAAATTTGTTACATAATGTTTACCATACGTGCATGCTACGGGACTTGCAAACTTCAACACAAGTATTCCTCAAATCACAACTACCCAACTAGCACAACTTTGATATCACTATCTCCATATCTCAAAACAATCATCAAGTATCAAACTTCTCATAGTATTCAATGCACTTTATATGATAGTTTTTATTATACCCATCTTGGATGCCCATCATATTAGGACTAGTTTCATAACCGAAGCAAACTACCATGCTGTTCTAAAGACACTCAAAATAATATAAGTGAAGCATGAGAGTTCATATATTTCTTTAAAATAAAACCACCACAGTGCTCTAGAAAGATATAAGTGAAGCACTAGAGCAACAACAAACTACTCCGAAATATGTAAGTGAAGATCAATGAGTAGTCGAATAATTATGCAACTATATGAAGACTTTATAACATTAAATAATTTCAGATCTTGGTATTTTATTCAAACAGCAAGCAAATCCTATAAAAATAAATTGACGCTCCAAGAAAAACACATATCATGTGGTAAATAAAAATATAGCTCCAAGTAAAGTTACCGATAGAAGTAGACGAAAGAGGGGATGCTTTCCGGGGCATCCCCAAGCTTTGGCTTTTAGGTGTCCTTATATTATATTGGGAGTGCCATGGGCATCCTCAAGCTTAGGCTCTTGCCACTCCTTGTTCCATAATCCATCAAATCTTTACCCAAAACTTCAAAACTTCACAACACAAAACTTAAAGTAGAAAATCTCGTGAGCTCCGTTAGCGAAAGAAAACAAAAGACCACTTCAATATACTGTAATGAACTCATTATTTATTTATATTGGTTTTAAACCTACTGTATTCCAACTTATCTATGGTTTATAAACTCTTTTACTAGCCATAGATTCATCAAAACAAGTAAACAACACATGAAAAACAGAATCTGTCAAAAACAGAACAGTCTATAGTAATCTGTAACTAACACAAACTTCTGGAACTCATAAAATTCTAAAATACATTTCTGGACGTGAGGAATTTATATATTAATCATCTGCCAAAAGAATTAACTAAATATAACTCTCCAATAAAAAATGGCAGCAATTCTCATGAGCGCTAAAGTTTCTGTTTTTTTACAGGAAGTTCAACAAGACTTTCCCCAAGTCATCCCAACGGTTCTACTTGACACAAACACTAATTAAAGACATAAAACCACATCTAAACAGAGGCTAGATGAATTATTTATTAATAAACAGGAACAAAAAGCAAGGAACTAAAATAAAATTGGGTTGCCTCCCAACAAGCGCTATCGTTTAACGCCCCTAGCTAGGCATGATGATTTCAATGATGCTCACATAAAGGATAAGAATTGAAACATAAAGAGAGCATCATGAAGAATATGACTAGCGCATTTAAGTCTAACCCTCTTCCTATGCATAGGTATTTTGTGAGCAAACAACTTGTGTGAATAAGAATCAATTAGCATAGGAGGGCAAAACAAGCATAACTTCAAAACTTTAAGCACATAGAGAGGAAACTTGATGTTATTGCAATTCCGACAAGCATATGTTCCTCCCTCATAATAATTTTCAGTAGAATCATGAATTAATTCAACAATATAACCAGAACCTAAATCATTCTTTTCATGATCTACAAGCATAGAAAATTTACTACTCTCCACATAAGCAAGATTCTTCTCCTTCGGAATAGTGGGAGTATCATAAGAGACTCGAATACTATAAATTGTTTCCACATTAAAAGAGTAATGTTTGGAAAAAGGGTAATCATAATCATGGCAAGTTTTATAAATATAATCATCACTATTTTTTATAGCATATGCATCATCACAATAATTATCATAAATAGCAACTTTGTTCTCATCATAATCGATTGAAACCTCTTCCAAGATAGTGGAATCATTACTAAATAAAGTCATGACCTCTCCAAATCCACTTTCATAATTATCATAATAAGATTCAACATCTTCCAAAATAGTGGGATCATTACTTCCTAAAGTTGACACTCTTCCAAACCCACTTTCATCAATATAATCATCATAAGTAGGAGGCATGCTATCATCATTATAAATTTGCATATCAGAACTTGGGAGACTAAAAATATCGTCTTCGTTAAACATAGCTTCCCCAAGCTTGGGACAAACATTAATTGCAGAAAATATATTCTCAAAAATGTCATATTCATAAAACATAGCATCCCCAAGCTTGGGCCTTTTCATATCATAAGCATAATCACTCTCATCATTAATAGTATGGATAGCACCAATAGTATAGCAATTATAATATTCTTCCAAGCAAGTGCCAAAAAGACTTTCAAGATCATAAGAAGTATCATTATCTTCCAAAATTATATTTTCATGAGGCACAATAGTAATAGGAGCAGCATTATTTGGGAGAGATATCTTTTTACCTCTCTTCCTTTTTCTTTTCTTCTTCTTCACCACATCATGTGTGGGTTCAATCCTCTTTTTGGAGCTCCTTATTAATGAGATTGGTTGAATAGGAGCCTCCTCCTTGTTACGTCATTCATCATAAGAAATAATAGGAGGTATTGGGAAGTCTCTTCCCATTAATTAGTATTCTATTCATCTTCTATTTGTTTTCTTTTCTTTATGTAATTGGCAATATAAGGGTTTTCAATGCAATTCACCGCACAATACATATAAATTTCCTTTAGATACAAATAAAGAAATTTATCGAGATTAAATTTTGGAATACCCTCAGTTATAAGTTTCATTTCTTCATAACCCAAAAGAAGACTAAGCTTTTATGATGCTCAAGGGTAATCAAGTTATCACAATTTTTGGACACGACTTGATCATGAAACAAATAGCATTGGAGCTTTAAATGACCATGTTCATTGCAAAGTTCACAAGGATGGTGATAAATATTGAATCTTTCAGCACAAACATCTATCCTTTCTTGCAACAATTTAGTTTCTCAATGCTTATACCTCTTGCAATATCTATCTTCCCTATTTGGTGTGTACTTGCAAACCCAACGCACTCCAAAAAAATTGACATGTTTATAGGAGACATTTTCATCATAACTAATGCAATCGTCATTAGTACTATGAATATTTAAGGAGTTCATACTAACAACATTGCAATCATGCTCATCGTTCAAAGATTTAGTGCCAAACATTTTAATGCATTCTTCTTCTAACACTTTGGCACAATTTTCCTTTCCATCATTGTCAGGACCCCGATTCCAGGTCACATCGATCTAGCCGGTAACACCTCATATCACTTTGCGGCCTCACGCACGGTATCCCACGGGTGTCGCCTTACCATGGCCCGGGACCGTTTGCGCCTTTTGGCTCACGTATATGATAGTGTCGCTAGCATCCATATGACAGAGAACCCGGGCCGACATGGCTAGTCGTGAACCCAAAGCGGCACAGACCTATGGAGACAGGCATACATGAATCACATCGAACATGTCGGTCATCAACGAGTGATTCCGGGCTGTAGCACTGGGCTAACAGGACTCCGGGGAACCCCGGGCTGTAGCAGGCTAGGCAGGACTCCGGAAGTCACCGTGACATTTCCCCGAAGGGACAGACATAGGAACGAAGTGAAACACATGCCGGCCAGTCAAGTGTCCTGAACAGTAGTGCTGGGCTAGCAGGACTCCGGTGAACCGGGCTGTAGCGGACTACTATGGCTCGAGGAGCACTAGACTACATTTCCCCATAAGAAAGGCTGCCAAGGATAAACAACTAGATTGTCGGATCCCACTCATACCAAGCATTTCAATCATACACACAATATGCCCGATATGAGTACATACAACATGGCATCACAACAAAACTCTACAACTCAAGTACTTTATTTAAAGGCTCCAGGGAGCCATACATAACATGTTCATACAGATAGGGGTCACATGACCCGACACTCAAGTCATACAAACATACAAGCACATGCGGAAGCAACTAGTCTGAGTACAGACTCTAGAAAGAAAGAAGGCTTCTCGAAGCCTGTCTATCTACATAGGGCCCTCCATGGCCAGGATCACCACCTGGGTGGCTAGTCACTCGTCGACGTCAAGGTCTACATAAAACCCATCGGAGGGGGCGGTGTTGTCGTCTGAAAACAGTAATTAAGCAAACATGAGTACAAAGGTACTCAGCAAGTCTTACATCAGAACCTACTAAACATGCTTATTCTCAAGAAGGTGGTGGGGTTGATGCAGCAAGCCAGCTTTGACTCTTGGCTAAGCTATCCTACGGAACTTCACTAGTGAAATAGTTTTCGCACACGAGTCCACTACCCACCAACACAATACACCACCGTGGATCCTCCCTCGTCATCCTACGAGAGGGCCATCCTCGATACTCACACTTATCTTGAGTCTTTTAGTAGTATCCATTAACTTGTCTATGAACTGTATAGGCAACCAAGTAGTCCTTTACCGCGGACGCGGCTATTCGAATAGTTTTATACCCTGCAGGGGTGTACTTCGTCATACACGCTTTCACCACTTACCGCCGTTTACACGACATGTACTCGGCAACCTTCAAGCGGAAGCCCAACGAGGGTGTCGGCCACGGCCTACCTAAACACTTAAGTCTCTAGTCCAGGTTTATCGCCTATCCAGGTTCCATCCGCAGGGAGTCCGGCCGAGGTTTCCACATACGGCCCCGAACGATGTGAACAGGGTTCCCGAGACACCAAACGGGTGACTCGGTACACCGTGCCACGGTGTATCTACCGCAACATAGCCCACCCCTAGGGTCAGCGCTACGCACGGCCGCCAACACATAACCTACAAACACCAGAAACTATTTGCAACTCCTGGACAGAGTACTAGGGTGGTTAAGAAGCCGAGAGGGTCAATTAAGGATCCCAATGCATGGTAGTAGCTGAATCTTAAATCACACATACAGATCTCAGTTCTTAGGGACGGCCTCAATGAAACAACCCACCATGTACTCCTACATGGCCTCTCATCGATACCTTTACCAAAACATGTTCAACGCATCCCTCACATTACCGACATAAGCATTTCACTCTAGCCCATCACCCAGATGAACCAGACCTGACACAACTCTAAGCATAGCAGGCATAGCAAGGTAGGAATCACATACATGGCTCAATCAACTCCTACACATGCTAGTGGGTTTCATCTAGTTATTGTGGCAATGACAGGTCATGCAGAGGATAAGGGTTCAACTACCGTAGCACACAACAGTTTGAATCGCGTTGTCTTAATGCAGTAAACAAGAGCAGAAGCGAGAACATGGGTTTGTATCGGAATGATCAATGGTTGCTTGCCTGATGGAGTGGTAGCGGGATACTGCCCTTCAGTTGGATACTCGTGAATATCCTCGGAGGCAGAACCTACCACGGAGAACACATCGGAACACAATCAACACATGACGATATGCAACAATATGATGCATGCTATGACATGGCAATATGATTGTGTCTTGGCCTAATGCAAGCTATAATAGAAAGGAATGAACTCATTTGAATCAAAGATTCAAATATTAGCTCATTAAACATGGCCTTAATAGTGCATTTCCTTATTCTGCTTAAACAGCAAGGTAAACTTGTTTTGTCATGCATGAAACCATTACAGATGGATAGATTGAATTTTTCTGATAATTTTTCATATATAATTTATCTCATTTGGAGCTATGGTTGAATTTCTATGAATTTTTGAAGTTTGAACATTTTCTGGAATTTCCTGTATAAAAATAAATCCAGAAAATGCATTACTGCATCAGCATTGCGTCATGCTGACCTCAGCAGGTCAAAGGCGCCAGCCCAGGTCAAACCTGACTGGTGGGCCCTTGCTGTCAGCCTCTTAGTGCACTAACTACGTTTAGTTAGCCTAATTACTGGGCAGGGCCCACTAGTCAGTGACTATACTAATTAAACTAACTCATTTTTAGTTAGAAACTAATCTGGATAATTAGCAGAGGGGGCCCACTTGTCATTGACTCAGGGGAGTCAACTGGGCCCACCCAGTCCACGTCAGTGGTCAAATCCGCCGGTCAACAGGGCTAATCCCGCCGGCGTTGAGTCGCCGGCGAGGCCGAGACGGCGGAGGGCTTCGGAAAACGCCCTCAGGCGGCCAAATCGACGGCGGAGACTATCTACGGGTAGCTGGGAACGAGCCGCATCGTTTGGTGGTGGTAGTTGGGCTCGGGGTGGCCGGAAACGTCGCCGGCGACGAGCTTGGCGGTTGCCGGAGTTGGGTGAGGACGGTTTCGAGGCTACGGTGCACGGGAGGAAGAACTGGTGGTGGCTACGGGTTCCTGGTGCTGCGCTGAGCACGGTGAGGCGCTCGGACGCGTGCTTGCACAGCCGTAGCCACGACGGCGACATGGCCGGCGGCGAGGAGCTCTTGGGTGCGGTGGAAACGGCGGCTACAGGGGCCAAAAAAGCACGGGGGCTAGGGGGAAAGGAAGAGGAGCTCACAGCGGAGTCGGAGAGGGGGTCAGCGAGCTCGGGGAGGTCCTGGCGGCGGCGAATCGACCGGAGATGGCTCGGGTGCCCGAGGTTGAAGACGAGGGCGAAGGCGGCGAAGCAGGGCTTCCCGCGAAGCGTGGCTCGGTGGGGAGGACGAGGGAGTCGTGGCGGAGCTAATGGGCTCGTCGGGGGGGCGAGGGAGTGGCTGTAGTGGCAACTACGGCGATCGGCAGCGACGGACGTGCTCGGCCGTCGCGGGGGAGAGTGAGAGAGACGAGGGGGAGAGTGCGAGAGGATGAGAGGGAGACGTGGGGGTCGCGTGGCGTCCTCTGGGCGTCTCCCGGCGTCGGCAGAAGCAGGAGGTGGCCGGCGCGTGGCCGGCGCGCGGCGAGCACGCGCCCCTGCCTCCTGGCGCGAGGTAGGGGGTGACTGGCCGAGCCAGTAGGCTGGGCCGAGCCAGGTAAGGCCCAGGTGGGCTTCTTTCTCCTTTTTTTTGATTTAGTTTCTGTTTTCTATTAAACTGCAACTGTTTAGCTTTATTTAAAATACTAAAACATTTCCAAAAATCCTGAAAATAAATGTGGCCTCTGTTTAGATTATTTCCAACAGGAAACATTTATTCCCAGAATTATTTGAGCATTTAGATTATTTTATAGCATTTAAATGCCCAAATTCAAATACTTATGATTTAATTCAATGACCTTCTGTTGACCTAGAAAATTGTGCACCAATTTTGCCAGAGGTTCTAACCTAAGACAAAGAGGGTGAACTTTTTAGAAGGGCATTTCAGGTTCATTGAAAATATTTTTAGTAAACCCTAGTTGTTTCCAGGGGGGTGTTGGGGGTTCTGTCTTCCCCAATTCAAATTTAAGAAGAATTTAAACATGATGCACATTCTAATGCTTGAACTAGCTAGGGTGTGACAACTCACCCCCACTCAAAAGAATCTCGTCCCGAGATTTAGGATCCTCTGGGAAGAAGGTGGGGTACTCGAGTCGAAGACGGTCCTCCCTTTCCCAAGTGGCTTCTTCCTCGGAATGGTGTGACCATTGAACCTTGAGAAACTTGATATTATGACGTCGAGTGGTACGCTCGGCTTGATCAAGGATACGAACGGGATATTCCCGATAAGAGAGGTTATCTTGTAGATCAAGCGTTTCGTGGTCCACTCCACGGATAGGATCCGCGAAGCAACGCCTGAGTTGTGAAACGTGGAAGACATCGTGAACTCTGGAAAGATGCGGAGGTAGTTCCAATTGGTAGGCAACTTCTCCTCGTTTGGCAAGAATGCGAAAGGGTCCAATGTAACGAGGAGCCAATTTGCCTTTGATACCGAAACGATGGGTTCCCTTTAACGGAGTAACCCGAAGGTAAGCCTTCTCGTCGACTTCATAAGTCATAGGCTTATGTTTACGATCATATTGACTCTTTTGACGAGATTGGGCTGTTTTCAATTTCTCACGAATAACGCGAACCTGCTCTTCTGCTTCCTGAATCATATCCGGGCCAAAGAGTTGTCTTTCCCCGGTTTCTGACCAGTTAAGAGGCGTTCGACATTTTCGTCCATAAAGAACTTCGAAAGGAGCCTTGCCTAAGCTGGCTTGATAACTATTGTTATAAGCAAACTCCGCGAATGGAAGGCATTTCTCCCAACTCATTCCGAACGAGATGACAGAAGCTCGGAGCATATCTTCCAGAATTTGATTGACTCGTTCTACTTGACCACTTGATTGAGGATGGAAGGCGGTGCTAAAGGAGAGACGAGTTCCCATAGCATTTTGGAAACTTTCCCAAAATCGAGAGGTGAAGAGACTCCCACGGTCTGAATTAATTTCCAATGGAACACCATGAAGAGACACTATTCGGGAGATGTATAAATCGGCTAGCTGGCTAGCGGTGATACTCTCACGAACAGGTAGAAAGTGGGCTACTTTGGAAAGTCGGTCGATCACGACGAAGATGGCATTATTCCCTCTCTTGGTCCTGGGAAACCCAGTGATGAAATCCATACTGATTTTATCCCATTTCCATTCGGGAATAGCCAAAGGTTGAAGAGTGCCAGCAGGCCGTTGATGCTCTGCTTTAACACGACGACATACGTCGCAATTAGCAATGTATTGAGCGATTTCTCTCTTCATCCTAGTCCACCAAAACCTCTGGCGTAGGTCTTGATACATTTTAGTACTACCGGGATGAATGGTGAGAGGGGATTCATGAGCTTCCTTAAGGATCAACTGACGCAGATGTTGTTTCTTGGGAACCACCAAACGGTTCTCGAAGAAAACAGCACCTCGCTCATCCATGGAGAAACATTTAGCAACTCCGCTAGCGATGTTTTCCTTAATCCGGGATATGCCCTTATCATACCGCTGGGCGGTTATGATTTGATCCATAAGGGTAGGTTTCGCCACCAGGGTGGATAGGAATCCTTGAGGAACAATGTGAAGGTTTAGCTTACGAAATTCCTCATGGAGAAGTGGTTGACTTTGTTGTAACATCAGGTTGTTACAATAGGACTTACGGCTTAGCGCATCAGCCATGACATTGGCTTTGCCCGGGGTGTAAGTTATTCCTAAGTCGTAGTCCGAGATCAACTCGACCCAACGTCTTTGCCTGAGATTCAAATCTGGTTGGGTGAAGATATATTTCAAACTTTGGTGATCGGTGAAGATCTCGCAACGATTACCGAGAAGGTAATGTCGCCAAGTTTTAAGTGCATGGACTACAGCTGCAAGCTCTAGATCATGTGTAGGATAATTTTCCTCATGTGGGTGTAATTGCCGTGAAGCATAGGCAATTACCTGACGATCTTGCATGAGTATGCAACCTAGTCCTTGTCGCGAGGCGTCGCAATAGATAATAAAGTCCTTGGAGAAGTCTGGTGGTACCAGTACGGGGGCAGATGTCAGGCGTCTTTTCAGTTCCTGAAAACTGAACTCGCACTGTGGAGGCCACTCGAACTTTTTATCTTTCTTGAGGAGTTCAGTTAGAGGTTTAGCAACCTTGGAGAAATTTTCGACGAAGCGGCGGCAATAGCTCTCTAAGCCAAGGAAGCTCCGAACTTGCTTAACCGTCTCAGGTGGAGTCCAATCAAGGACGGCTTGAACTCGCTCGGGATTGACAGCAATACCCTTGCCAGAGATTACATGGCCTAGATAGGTCACTTCTGGCAACCAAAATTCACACTTGGAGAATTTGGCATAAAGGCGATGCTCTCGAAGTTTCATCAATACCAGCCTTAGATGTTCGGCATGTTCCTCTTCATTCTTGGAGTAGATGAGTATGTCATCGAGGTATACTACGACGAATTTATCCAAGTACTCCATGAAGACTGAGTTCATTAACCGAGAGAAGGTAGCCGGGGCATTGGTTAAACCGAAGGACATGACAGTGTACTCGTATTGGCCATAACGAGTAACAAAGGCCGTTTTGGGAATGTCCCCGTTTCTGATTTTGATTTGATGGTAGCCCAACCTCAAATCCATCTTGGAGAAGACTGAGGATCCAGCGAGCTGATCATACAGATCGTTGATCCTGGGAAGCGGGTATTTGTTCTTGATGGTGACCAAGTTGACAGGTCGGTAATCCACAACCATTCGATCCGTTCCATCCTTCTTCTTAACGAAGAGGACGGGGCAAGCCCAAGGAGAGGAACTAGGACGGATGAAACCCCTTTTCAAGGACTCATCGAGTTGGTTCTTAAGCTCGGCTAGTTCTAAGGGTGGCATCTTGTAGGGTCTTCTAGAAATTGGAACGGTTCCTGGAACAAGGTCTATCACAAACTCAACATCCCTGTCAGGTGGAACACCTGGCAGTTCTTCTGGAAAGACATCCGGAAAGTCTCGGACTACCGGAACATCCTCAAGGTCTGGAAGGGGGTTGGCATTTAGGGAGTAAAGTTGGCGCTTGGCCACTCGAGTTAAGACATTAACTGTCTTGCCCGAGGGGTGAGTAAGTTGAACGGTTCTAGTGGCACAATCGATCTTAGCATAATGAGCTGACATCCAGTCCATACCCAAGATGATGTTTATGTCGGAGGACTTGAGAGCTATTAAGGATGCAAGGAAGACAAGTCTATCGACAAGAATTTCGTTCCCATGGCTTACTCTAGAAGTTTGCCATTTGGAACCCGGAGTTTGAATTACCATGGAAGTGGGCATGTCGCAGAATGTCGTGTTATGCAATCGAGCATAGTTCTCGGATATGAATGAATGAGATGCTCCAGTATCGAAAAGAACAGATGCCGGATGGCAGTTAACAAGGAGCGTACCAAGGACGACGTTAGGATCCTCATGAGCCTCCTCGGCTGAAACATAATTGACATGGCCACGTGCAGTGGTGGCCGGCTTGGCGTAGAAAGTCTTCCCCGCTGGCTTACCACGGCCAACGGACTTTCCAGTTTGATTGGGGTTGTTGTTCTGGGGACACTCTCGGCTATAGTGACCCGGCTCTCCACACTTGAAGCATGTCACCACATTGGGGCGTGGAGCAGCATTAGCAGCGGGGCCACCATAGGGCTTGGGCGGTGCAAATTGTTGGTTGGGACGAGGCGCCTCAAAGGATGGCCTCGGGATGAACCTGGGTGGCAGTGCCGTGCTTGGAATCCACACCCGGCGCTTCTGAGTTCCAGAGCCGGATGAAGAGCCAAAATCACGGGAGTGCTTGCGTGAAGCGTCATAATCAGTCTGGCCCGTCTCAGCACTGATGGCTTTATTGACCAACTTCTGAAAGATGTGCACTCGTGCAGACGGAGATCGCGGCGAAGCTCAGGGCTAAGTCCCTTGCGGAACCTTGCTTGCTTCTTAGCGTCAGTAGATACCTCTTCGGGAGCATAGCGTGCCAGATTTCCAAATTCACGACTGTAAGCATCCACAGTCAGTCTTCCTTGGGTGAAGTTGCAGAACTCCTCCCTCTTGCGATCCATGAGACCTTCCGGAATGTGATGCTCACGGAAAGCCTCACTGAATTCAGCCCAAGTAGTGATTTGGCCGACCGGGCGCATAGCTTCGAAGTTTTCCCACCAAAGGCTAGCAGGGCCTTCGAGGTGATAGGCAGCATAAGTAACCTTGTCGGCTTCGGCTACGTTGGCAGAACGTAGCTTGTGGGTGATGCTGCGAAGCCAGTCATCCGCGTCGAGGGGCTCGACGAAATGGTTGAACTTTGGTGGGTACAGCTTGATAAAGTCATTGATTGACACCAAGTCATTTCACGGGTGGCCTGCGGTGTTCTGCTCAATCCGCTCCAGCAGGCGGTTAGTCTCACGCTTGTTTCTTTCCGCCTCTAGCATCACTTCGGCCAGAGAAGGCGGGTGAGGCAGATTTTCACCCCTAGCTGCACTGGCTTCCCCCTGCTCCGGGGCAGCAGGGTTGCTGCGGGTGTTGACCATCCTAGGAGAAAACAAGACAACGGTTTAGACAAGGATGGCTCAAACTTAGCAAGGAAGTGCAGAATGTAATGGATAACACGGAATGCAGAGATGTTCATCCGTATGTCATGGTAATATAAAACTGCCATATATATACCAACGGTCATACACATCATACATAGTTCAGTACAAGCCCAGGCTACAGTACAACTATGATGAAAGACATTACATCTCATCGGAGGCATTCCAAGCTCCTATACATTATTTGTCTACACCTCCGGAATTGACTACTCACTAAGTCGTATTCCACAAGTCACGCAGGACAGTGGAAATACAACTACTACAATACTAGTGGTACTACTACTATCTCAGACAGCTCCGTAGTAGTTCTCATAGAAGTCACCTCCGTAGCCTGGAAGTTCAACATGACCATCCGGGAACAGACAGTCCTGAGGAGCCTGTGGACCAAAGGGGCTAGGATGAGGTCTTGGACCAACAAACGGTGGCCTGCGGGGACCACGGGGTGGGGTGATGCCTCCCACATCACGCCAATCCACCATGTCTGGCAGAGCTGATCTCACAGGATATAGATCCCTTGTATCCATACATCCAGCTTGCATCGCAGGTGCAAACCGAGTCAATGTGGCCCAATGATCAGCACGGGTGTTGAAAAGCTCCAGCCTCAAGGCCCGATTCTCTCGGTCCTTATCTTCGAGCAACTCGGCAGTGGTACGAGTTAATGAGTCCTCCTGAGTGGAGTCAGCATAGATAGCCTGAAGATACCCTTGCGCTCCCGGAAGTGAAGCTGGCATGTAACGGAAGTCGGTGTTCCGAAGCAGGCCGGTCCGGACTCGCAAGATGGTCATCATGGAATAGGCAGCATCCTGCAGAGCCATCTCAACAGTAACCCCGAGTCCATAGGAACAGCGAAGGGGCTCGGTAGACCCAGGATAAGAAGGAAATATCCTGACGGTGCAGAGATATTGGCTTTGATTAAAATCGCGGAACTGCTCTTCGACGGTGTATTCGGGGTACCAATGGTAGCCCGTCTCGATCATGACCCAGACTAACATAGCAGTATGACCGGGCACGTTGAGGCGCCTGGTCAGGCGAACCACTTGGTTTTGAGCATGGTTGGCCATCTGAAAACACAACCACAATGCAAAGACATCAGAATTCCTAGGGAAAATTGGACAGCATAACAACTGTAAATGCTCAGAAAAAGATTTGAGACATCCACAACAGTTCGGAATACCACTCAACAACATCATATCAAGGTTCTGATTTAGTTAGCAACATACTAAGAATAGTAGAAACTGAACTTGGACTTGTAACAACAATCCTATAAGCTACTATGGGTTAGTAACATGTGAACCTGATAGAGGAAGAGAGCCTAGTCCTTAACCCACGTTGAATGAGGAGAGAATGACTCAGATCAGAGGCATAGGGTAAAGGAGTAAAAGAGCCTTACGTTCCCTCCCACAATCAATTCCCCTACATATAACTAAGCATTTCTAGACTCGACATCGACCAGTTTGGCTCAACGAACCTACAGGCAGTCCGGCTCTGATGCCAACGCTGTCAGGACCCCGATTCCAGGTCACATCGATCTAGCCGGTAACACCTCATATCACTTTGCGGCCTCACGCACGGTATCCCACGGGTGTCGCCTTACCATGGCCCGGGACCGTTTGCGCCTTTTGGCTCACGTATATGATAGTGTCGCTAGCATCCATATGACAGAGAACCCGGGCCGACATGGCTAGTCGTGAACCCAAAGCGGCACAGACCTATGGAGACAGGCATACATGAATCACATCGAGCATGTCGGTCATCAACGAGTGATTCCGGGCTGTAGCACTGGGCTAACAGGACTCCGGGGAACCCGGGCTGTAGCAGGCTAGGCAGGACTCCGGAAATCACCGCGTGACATTTCCCCGAAGGGACAGACATAGGGACGAAGTGAAACACATGCCAGCCAGTCAAGTATCCTGAACAGTAGTGCTGGGCTAGCAGGACTCCGGTGAACCGGGTTGTAGCGGACTACTATGGCTCGAGGAACACTAGACTACATTTCCCCACAAGAAAGGCTGCCAAGGATAAATAACTAGATTGTCGGATCCCACTCATACCAAGCATTTCAATCATACACACAATATGCCCGATATGAGTACATACAACATGGCATCACAACAAAACTCTACAACTCAAGTACTTTATTTAAAGGCTCCAGAGAGACATACATAACATGTTCATACAGATAGGGGTCACATGACCCAACACTCAAGCCATACAAACACACAAGCACATGCGGAAGCAACTAGTCTGAGTACAAACTCTAGAAAGAAAGAAGGCTTCTCGAAGCCTGTCTATCTACATAGGGCCCTCCATGGCCAGGATCACCACCTGGGTGGCTAGTCACTCGTCGACGTCAAGGTCTACATAAAACCCATCGGAGGGGGCAGTGTTGTCGTCTGAAAACAATAAATAAGCAAACATGAGTACAAAGGTACTCAGCAAGTCTTACATCAGAACCTACTATACATGCTTATTCTCAAGAAGGTGGTGGGGTTGATGCAGCAAGCCAGCTTTGACTCTTGGCTAAGCTATCCTACGGAACTTCACCAGTAAAATAGTTCTCGCACACGAGTCCACTACTCACCAACACAATACACCACCGTGGATCCTCCCTCGTCATCCTACGAGAGGGCCATCCTCGATACTCACACTTATCTTGAGTCTTTTAGTAGTATCCATTAACTTGTCTATGAACTGTATAGGCAACCCAGTAGTCCTTTACCGCGGACGCGGCTATTCGAATGGTTTTATACCCTGCAGGGGTGTACTTCTTCATACACGCTTTCACCACTTACCGCCGCTTACACGACATGTACTCGGCAACCTTCAAGCGGAAGCCCAGCGAGGGTGTCGGCCACGGCCTACCTAAACACTTAAGTCTCTAGTCCAGGTTTATCGCCTATCCAGGTTCCATCCGCAGGGAGTCCGGCCGAGGTTTCCACATACGGCCCCGAACATGTGAACAGGGTTCTGAGACGCCAAACGGGCGCCCGGCATACCCGGCCACGGTGTATCTACCGCAACATAGCCCACCCCTAGGGTCAGCGCTACGCACGGCCGCCAACACATAACCTACAACACCAGAAACTATTTGCAACTCCTGGACAGAGTACTAGGGTGATTAAGAAGCCGAGAGGGTCCATTGGTTCGGGCCCAATGTACGGTAGTAACTGAATCTTAAATCACACATACAGATCTCAGTTCTTAGGGACGGCCTCAATGAAACAACCCACCATGTACTCCTACATGGCCTCTCATCGATACCTTTACCAAAACATGTTCAACACATCCCTCACATTACCGACATAAGCATTTCACTCTAGCCCATCACCCAGATGAACCAGACCTGACACAACTCTAAGCATAGCAGGCATAGCAAGGTAGGAATCACATACATGGCTCAATCAACTCCTACACATGCTAGTGGGTTTCATCTAGTTACTGTGGCAATGACAGGTCATGCAGAGGATAAGGGTTCAACTACCGTAGCACACAGCAGTTTGAATCGCGTTGTCTTAATGCAGTAAACAAGAGCAGAAGCGAGAACATGGGTTTGTATCGGAATGATCAATGGTTGCTTGCCTGATGGAGTGGTAGAGGGATACTGCCCTTCAGTTGGATACTCGTGAATATCCTCGGAGGCAGAACCTACCACGGAGAACACATCGGAACACAATCAACACATGACGATATGCAACAATATGATGCATGCTATGACATGGCAATATGATTGTGTCTTGGCCTAATGCAAGCTAAAATAGGAAGGGATGAACTCATTTGAACCAAAGATTCAAATATTAGCTCATTAAACATGGCATTTATAGTGCATTTCCTTATTCTGCCTAAACAGCAAGGTAAACTTGATTTTTCATGCATGAAACCATTACAGATGGATAGATTGAATTTTTTTGATAATTTTTCATATATAATTTATCTCATTTGGAGCTATGGTTGAATTTCTATGAATTTTTGAAGTTTGAACTATTTTCTGGAATTTCCTGTATAAAAATAAATCCAGAAAATGCATTACTGCATCAGCATTGCGTCATGCTGACCTCAGCAGGTCAAAGGCGCCAGCCCAGGTCAAACCTAACTGGTGGGCCCCTGCTGTCAACCTCTCAGTGCACTAACTACGTTTAGTTAGCCTAATTACTGGGCAGGGCCGACTAGTCAGTGACTATACTAATTAAACTAACTAATTTTTAGTTAGAAACTAATCTGGATAATTAGCAGAGGGGGCCCACTTGTCATTGACTCAGGGGAGTAAACTGGGCCCACCCAGTCCACGTCAGTGATCAAATCCGCCGGTCAACAGGGCTAATCCCGCTGGCGTTGAGTCGCCAGCGAGGCCGAGACGGCGGAGGGCTTCAGAAAACGCCCTCAGGCGGCCAAATCGACGGCGGACACTATCTACGGGTAGCTGGGAACGAGCCGCAGCATTTGGTGGTGGTAGTTGGGCTCGGGGTGGCCGGAAACATCGCCGGCGACGAGCTTGGCGGTCGCCGTAGTCGGGTGAGGATGGTTTCGAGGCTACGGTGCACGGGAGGAAGAACTGGTGGTGGCTACGGGTTCCTGGTGCTGCGCTGAGCACGGTGAGGCGCTCGGACGCGTGCTTGCATGGCCGTAGCCATGACGGTGACATGGCCGGCGGCGAGGAGCTCTCGGGTGCGGTGGAAACGGCGGCTACAGGGGCCAAAAAAGCACGGGGGCTAGGGGGAAAGGAAGAGGAGCTCATAGCGGAGTCGGAGAGGGGGTCAGCAAGCTCGGGGAGGTCCTGGCGGCGGCGAATCGATCGGAGATCGCTCGGGTGCCCGAGGTTGAAGACAAGGGCGAAGGCGGCGAAGCAGGGCTTCCGGCGAAGCGTGGCTCGGTGGGGAGGACGAGGGAGTCGTGGCGGAGCTAATGGGCTCGTCGGAGGGGCGAGGGAGTGGCTGTAGTGGCAACTACGGCGATCGGCGGCGAGGGACGTGCTCGGCCGTCGCGGGGGAGAGTGAGAGAGATGAGGGGGAGAGTGCGAGAGGATGAGAGGGAGACGTGGGGGTCGCGTGGCGTCCTCTGGGCGTCTCCCGGCATCAGCAGAAGCAGGAGGTGGCCGGCGCGTGGCCGGCGCGCGGCGAGCACACGCCCCTGCCTCCTGGCGCGAGGTAGGGCGTGACTGGCTGAGCCAGTAGGCTGGGCCGAGCCAGGTAAGGCCCAGGTGGGCTTCTTTCTCCTTTTTTTTGATTTAGTTTCTATTTTCTATTAAACTGCAACTGTTTAGCTTTATTTAAAATACTAAAACATTTCCAAAAATCCTGAAAATAAATGTGGCCTCTGTTTAGATTATTTCCAACAGGAAACATTTACTCCCAGAAGTATTTGAGCATTTAAATTATTTTATAGCATTTAAATGCCCAAATTCAAATACTTATGATTTAATTCAATGGCCTTCTGATGACCTAGAAAGTTGTGCACCAATTTTGCCAGAGGTTCTAACCTAAGACAAAGAGGGTGAACATTTTAGAAGGGCATTTCAGGTTCATTGAAAATAATTTTAGTAAACCCTAGTTGTTTCTAGGGGGGTGTTGGGGGTTCTGTCTTCCCCAATTCAAATTTAAGAAGAATTTAGACATGATGCACATTCTAATGCTTGAACTAGCTAGGGTGTGACAATCATACTCACGAAAGATATTAAAAAGATGAAGCGTATGAGGCAAACTTAATTCCATTTTTTAATTTTCTTTTATAAACTAAACTAGTGATAAAACAAGAAACTAAAAGATTTGATTGCAAGATCTAAAGATATACCTTCAAGCACTCACCTCCCCGGCAACGGCGCCAGAAAAGAGCTTGATGTGTATTACACAACCTTCTTCTTGTAGACGTTTTTGGGCCTCCAAGTGCAGAGGTTTGTAGGACAGTAGAAAATTTCCCTCAAGTAGATGACCTAAGGTTTATCAATCCGTAGAAGGCGTAGGTTGAAGATGGTCTCTCTCAAGCAACCCTGCAACCAAATAACAAAGATTCTCTTGTGTCCCCAACACACCCAATACAATGGTAAATTGTGTAGGTGCACTAGTTCGGCGAAGAGATGGTGATACAAGTGGTATATGGATAGTAGATAAAGGTTTTTGTAATCTGAAAATATAAAAACGGCAAGGTAACTAATGATAAAAGTGAGCACAAACGGTATTGCAACGCGTTGAAACAAGGCCTAGGGTTCATACTTTCACTAGTGCAAGTCCTATCAACAATAATAACATAATTGGATCATAAAACTATCACTCAACATGCAACAAAGAGTCACTCCAAAGTCACTAATAGCGGAGAACAAACGAAGAGATTATGGTAGGGTACGAAACCACCTCAAAGTTATCCTTTCTGATCGATCTATTCAAGAGTCCGTAGTAAAATAACATGAAGCTATTCTTTCCGTTCAATCTATCATAGAGTTCGTACTGGAATAACATCTTAAGACACAAATCAACCAAAACCCTGATGTCACCTAGATAATCCAATGTCACCTCAAGTATCCATGGGTATGATTATACGATATGCATCACACAATCTCAGATTCATCTATTGAAACCAACACAAAGAACTTCAAAGAGTGCCCCAAAGTTTCTACCGGAGAGTCAAGACGAAAGCGTGTGCCAACCCCTATGCATAGGTTCATGGGCGGAACCCGCAAGCTGATCACCAAAACATACATCAAGTGAATCAATAGAATAACCCATTGTCACCACGGTTATCCCATGCAAGACATACATCAAGTGTTCTCAAATCCTTAAAGACTCAATCTGATAGGATAACTTCAAAGGGAAAACTCAATCCATTACAAGAGAGTAGAGGGGGAGAAACATCATAAGATCCAACTATAATAGCAAAGCTCGCAATACATCAAGATCGTACCACCTCAAGAACATGAGAGAGAGAGAGATCAAACACATAGCTACATGTACATACCCTCAGCCCCAAGGGAGAACTACTCCCTCCTCGTCATGGAGAGCACTGGGATGATGAAGATGGCCAGCGGAGAGGGATTCCCCCTCCGGTAGGGTGCCGGAACGGGGCTAGATTGGTTTTTGGTGGGTACGGAGGCTTCTGGCGGCGGAACTCCCGATCTATTGTGCTCCTCGAAGTTTTTAGGGTATATGGGTATATATGGGAGGAAGAAGTACGTCGGTGGACCTCTGGGCTGTCCACGAGGCAGGGGGCGCGCCCAGGGGGGTGGACGTGCCCCCAACCCTCGTAGGCAGCCCGGGACTCTCCTGGTCCAACTCCGATACTCTGTGGGCTTATTTTGGTCCAAAAATAAGTTCCGTGAAGTTTCAGGTCAATTGGACTCTGTTTGATTTTGCTTTTCTACGATACTCTAAAACAAGGAAAAAACATAAACTGGCACTGGGCTCTGGGTTAATAGGTTAGTCCCAAAAATAATATTAAAGTGTATAATAAAGCCCATAAACATGCAAAACAGATAATATAATAGCATGGAACAATAAAAAATTATTGATACGTTGGAGACGTATCAGACTGCAATAACATGATTAAGCCATATTAAACACCATAAGGTGGAGAGGTCGGATAAATGGACGTGTACGGGTTCTTAGTACTCACGATGCGGCTAGGGGCTTGTTCCGGGGGCGTCGCTCCGGACTGCTGTCAACGTCCCACGCGAAGCTGCCCGCGAGAGGGCCCTTCCCCTTCTTGGGCGCCTCCACCTCTAGATTTGTGGAGGCCGCCCTCTACTTCCTCCCCTCATCAGGGGGAGAGTCGCTCTTCTCTCTTCCTCATCGTCATCATCTTCGGCGGTGGAGGAGCGGGTCTTTTCTTCGGACGTCGCGTCCGAAGCTCCCTTGCGGCGGGGCCCACTCCGAACCCCCTTGGCCTTCCCCTTGGCCTTCTTCTCCAGCGCCTTATAGGGCGTTGGTACCAGCATCTTCGCTAGACGCGGGATGACTGGTTCCTCAGGCAGCGGAGCCGGACATTGGATCTGCTTCGCCCTCTCCATCCATTCCTGAAGAAGAAATGGTAACAAAAGCTCATACATCATCCTTGAAACAAGAAAGTAGAGGATGCGTTAAAAAACATACCTCATTGGCGAGGTGGTTAATGTCATGCCCGCGGTCCGAGTCTGTGGCCGGCAGTGTCTCGTTACCCTTGAAGAGCAACTTCCAGGCGTCTTCATGAGTGGTTTCGAACAGCCTCTTCAGGGTATGGTGCTTCTTCGGGTTGAACTGCGACTTCGGCTTTGGCATGGGAGGACCCGGCGAACCAGCATCACCTGGATTATGTCGACGAGCTTGATGTCTTTATCCACCATGCTTTGAATGCGAGTTTGCCGCACTATCAGCTCATCTGACGAGGACCAATTTGGGCCCTTCTCAACCCAGGAGGTAAGTCGCATTGGAGCACCAGAGTTGAATTCGGCATCCGCGGACCAGGTGGCATCGCGGGGTTCTGTGATGTAGAACCACTATTTCTGCCATTCCTTGACAGTTTCCACGAAAGTGCCTTTTGGCCAGGAGACATTGGTCAGCTTGCTCACCATGGCGCCTCCGCACTCCATGTGCTGGCCATCCACCACCTTCGGCTTCACATTGAAGACCTTGAGCCACAACCCAAAGTGGGATTGGATGCGGAGGAAGGCCTCACACACGATGATGAACGCCGAGATGTTAAGGAAGGAGTTCGGGGCTAGATCATGGAAGTCTAGCCCGTAATAGAACATCAGCCCACGGACGAAAGGGTGGAGTGGAAACCCTAGCCCGTGGAGGAAATGAGGGATGAATACCACCCTCTCGTTGGGATTCATTTTGGGGATGACTTGCCCCTAGGTTGGAAGACAGTGGGCGATTTCCTTCGCCAGATACCCGGCCGCCCGAATCTCGGTGATGTCCTTCTCCTTGACAAAGGAGGCCATCCACTTTCCTTGACCTCTGGATCCGGACATGGTTGAGTGCTTGCTTGAGTGGGGAAAAGATGAGAACTTGGGTGCTAGAGCTCAAGGGTGGAAGGGCAGAGAAAGAGAGAGAAGGCGTGGGAGAAGAAGGGGAATCCCTACACCCTTATAAAGGCAGTGAATATCGAACGCCTCCCCACTCGCCCTAAAACTCGCCTATTCCCATGGGCTGTGTAAACGACATGGTTGGGTTACCCATGCCCGTATTGATAAGAATCCCACGATAAGGGGACATGATCTCTGCTTTGGCAAGACGTGCCAATGGAAACCGCATCTCGAAACGTGGAACGACAGACAAAAACGGTTCAATATAATGGCCGGACAGACGTGATGTCATCTTGTGAAGAGTTGTCAGCAGATGGGGACTCGTGAAATATTATCTTCCCTGTAGTCGTGTGTCGTACTAGTGTTACAGATTCGGACACCTTCATTTTATCCGAAGACTATCTTGGAGTATTCGGAAAGTGGAACCCGCCTTGCAATGCCGAAGACAATCTGTGCGCCGGACACATCGTCATTGAAGCCTGGTTCAGGGGCTACTGAGGGAGTCCTGGACTAAGGGGTCCTCGGGCGTCCGACCTCTTGGATATGGGCCAGACTATTGGTTCGTGAAGATACGAAGACCAAAGACTCTACCCGTGTCTGGAAGGGATCTCCTTGGCGTGGAAGGCAAGCTTGGTGATCAACTATGAAGATTCCTTTCTCTGTAAATGACCTTGTGTAACCCTAGATCCCTCCTGTGTCTATATAAACCGGAGGGCTAGGTCCGTAGATAGATCCGGATAATCATAGCCAGACTATACTTTTAGGGTTTAGCCATTACGATCTTGTGGTAGATCAACTCTTGTAATACTCATATTCATCAAGATTAATCAAGCAAGAAGTAGGGCCTGAACCTGGGTAAACATTGTGTCCCCTGTCTCCTGTTACCATCGATCCTAGACGCACAGTTCGGGACCCCCTACCCGAGATCCGCCGGTTTTGACACCGACACCAGGGTCTATTTTCCATCATATAAGTTTCCAATCTACAATATTAGTTACCGATTTACTCTTTTTGCAATCTTTTACTTTCCGATCTATAAACCAAAAATACCAAAAATATTTACTTCGTCGTTTATCTATCTCTATTAGATCTCACTTTTGCATGTAACCGTGAAGGGATTGACAACCCCTTTATCGCGTTGGGTGCAAGTTGTTTTATTATTTGTGTAGGTATTCGGTGATTTCTGCGTTGTCTCCTACTGGATTGATACATTGGTTCTCAAACTGAGGGAAGTATTTATCTCTACTTTGTTGCATCACCCTTTCCGCTTCAAGGGAAAAAACAATGCAAGCTCAAGAAGTAGCAGTATGATTAGTGTACAATCAAATCGAGGGCGTTACAAGTTGGTATCAGAGGCAACTGCCTCTAGAAATCCCCCTTCCAAACTCCTTGGCCGAAATTGAGTCTAGTCATTAAAAAACTTTTACTAACATGGCTGTGTGGCTTACAGGCCCACGCCCCCATTGGGTGGTATTAGGATCTTTTATTCCTCATCTATACTATGGGATTCTGATCTTTCTTCTACTCGGGTTAAATGATTTTACTAATTCTAACTCTAGGTTCTCGTACCACTTCTTGCGGAGAGCCCCTTCATTACAGATGATCAACTACTCACCTGAAGATTCCGAAGATACTCTTCAATGTTCCCTTGAGACTTTGTGCCCATTGCTTTTGTAATTCTCTACCACCAATATATCCCTATTGATAAATACATACATATGTCATTCTTATTTTTATTCCTAGCTGCTCTTGTTATTACAAGATGCATCGAATTATTCTCCCACTTTTTAAGAATCCCTTGTGCCACTGCCTTACAGTTCCTTGCCACATGAATACCCCTACGAAGAATTCTTCACACTTATCGAGGAATTGTTCATCCCTAGTTGTTCATATGATTCACAAGATACATATAAATACTATCCGATCTTCCGGTAATCCTCTGCCAACTATTGCTCTGCAAATACGTGTCTGCTCGCATTATGGTTATGTCCCATATGTCTAGCAATATTCATTAGTATCCTTTGTCATTATCATTTCGAGTCCCTTGATTTGATATGTTGCAAATGCTCGCAATCCTCAATTAGATCCTAGAATTCATCCTTCCAACTCACACGTCATTTTGAACAGTAGCTGGTTCTTGACCAATCAAATTGTCGTCGATTGTACCCCTAAGGCTATTCAACTTATCCAGCCCTAATCAGAGCGTTGCTTCTGATCCCTTGAATTGGAATTCATAATTCCTTTGCAACTGAGCTTTGAACTAGTCAGGTGTTTCTATAATCCAATGCCTTTGCATTGTTTCTTCCTCTGATTGTGCTAGTGCTCGCATTAGCTTTGTTATGAACCGTCGGGTCCTTTGTTGAATTATCATCCGACAGTGTCCTTCGTATCCAAAAATATCGAGAAGTTCTTTCCCTGATCCATAATGCCATTGATAAATCTTATTCTCTGTTTTGGACCACCATGCTCTGCTCTCGAGCTGGTGATATTTACTCTTGAAGCTTGTGGTATATGTTTCTAAGATGCCCCGATGGGTTGAACCTATGCCTTCCTTAATCTGTGTGAACCCAAAATTTCACGGTCCATACTCCTCTGGTAATTCACCAGGTAGGTTTTCACACTCAAATCATTTTTAATAGAGCGGTGAATATATGGTCATGCATTGGAGAAGTGGGAGTCGGCCTTGAACTTGGTGTTCATGCCCATGGACAAGATGTAGCCCCTATCATTGAAGCTCTCGTAAAAATACTCCGTCCTTGTTATAAGTTCATCTTGTATCTGTGGTTTGATAATTTACAAATGTGGTTCCGACCATATTGCTCTCCTTCTCTTCCATTTCTGAGACAAGTTTACACACTCGTCTTCTGCAGATAAATACATCAGTTCAACCTTTATTCTGCTCTACCTTCGAGTATTACCCCCAGGAATCTCGAGGATATCATGCCATTGCATTATATGTTATGAATTTCTGATGAACTAGTACCTTTCCCTATCTTAGTCACTCCACGGGTTATGGGTTGTCATCAACCGAGAACACCAAAGAGTGAATCGAATCCACATTGTGATTCAGTACTCCAAGACTTTGTTATTGGGAAGTTTAATTCTCCATCACGTCATTCCTAGCCTGGTCGTCTATATCATTATTGTCTAATTTTAACTGCGCTACCTGGTCCTTATTCCCGGAGCACAAATTTCGATGATGAGCTAAGCTTACATCAATCTTCCTTGTCATATCGTTTCATCGCATATAGCAAGCTTGATTCTAAACTTATGTCGTATTCGTGGTTGCAATAATCTTCTGCTTCATCAGTTCTTTTGCTTGATGTGGTCACTGTTTGAATGCATCTTCATGGAGCCTCTCAACAAAAATTGCTGTGATCATCATCAATATTTTGACTCCTTCCAGGATATCAATTGAATCCATGATGAGAAATACCATCCTTGGCCCTTGATGGTTTTTGTTATCATCGACAGCGTTATTGCCCTCCCTCCAACACAAACTTGTTCATGTTTGGTGTAGTACCTTGAGTTCCTTTTTATCTATCTTGTGATATGTTCTACCTTGGAGTATTACCATCTTTTATGTCAGGGATCTCATGGGAATTTCACCACCTCTGAATAATTCTTGATACAAGTGATACTTATCAACATCACCATTCTTTTCCTGATCACCGTGTTGTTTCTAACCTCCAACAAATGGACAGTGATGTGTAATTCCAAAACTTCTAGCAACCCTATTGCTTGAAGTTAATGGTTGATAGCTTGATTCTTAGCCTACTAGTTATTGAATCCCCATTCTAACATTGATCATGCTACATCAGCCCATATTTTGGGTGCACCTTTCAACCAATGTCTAATTATGTATGTTTTCCTTGAGCATGCATCATTATATCATTTGACCTAACAAATGTTATCTCCTTGTTCACATAATTGTGGAAATCCATCTTTTTGGAAATCTCGAGGAATTGTCGTTGAGTGCATCAGCCACCCCCTCATCCTCTCCTTCGATTAATGACGAACTCTTGTTTCAGAACTTGCTTCCATAGTTCATTTCCTGAGAATCTTACAATGTCGTCTCGTCAATTGTGTTGCACCTTTTCTTCTCAAGCATCCTGAGTCTGAGGTATCCTGACACCAATCAGATCTGAATCTCGGTCAGATATGGTGGTTGAAACATATTTCCAAGAGTTATAACAGTGGTCTTTATAAGACCCGGTAAGGTGATGTCATGCCTAGCACACCTGGGCGGAGGACCTGTTGTTATAGTATCCTTTTTAGCAAGTTTAGCCATTCTTCCATGAGGGAATTGTAAGACTTATTCTATAAGTTGTTCCTGATGGATCCTTTGTGAATCCAAAGTCTGATCTTTACCAAATGACCATGTCAATGCTATCTCGAAGCATGTCTGTGGTACTCCGATTTTCAATAAGAACATTTGTAGCACAATGCTAAATTTTCTTTATCATTTATCCTAACACCGTTGTATGGGTAATATCATGAAATTCCTCCTTCCTTACTGTAATGGTTTTCTACTTTCTATCATGTCATGGATATCATGCTCCACTTGTCCTTGGGAAGGATATACCACTTAAATATGTGTGTATACTCATTTTCCTTTCCATTGTTCTGTTTAAACCTAATAATCACTTTTCCTTTCCATTGGTTTGTTTAACCCTTCTTGTGATCTATATTATATAAGCAGTGATATTTCCCTGCTTATGTAAACACCTCGTTGTACCACTCTATCAGTAAGACCCTGTTACTTTTGTTGATGACATTCCGGTAACCACCGATGGACGAGAACTTTGCCTATTGGTCCGCCTCGTTCAATGAGCAGGAAAATGGTTCTCTTTGTCCCTCGCCCTTGGTACCGATGTTGTTGCTAACATAACTGACGGGCTACCCTCTGACATGCCTTGCTATCATGACCGTGCAAGATGTCACCGCTCCTTCTACCTTTATCCCGTATGGTGGGCCCATAACCCATAGTTCCACAGGATCGAAACCTGACTCTCCTGTACACCCCCGGTTTCCAAAGTTATTCCTCACGCGTGGCCTCGTATATAATTCTGGAACCACCTCTCGAAAGGTCATCAATTATGGTATCAGACACAATACTTATTCCCATTGCTTTGAACCCTTTTCACACTGTATTTTAGGCAACAAATGATTGCCTATCTGCTCGAAACTTCTCATGGTACCTTCTTACTTCGCTCTCGATATTTTCTTAAGTTTTGATTCGAGAGTTACTTTCCGCCACCTTCCCTGATGTTATCGACCAGATAGTCAACCTTGCAGAGGCCCATTCTCCCGAAATACCCACCCTTTATTCTTTCATAAGTACGATGGAGTTCCCGAAGAAAGGATGCCGACTTCATCATGATGACTTGAGGCAGAGAAATGAACACATCAAAGTAATGGATCGACCTCTTCGAGAAGAGCAACCAAGACCGAGAAGATTCGTTAGAATCTCGCAACCAGATATTTCCTCCTTACTCCACCTCTTAAAATCTCGGGACGAGATTTCTTGTAGTGGAGTAGAATTGATGCCTGGATACTTAAGCTATAGTAACCCTCTGCGAATGTTGCCACGTCACCACAATTACTGTTGTTAATCTTGCGATGATTCAAAAACTGATTCAAATTCAAATTCAAAATCAAGTCAAACAATAAAAGTTTTCAAATGTCAAATCTAAAATGTTCAAAATGTACAAATAAATCGTTGGTAAAATTGGTGGAGAAACCAATTTGTTATAAGATATTTAAATACTCTAAAATAAATAAAACAATAGCTAAAACAATTAAATAGCCTGCCACTTCGCTAGCCAGGTCAGCCCAGCCGGCTCACCCCACACCCCATATCCCCTCCTGTTGGCGGAAACCCTAGACCGAATCCCCACTCGCCCCTACTTCCCCTCCCCCACACCCCTCTCCTTCCTCTGCCCCCCCTGATTGGATTGGGGTGATCGACCCCATTGCGCCTGGCTCCACCTCCTAGAGCCCCGCCGTCCGCCCCGCCATCTCCATCGCCCGTACCCCGACGCCGCCCGCTCCGCCCCGCTGTCGCCAACCACCGTCGCTGTTTGGATCGCCCATCGCCTCGCGTCACCGACCTCCTCCCCGAAGGCCTCCGTCGAGCCTCGTCGCGCCAGCCCTGACTCCTCCCCGAGCCCACTTCCCTCCTTGTCCAATCCCCTGTGAGCTGTGCCCCACCTCCCGCTCTCTGCCTCCCATACCATTCGTCGCGCCCGATGCGGCCTTGTGCGCTGCTGCTCGCCCACGGCCACCCCGCCGTGCTTTCCGCCCCCGCCTTGGCCTCGCCCCGCACCACCAGGCCGCGCACGCCTCCCCTCGCCTCTGCTGCTCACCCTCTCGTGTGGCTGCCCCTGCTCTCACAAGCGCACGTGCGCCGACACCTCCCCGGTGCCATGCACCACTGCCCCCTGCACGCCACTGCGCCCTCCCCCTGAGTGCCTCGCCGCTGCCACGCTCGCCCGTGCCCATGCACCGGCCACCCCGCACACGCCGTTGCTCGCCCACACCCCGCCATCACCGCTGGCTACTGCAACTGACGCCCGCCACTACTCCGCGCTACTTGGCCTCACCGACGGCCACGGCCCCGCCTTGCTTGTGCGCGCCCGCACCCCCCCCCCCACGCGCGCTCGCCTTCGCCTCCCACGCGTGCTCACCGGAGCCCGTAGCCTCCAGTGACCGCGCCGCCCACCCGCTCTCCCGGCCGTCGGCGCCCCGCCGGGTTTGGTCACTCGCCGCGCCTGGTTCTGTCTCGGCCGGCACCCACACCCACCAGCCCATGCCTGTTAAGGCCCCCTGGCCAATGACACACGAGGCCCACCCCACCCATAACGTTAAAAAGAAAATAAAAATTAAAAACTAATTAATTGTTAATTAATTAACTTAATTAATTTTGTTAGTTAACTAATTAAACCTAATTAACCTGCTAATAAAACTAACTACTGTTAATCAGGTCTACCAGTCATTGACAGATGGGACCCACCCGTCAGTTGACTGGTTAACAGTCAACTTTGACCACGGACGTCATGCTGACATCATAATTGCATTATCTAAATTAATTAATTCTGTTAATTCTAAAAATGAATTAAAACTTTGAAAAATAATATAAAATAAATCGTATATCGGATGAAAATACTTTGTACAAGAAAGTTGCTCAGAACGATGAGAAGAATCCAAATACGCGGTCCGTTCGTCCGCTACACGTCCCTAGCATAGCGAACAGGCAACCGTCCCCCTTCAGTTTGACTGTCTGAAAACGTCAAACACTGGGAATACTTTCCCGGATGTTTCCCCCCTTTGCAGGTATCACCTAATACCGCATTAGGTCACACCCAGCACCGTTATATGTCATGCCATGCATCTGTTTGCATTGTATTCATTGTTTCTTCCCCCTCTTCTCTCTGGTAGACTACGAGACTGACGCGGTTGCTGCCCTGATTGACTACGGTGTTGACGACCCCTCCTTCTTGCTAGAGCAACCAAGCAAGCCAACCCCCTTGTGCATCCCCATATCTCCTACTCTTTGCCTCTACTGCTTGCATTAGAGTAGTGTTGCTGTTTCATTGGTTTGATCCTATACTGCTACATAGCCTGTCCTTGTTACTACTGTTGATACCTTTACCTGCAATCCTAAATGCTTAGTATAGGTTGCTAGTTTACCATTAGTGGCCTTACACTCTTTTCCATCTGCCATGCTATACTACTAGGCCGTGATCACTTCGGGAGGTGATCATGGGTACTTATACTATATACTTTTACATTACCTATGTTACTGTTCGGAGATGGGGCTAAAGGGGCAGGTGGTTCCACCCAGGTAGTGGTGGGCCTGGGTTCTTGGCAACCACCTGATGGTTACTTTGTGGCGGAGCGACATGGTGGGTTGCGACCACCTAGGAGACAGGTGGGCCTAGTCCCTGGTCGGCGCTCGCGGATACTTCAAATAACACGCTTAACGAGATCTGGATATTTGATCTGAGTTCGGCCACTGGCCTATATGCACTAACCAACTACGCGGGAATAGTTATGGGCACTCGACATCGTGGTATTAGCCGAAGCCATCTTGACGTCAGCGACTGAGCGACGCGCGCGGGTTGGACTGGAACGCCTGCTCTTGTATAAGGGGGGCTAGGTCTGCTCACCGACCGTGTACGCAACGTGTAGGTGTGCAATGGAAGATGGGCCCATACCCCTGCACGCTTAGGATTTAGACCGGCATGCTGACCTCTTTGTTGTGCCTAGGTAGGGCTGCAACGTGTTGATCTTCCGAGGCTGGGCATGACCCAGGAAAGTGTGTATGGCCAAATGGATCGAGCGTGTTGGGTAATATGGTGCACCCTTGCAGGGAAGTTTATCTATTTGAATAGTCATGTCCCTCAGTAAAAGGATGACCCGGAGTTGTATTCTGACCTTAGGACAACTAGAACTAGATACTTAATATAACACACCTCTTACAAGTTCTAGAGACAACTCGGTGATCGCTTTCCCACAGGGCAATGAGGGGAGGATCGCCAGGTAGGATTATGCTATACGCTGATACTTGGTTAACTTACTAGCTACTCTCTTCTATATGCTCCAAGATTGAGGCTGCCAGAAGCGTAGTCTTCGATAGGACTAGCTTGCCCCCTCTTATTCTGGCATTCTATAGTTCTGTCCACATACACTACCATTTCATTGATACCAATACATATGTAGTGTAGATCCTTGCTTGCGAGTACTTTGGATGAGTACTCACGGTTGCTTTCCTCCCCCTTTCCCCCCTTTCTATACCCGGTTGCTGTGACTAGATGTTGGAGCCCAGGAGCCAGACGCCATCGTCGATGATGACCCCTACTACACCGAGGGTTCCTACTACTATGTGCAAGCCGCCGACGACCATGAGTAGTTCTGGAGGGTCCCAGGCAGAAGGCATCGCCTTTTCGATCATTGATACTTTTGTGATAGACTTCTTAAGGCAAACTTGTTTAACTTATGTTTGTACTCAGATATTATTGCTTTTGCTAACTCTTGTGTATTCGAGCTTATGTATTCGAGCCCTTGAGGACCCTGGCTTGTAATATAAAGTTTATATTATTTTAATTTGTGTCTACAGTTGTGTTGTGATATCTTCCCGTCAGTCCTTGATCTTTATCTTACACATTTGTGTGTATTATTAGTGTACGGTCAAATCGAGGGCGTCACAATCGCCGCCACGCTACTAATCCAACCGTCGTCGTCAGGCCGCGGCTGCCACTCTTCCTCGCCATCGCCGATGCTCGCCCACCCGAGCCGCGCCGCCTATCCTCCCTGATAACCCACAAGTATAGGGGATCAATTGTAGCCTCTTTTGATAAGTAAGAGTGTCAAACCCAACGAGGAGCTAAAGGTAGAACAAATATTCCCTCAAGTTTTATCGACCACCGATACAACTCTACGCACGCTTGACGTTCGCTTTACCTAGAACAAGTATAAAACTAGAAGTACTTTGTAGGTATAACGGGATAGGTTTTCAAGAATATAAAGAGCACATAAATAAAAACTAGGGGTGTCGGTGTCAAAACCGGCGGATCTCGGGTAGGGGGTCCCGAACTGTGCGTCTAGGCCGGATGGTAACAGGAGGCAGGGAACACGATGTTTTACCCAGGTTCGGGCCCTCTTGATGGAGGTAGAACCCTACGTCCTGCTTGATTAATATTGATGATATGGGTAGTACAAGAGTAGATCAACCACGAGATCAAGGAGGCTAAACCCTAGAAGCTAGTCTATGGTATGATTGTTGTATATGGAGTTGATTGCCTACGGACTACAACCCTCCGGTTTATATAGACACCGGATAGGGTTAGGGTTACATAGAGTCGGTTACAATGGTAGGAGATCTTGAATATCCGCATCGCCAAGCTTGCCTTATACGCCAAGGAAAGTCCCATCCAGACACGGGACGAAGTCTTCAATCTTGTATCTTCATAGTCCAGGAGTCCGGCTGAAGGTATAGTCCGGCTACCCGAACACCCCCTAATCCAGGACTCCTCAGTAGCCCCCGAACCAGGCTTCAATGACGACTAGTCCGGCGCGCAGATTGTTCGGCATTACAAGGCGGGTTCTTCTCCAAATCTTGTGTACCTGTAGGAATAATGTCCGATTTTTGTAATGTAGTGCTCCTCGGCTTCCACGCCCAATAATGGCCGTCTTCCACGTGTCAAACGAATGCGAAAAGCCGGTGCGTTTTTACATCCACACCGCTAGCCGTATAAACGAGCCGCCTATTTAATGGGATGGGGATTTAGGTCCAAACCGCATCTTCTCCTTTTCGCGAGTTATCATCAGAGCGCTTCCAGCAAAGGTCCATTCCAACATGACCAGCCGTCGCAGCTCCTCCCCTCGCCCCTTCGGTTCCAAACCCGGGGACTGGGAGAGTTGCACCATCCCGCATAGCAAGTTAGTGTCACTTCAGGCCAAGGGATTTCTCCCTCAGGCATACATGGTCCCGGTCCGAGCCGGTCTCGCCACCTACAATGGCGGAAAACAAGCGGAGAGCACCCATAATCCTTCTAAAGGAGAGCGGGTGTGCCTCGTCCCCTATCTAATAAGGGGACTGGGATTTCCAATTCATCCATTTCTCCGCGGGCTTCTGGAGTTCTACGGCCTCCAGCTGCACAATCTCACGCCCGCCTCCGTATTGCATATTGCGGGTTTCGTCGCCCTTTGCGAGCTATTTTTAGGCATTGAGGCTCATTTAGTGTTGTGGAAGAGGTTATTCTGCCTGGTGCCCCGTTCTCGAGAGGGGTCTATATACCAAGTGGGCGGAGCCGAAGTATGGCGCATCGCCGGGACCGGATATCTATCCGGAACCCCAAAGAAGGCATCCGAGGACTGTCCTTCGGAATGGTTTTACATAGATGACGTCCTGCTACCGGACCCTATTCGGGTCGGTCTCCCTGAGTTCAACAATGCCCCATTGAAGAAACGCTTGAGCTGGCGTCCGCGGAGCTCTCAGAAAGAAAGCGACAGAGACGTCCTTTACCTGATGGGCCAGATAAGACTGTTGGCTCATTCCGGACTAACCATGATTGGAGTCATGGCTGCATGCATTATGCAGGGGGTGTAGCCGCTTCAATATAGAGGCCACCCCATGTGGGATTTCAACAAGGAGGATGACGCCACACGTTACGGTCGTAAGGGGCCGGCCTCAGCCGCCGCCTTAGTAAAGATCTTATCCTCTTTGTACAAGGGAGAAAAGGAGGAATTCCTCCACGTCAACCCGCGGGCCTGATTCAGTATGTACGATCCTCCAAGTTGGGTAAGTGAACAATTGCGCTTGCCCGTTTGTTTTATACTCCCATGGTTAGATAGGTAGTCTAACAACTTCAACGCAGGAACTGCGACAGGAGGTAAAGGATATAAGCAGCCGCCCTCCACAGCCCGAGGACCCAGAACGGTCCCTCAATTCGGACTCCGAAGAGGATCCGGACATATCGGTGGAGCTTATCGACGGGGTGTTCCATCAGCTAAGCAAGGACAATACCTTGGTAGCCATTACGGCGGATTACCCAGGGTTAACCCCGGCCTCCCAGGTGACAGAAACCGGGGTCTTACTCCCTTGAAAGAGATTCCACCCTCACGTAGCCTGGTGTTTCTGACGACAGCCATGTTTTGCAGGGGAGATTTCCGAGGCAGGAGGCCGAACCTGCGACAGCTAGCCAACGAGGTGCCGCAGGGCCCCGTGGGGCAAAAAGGAATGAAGTCCGGACTGAGATGCCGGCGCAAAGGTATAGTGCACCCTCTGTTTCCCTGGAGTTATTCTGTCAGGGCATATTAACGTTCATGCTATCTTCAGAATGAAGAGACCTCGCCGGACTACATCCGGAGAGGTTGCCAATCGCGCCTCCACCAGCCAGGCACCAATCTCTGGCCAGGAAGCGGAGGCGAGCACAAGGCGCGCACCAGACGCTCCTCCGACAGAGGATGCGGACAGGCTGTCTGCCACAAATTCTGAAGTGGAGAGTGCCATGAACCACAGGCGTCGCCGGATAATTCTACACGACGCTTGTTTCTCCCAAGAGGCTTTAGATGCCTTTAATTCGGGAGATGCGTACCTCCGTGCCGCTCAAAATGGTTTAGCCAGAGCCACGGAGCAGTATGTAAAAGACATACGGGTAAGAAAATTTTGGTTAAATATATATATATATATGCCAGTAGCCCCCGAGACTTGAAGCAGTTAGAGCAACTGATTTAAGGATCATTTAATATGCAGCTTCTTACAGAGAAGAATACCGTACTGTCCCAGGAGCTGGAAAAGTGCAAGGCCCAACTAGAGGCCGCACTAGCCGCAGCAGGGGAGCCCAAAGAGACCCCCTCAGGTAAGATACACTTCGAAAGATTAGTATTGTGCGGTGTGGGTGCAAATCTGACAAATCATATTGCAGATGGCGCCGGACTCGATCCGGACAAGCAACAACTCTTACGCCGGCTAAAGGCCGGTGAGAGTATGTTGACAAAGGTGAGGCGAGAGAAGAATGATCTTCAGGATGCCAACACCAAGCTGGACGTCGAACTTAAAGATGTTCGTGGCCAGCTGTCGGACTCCACGAAGGAGAATCAGCGGCTTCGACGCGGCATTTTTAGTAAGTGCTTGAACGAACTTTGAAAAAAGAGTTCGGCGAGGAAGTCGACTAACAGAGTAATGTCTGTAGGTATGCTCACAGGTCGTCCTGCAGAGGAGATGCCCGGTTCTACGGGTGACCTTCTTCCCGAACTCATGCAACTGCACGAGCGAATTCGGCAGGCGATGCGAGGTGTTGCCCAAGCCTTATGGCCTGCCCACTCCATGCCCGAGGGCCTTGGAGAGCTTGCAGAGAAGCTGAAGGGAGCTCGGTGGCGCTTCCGGTTGTGGAAGATATCGGCCTGCCGACAAGGCGCTAGGGAAGCCTGGGCCATGGTGAAGACCCGTTTTACGAAGTCTGACCCAAACCACATGGCCGAGGTCGGACCAGTGGGGCCTGACGGGAAGGAGATCCCTGTGAGCTTAGTATACGGCCAAGTAGAGTTGGCCGCGAAGTATTCCCAGCAGGACTGTAAATTAGACAGCCTGTTAGATGGTATAGAAGAGGAATACAATCAGTCAGAATGACTATGTAATTTTGAATTGACATGTGTAATGCCTTCTAGCCGGATTGTAGATCGTTTGTCGTTGCCGACCTTTTCGCTTCAACCTCGGGACCTGACGGTCCGGAGTGTGTCCGAATACCATAGCGGTTATATAAGAACCGTGGTATGCGTGGAGACCAGGCGTAGGGGTCATTAGTGCTTTATCAGACAAGTGCCCAACTAGTTATGTTATATTACATGGTTAGTAAGAAACATCTTCCAGAGAGAATAGTTCCGTTAGGGGTTCCTTTCGCTGGGAGGCATGCCCTAAAGTGCATGTCCGGACTGCGTAAAAAGACGCAGAAAAAAGCATCTGGGGGCGCATAAAATGAGTAAAAAGATCATCTTTTATCTCACCGACCGAATATTCCCTTAAGAACGCTAGCTTTCGGCTTCACCCAGTCTGAGGTACACATCCGGCTGACCCGGCAGTAACAATCGCAGAGGTGCTCCCTTTACCGCCTAGCCGAACAATCGGGAACGTAGGGGTAAGCACAGGAGCCAGGCAACCCAGCTTGGCCAAAACTTAAGTCATATCGATGCATATAATGGTGAAGAAAAAGGTACATGCGGAAGTTTGACGCATGTGTTGGGCGTGAAGCCCGTATAAATAAGCTTCTGTTAAAGAAGCCCCCAGGTTTAATGAGCGCGAGTGGCGCGTCACTAGATGAGCCTTTAAGGGCTATAAAAGAAAAGAGGGGAAGGAGAGAAATGTAAGACAGAAAAATGCAAAAAATGGACAGAGGAAGGAGACGAACACAGAGTCCGGCGCTAGGCATAGAATCTTCGGAGACGGGTGGCGTTCCACGGGTTCGGCTCGAGTCGGTTATCCGACGCATCTCGCAGGCGGTACGCCCCGCCAGTCAGGACTTGGTCGATTATGAATGGACCTTCCCACTTGGGCTTGAGTTTGTCCTTTTTCTTATCCGGCAGGCGTAGAACTAGTTCGCCAACATTGTAATTTTTGGCCCGTACTTCTCTGCTTTGATATCTTCGGGCCTGCTGTTGATAAAATGCGGAACGGGCTTTTGCCACGTCACGCTCCTCCTCCAGGGCGTCCAAGTTGTCCTGCCGATCGAGCTCGGCTTCTCTTTCTTCGTACATGCGCACTCTAGGTGAGTCATGAATTATGTCGCAGGGCAGAACTGCCTCTGCGCCGTACACCATAAAAATGGTGTGTATCCGGTGGTGCGATTTGGCGTGGTCCGCAGCCCCCATAGCACGGAGTCGAGCTCCTCTACCCAGTGCGTGTTAGATTCCTTGAGGGACCGCACCAGTCTGGGTTTAATGCCGCTCATGATAAGACCATTTGCACGTTCGACCTGGCCGTTGGTTTGTGGGTGATAGACGGAAGCATAATCGAGCTTGATGCCCATGTTTTTGCACCAGAGTTTTACCTCGTCGGCGGTAAAGTTTGTACCGTTATCGGTTATGATGCTGTGGGGGACGCCATAACGGTGTACAACCCCGGATATGAAGTCTATCACAGGTCCGGATTCGGCCGTTTTAACAGGCTTGGCTTCTATCCATTTGGTGAATTTATCCACCATGACCAGTAAGTATTTTTTCCTATCGGTCCCACCTTTAAGGGGTCCGACCATGTCAAGCCCCCAGACCGCAAAAGGCCAGGTGATGGGTATAGTTTGGAGTGCGGTGGGTGGCATATGGCTTTGGTTGGCAAAAAGTTGGCAACCAGCGCATCGTTGGACTAGGTCCTGAGCGTCTGCCCGGGCCGTCGGCCAATAAAAGCCTGTACGGAAAGCCTTGCTAACAAGGGACCGAGCAGCGGCGTGGTGACCACCGAGTCCGGCATGAATTTCAGCCAGAAGGTTCCGCCCTTCCTCTTCGGAGATGCACCTTTGAAGGACTCCGGTAGTGCTTTTCTTATAAAGCTCTCCCTCATGGACTCTATAGGCTTTAGATCGCCGCACTATGCAGCGGGCCTCGTTTTGGTCCTCCGGGAGTTCCTGCCTAGTAAGGTAGGCTAGGAATGGTTCTGTCCACGGGGCGATGACCGCCATTATTACGTGGGCTGAAGGTGTAATTTCATTGGCAGAGCCTCCAATTGTGTCAGATTGTTCGGCGTCGAGTGGTGCGGCTGGGTCCGGGCTGTTATTTGCGGGTTCCCCCTCCCATGCTACGGATGGCTTGAACAATCTTTCCAAAAAGATGTTGGGGGGGACTGCATCGCGTTTTGCTCCGATGCGTGCCAGGACGTCCGCTGCTTGATTGTTTTCTCGGGCTATATGGTGAAACTCCAGCCCTTCGAACCGAGCTGACATTTTTAGGACGGCGTTGCGGTAAGCTGCCATTTTTGGGTCCTTGGCGTCGAAGTCTCCATTTATTTGGGATATCGCGAGGTTTGAATCCCCGCGTACCTCTAGGCGCTGGATACCCATGGATACTGCTATCCGGAGACCATGTAGGAGGGCCTCATATTCGGCTGCATTGTTGGAATCCATGTACATGATCTGGAGCACATATTGGACTGTGTCTCCTGTGGGGGACGTCAGGACGACGCCAGCCCCCAGTCCGGCCAACATTTTGGAGCCGTCGAAATGCATAATCCAGTTTGAATATGTGCCGTACTCTTTAGGGAGCTCGGCCTCCGTCCATTCTGCGACGAAGTCGGCCAAAACTTGCGATTTAATAGCTCGCCGTGGCTTATAGGTTATATCGAACGGGAGAAGCTCGATGGCCCATTTTGCAATCCGGCCCGTTGCGTCGCGGTTGTTGATAATATCGTTGAGTGGTACTTCCGAGGCTACTGTTATGGAACACTCTTGAAAGTAGTGTCGTAGCTTCCGGGATGCCATGAATACCGCGTATGCAATCTTTTGATAATGCGGGTACCGTGATTTGCATGGAGTGAGGACAGTGGATACGTAGTAGACCGGCCTTTGAAGGGGGAATTTGTGTCCATCCGTTTCCCGCTCGACAACGAGCACTGCGCTGACAACTTGATGTGTTGCTGCAATGTACAATAACATTGGTTCGCCGGTGTTCGGCGCGGCCAGGACTGGGTTTGTTGCCAATATGGCTTTTATTTCATCAAGTCCGGCCGTGGCGGCCTCCGTCCACTCGAAGTGTTCGGTGCGCCGAAGGAGGCGATAGAGGGGTAGTGCCTTTTCTCCCAAGCGGGAGATGAAGCGGCTTAAAGCCGCCACGCACCCGGTTAATTTTTGTATTTGTTTAAGGTCCTTTGGGACATCCAATTGTGACAAAGCTCGGATCTTGGCTGGGTTTGCTTCAATTCCTCTACCGGATACAATGAAGCCCAAGAGCTTTCCGGCTGGAACGCCGAAGACGCATTTTTCTGGGTTGAGCTTGATGTCATATTGTCGGAGGTTATCGAATGTAAGCCTCAAGTCGTTTACTAGGGATTCGACATGTCTTGATTTGACGACCACATCATCCACATACGCCTCCACTGTTTTGCCGATCTGGTTTGCCAGACATGTCTGGATCATGCGCTGATATGTTGCGCCGGCGTTTTTCAGCCCGAAGGGCATTGTGTTGAAGCAGAATGGGCCGTATGGTGTGATGAATGCTGTTGCAGCTTGGTCTGATTCTGCCATCTTGATTTGATGGTAACCGGAGTATGCGTCGAGGAAACACAACAAATCGTGTCCTGCGGTGGCATCGATAATTTGATCGATGCGGGGGAGGGGGAAGGGATCCTTTGGGCAAGCCTTGTTAAGGTCTTTAAAATCGACACACAGGCGCCAGGATTTGTCCTTCTTTGGTACCATCACCAGGTTTGCTAGCCAGTCCGGATGTTTTATGTCTCTGATGAATCCGGCCTCCAATAGCTTGGCTAGCTCCTCTCCCATAGTCTGTCTCTTGGGTTCGGAAAAACGCCGAAGGGCTTGTTTGACAGGTTTAAATCCTTTTAGGATATTTAAGCTGTGTTCGGCCAGCCTGCGTGGGATCCCTGGCATGTCTGAAGGGTGCCAGGCGAAGATGTCCCAGTTCTCTCGTAGGAACTCTCGCAGTGCGGCGTCTGCATCAGGGTTCAGTCGTGCCCCGATGGAAGCTGTTTTATTGGGGTCCATTGGATGGACCTGGAATTTGACTATTTCGTCGGCTGGCTTGAAGGATGTGGATTTGGATCTCTTATCGAGTATCACATCATCCCTGTTAACCGTGGAGCGCAGCGCAGTCAGTTCCTCGGCCGCTAAGGCTTCGGATAGCGCCTCAAGGGCTAATGCGGCCGTCTTGTTTTCGGCGCGGAGTGCTATGTCCGGATCACTAGCTAGAGTGATAATTCCATTCGGCCCGGGCATCTTAAGCTTCATGTACCCGTAATGGGGTATTGCTTGGAAGATTGTGAATGCTTCCCGCCCTAGTAAAGCGTGATATCCGCTCTTAAACGGGGCCACCTGAAACGTGACTTCTTCGGACCTGTAATTATCCGGCGTGCCGAACACCACATCTAGTGTGATTTTTCCTGTGCAGCGCGCTTCCCGACTGGGGATTATTCCTCTAAAGGTTGTGCTGCTTCGCTCGACGCGGTTCCAGTCTATTTCCATTTTTTGAAGAGTTTCCTCATAAATGAGGTTCAGTCCGCTGCCTCCATCCATGAGCACCTTGGTGAGGCGAAAGCCGTCCACTATGGGACTGAGGACCAATGCGGCTGGTGCTCGGGCTGTTCGGAATCTAGGTTCATCACTTGCGTTGAAGGTGATGGCAGTATCGCTCCATGGATTTATTGTTGCAACTTGATAGACTTCGGCGAGGCTGCGGAGTGTTCTTTTTCGCACATTGTTTGATGCGAAAGTCTCGAAGACTGTGAGAACGGTACTGGTGTCCTTGGGCTGGCTTTCTGCGGCCTCCGGAATTAAGAGGTCCTCGCCGATTTTGGCCACCTGCTGGAGTATCCAACATGCTCTAAGGCTGTGAGTTGGTGTGGCGTCCTCTGTACTGTGAATTCTACAGGGTCCATCAAGCCATCTTTCCAGTACGGTTCCATGCCCTGTAGAGGGTTTTGGCTTTTTGGTGTTTATCACGGGTTTCCTGTGATGATGCACCCTCTTAGTTCGGACGGGATTACTATTCAAGGCTGGATTATCCCAAAAAATTATTTTGGTTTTCCAGGCGCTTTCCATCGCATAGTATTTTTGTACTATGGACGCCAAGTCAGCAAAGCGTGTGATATCACGACGACTTACGGCGTTAAGGATTCCCTTGCCCGTGCAATTACTGCAAAAAATTGAGATTGCGTCTTCCTTGTGGCAATCCTTTATCCTGTTCATAACCAGGAGGAATCTGACCCAGTAATGATGTACTGTTTCCTTGGGCCTCTGCCTGATTTGGGAGAGATCGCTTATGATTGGGTGGGCGGGTGTCGTTGAATCTGAAACCTCACCCAATCCAAGATTCAGAGGCCGAAGAGTTTCCGAACTCTGAAGTTCGGATTCTTGGTTGTTGTCCAGTGAATCTGGCCCGTTGCCGGATCCTAAGCTCAGGTCTTGCGTTATATCCCCCTCTCCATGGGTATCCGGCTTGGAGGGGTCAGGAATTCGGACGTAGCTAGTCCTTAAAATAGATGAGGGTTGCCGCACAGCGTCTCTACCACGGCAACGTGGTGGGTGACTTGGGGAGAGTTAATTTCTCTTAGATCGGGTTTAAGCCCAACCTGGTCGTAATCCGTAGCGACCCCCAGGGCGGCGATGAGATCCAAGAGCTCGTTTACGGAAGAGAGATCCATTGGATCTAGCTGCTCGACGAGCTCCGAGCTGACGTGTAGGTTGCTTTTGATGACCCGAGAGGTCACCGTCGACGCAATAGCCGAACAGGCGGTCATGAGGAAACCACCTAGCCGGAGGGTTTGGCCGACAGCCAAGGCTCCCTTAGCAACGGCGCCATCTTTAAAGACGGGAGGAGGCATCCTTCCTGATTGTGACGGCACAGAGGAACTCTCAATGAAAGCACCAATGTCGGTGTCAAAACCGGCGGATCTCGGGTAGGGGGTCCCGAACTATGCGTCTAGGCCAGATGGTAACAGGAGGCAGGGAACACGATGTTTTACCCAGGTTCGGGCCCTCTTGATGGAGGTAAAACCCTACGTCCTGCTTGATTAATATTGATGATATGGGTAGTACAAGAGTAGATCTACCACGAGATCAAGGAGGCTAAACCCTAGAAGCTAGCCTATGGTATGATTGTTGTATATGGAGTTGATTGCCTACGGACTACAACCCTCCGGTTTATATAGACACCGGATAGGGTTAGGGTTACATAGAGTCGGTTACAATGGTAGGAGATCTTGAATATCCGCATCACCAAGCTTGCCTTCCACGCCAAGGAAAGTCCCATCCGAACATGGGACGAAGTCTTCAATATTGTATCTTCATAGTCCAGGAGTCCGGCAGAAGGTATAGTCCGGCTACCCGAACACCCCCTAATCCAGGACTCCCTCAAGGGGCTTTTTAGGTAAAGAAGCAACAAAGTTAGTATAGTGAGTGTGGAAAAGTGGTGGTAGGAGTTGCGAAATTGTCCCTAAGCAATTGACTACTTTACTAGACCGATAGCAAGTTTTATGTGGGAGAGGCCACTACTAGCATGTCATCCCTGACTTGGAATTCTATGCACTTATGATTGGAACTATTAGCAACCATCCGCAACTAGTAACATTCATTAAGATAAAACCCAACCATAGCATTAAGATATATTGGCCCCCCTTCAATCCCGTATGCATCAATTTCTATGCTAGGTTGAAGCTTCTGTCACTCTTGCCCTCCAATACATATTCCTATCAACATACAACTAACCCTATGGTGTGATCCACACGCGCGGTCATATGGCGGGCACCAAAGGACAGCAACATAACCACAAGAGAATTAAACCAATCATAGCAATTCACCAATTACCGATAGGATAACGAAAATCTACTCAGACATCATAGGATGGCAACACATCATTGGATAATAATATGAAGCATAAAGCACCATGTTCAAGTAGAGGGTACAATGGGTTGCGGGAGAGTGGTCCGATGTAGATAGATGGGAAAAGGTGATGAAGATGTTAGTGAAGATGATGGAGGTGTTGGTGTAGATCACCGTCACGCGATGATGGCCCCGGCGGCATTCCGGTGCCACGGGGAGAGAGCGGGAGAAGGGCCCTGATGGAGTCCTGGATTAGGGGGTCTCCAGACAGCCGGACTATATCCTTTGGCCGGACTGTTGGACTATGAAGATACTAAATTGAAGACTTCGTCTCGTGTCCGGATGGTACTCTACTTGGCGTGGAAGGCAAGCTAGGCAATACGGATATGGATATTTCCTCCTTTGTAACCGACCTTGTGTAACCCTAACCCTCTCCGGTGTCTATATAAACCGGAGGGTTTTAGTCCGTAGGACAACATACAATCATACCATAGGCTAGCTTCTAGGGTTTAGCCTCTCCAATCTCGTGGTAGATCAACTCTTGTAATACCCATATCATCAAGAATAAATCAAGCAAGACGTAGGGTTCTACCTCCATCAAGAGGGCCCGAACCTGGATAAAACATCGTGTCCCCTGCCTCCTGTTACCATCCGCCTTAGACGCACAGTTCGGGACTCCCTACCCAAGATCCGCCGGTTTTGACACCGAAATTGGTGCTTTCATTGAGAGTTCCTCTGTGTCGTCATCATCATGCTTGATGGCTCCTTCGATCATCGTTAGCGATGCAGTCCAGGGTGAGACTTTTCTCCCCGGACAGATTTTCATATTCGGCGGCTTTGCACTGCGGGCCAACTCGCTTGGCCATCTGGAGCAGATCTAAAGTTAGGCCCCTAGCCACCAGGTCAGGTTTGGAAGCTTAAACTACATGGACAATATACGCGGAGACTTGATCTTCGATGGATTCGAGCCCCTGCCTTGTGCGTCACACAGTCACGATGAGTACGATTTAGCTCTACCATCGGACAGTGTTCAGGAGATTGCACCGGCAGCCGCTCCGACCCTCAATTCGGAGCCAGTTGTGCCGTCCATGGACGGGTGGATGGACCCCGCCATGGAGGCCTTATCCACAGCGGCGATCGGGCCGAACATCGACCTTACCCTGCACGAGAGCTGTGTTGTCAAACTACCGGATCCTTCTCCGGCCACGGACTCCGAACCGCCTGTGCCCATTCCTAGCAAATCCGATTGGGCGCCGATCATGGAGTTTACCTCCGCGGATATTTTTTAGCACTCGCCCTTTGGAGACATACTGAACTCATTAAGGTCTCTCTCCTTGTCAGGAGGATCCTAGCCGAACTATGTCCGACAGGATTGGGATGCAGATGACGAAGAAATTCGCTGCCCACCCACCACCCACTTAGTAGCCACTGTCGACGACTTAACCGACATGCTCGACTTCGACTCCAAAGACATCGATGGTATGGACGACGGTGCGGGAGACGAAGAGGAACCACTGCCCACAGGGCACTGGACAGCCACCTCATCATACGATATATACATGGTGGACACACCCAAAGAAGGCAATGGCGACGAGACAACGGAGGATGACCCCTCCAAGAAGCAACCCAAGCACCGACGTCAGCGGCGCCGCTCTAAGTCCCGCCAAAGCAAAAGTGGTGATACCGGCACAGGAGATAATAACACTCCGGATAGTGCCAAAGATGGCAACAATCCCCTCCAGCATGATCTAGGACAGGAGGATGGAGAGGCCAGCCCTCCAGAGAGAGCGGCAGATAGAGAGGCAGAGGATGATAATTACATGCCCCCCTCCAAAGATGAGGCAAGCCTCGACGATGATGAATTCGTCGTGCCAGAGGATCCCGTCGAACAAGAGCACTTCAAGCGCCGGCTTATAGCCACGGCAAATAGCCTTAAGAAAAAGCAGCAGCAGCTTCAAGCTGATCAACATCTGCTAGCTGACAGATGGACTGAAGTCCTCGCGGCCGAGGAATATAAACTCGAACGCCCCTCCAAGAGTTACCCAAGAATATAAACTCGAACGCCCCTCCAAGAGCTACCCCGACTGGAGGAAGAAGCGTATGACGCGGCCGATCGGCCACCTCGTGTCCGCGATAGAGAGGCATTCCAGCCAAAAGCTCAGCCTGCATCCCGACGCCATTCAAATAAAAAGGCATGGGGAAATACGCCAGACCTGCGAGACGTGTTGGAGGACAAAGAAAAACATGCAAGATCGATCTACGAATCACGAGGGCACGCCACTATGTGAGATGATAAACATCACGCCGGATACAGTAAAAGTAAATCTGGCCGGGACAAACACAACGGGCAAGACTCATTGGAGCGTCGCGATATATCCCAGTACAAAGGTGCCGCACACCCCTTATGCTTCACAGACGAAGTAATGGATCATCAAATCCAAGAGGGTTTCAAACCCGTAAACATAGAATCATACGACAGCACAACAGATCCTGCGGTATGGATCGAGGATTTCCTCCTACATATCCACATGGCATGCGGCGATGATCTACACGCCATTAAATACCCCCCACTCAAACTCAAAGGACCAGCTCGGCATTGGCTCAATAGCTTGCCAGCAGAGTCCATTAGCTGTTGGGAGGATCTGGAAGTCGCATTCCTCGACAACTTTCAGGGCACTTATGTGTGACCACCAGATGCCGATGACTTGAGCCACACAATTCAGCAGCCAGAGGAATCGGCCACGCAATTCTGGACAAGGTTCCTAACAAAGAAAAATCAAATCATCGACTGTCCGGATGCAGAGGCTCTAGCAGCTTTCAAGCACAACATCCGCGACGAGTGGTTAGCCCGGCACCTTGGTCAGGAAAAGCCGAAATCTATGGCAGCCCTCACAACAGTCATGACCCACTTTTGTGCGGGAGAAGACAGCTGGCTGGCTTGCAGTAATAACATATCAAAGAACCATGGTACTTCGGATACCAAGGACGGCAGTAGCAGGTCACGTCGCAACAAACATAAGCGCCGCATTAACAGCGACAATACCGAGGATACGACATTCAAAGCCAGATTCAAAGGCTCTAAACCCGGTCAGCGGAAAAAGCCATTTAAAAGAAGCACTCCGGGCCCGTCTAGTTTGGACCGTATACTCGATCGCTCGTGTCAAATACACGGCACCCCCGACAAGCTAGCCAACCACACCAACAGGGATTGTTGGGTGTTCAAGCAGGCCGGCAAGTTAATTGCCGAAAACAAAGATAAGGGGTCACATAGCGATGACGAGGAGGAGCCCCGGCAGCCGAATACCGAAGGATAGAAGAGGCTCCCCCCACAAGTGCGGACGGTGAACATGATATACGCAACCCACATCCCCAAGAGGGAGCGGAAGCATGCACTCAGGGACGTATATGCGTTGGAGCCAGTCGCCCCAAAGTTCAACTCATGGTCCTCCTGTCCGATCACCTTCGATCGTAGGGACCACCCCACTAGTATCCATCATGGCGGATTTTCCGCACTGGTCCTAGACCCAATTATTGACGGATTTCACCTCACTCGAGTCCTTATGGATGGCGGCAGCAGCCTGAACCTGCTTTACCAGGACACGGTGCGCAAAATGGGTATAGACCCCTCAAGAATCAAACCCACAAAAACGACCTTTAAAGGCGTCATACCAGGTGTAGAGGACCATTGCATAGGCTCAGTCACACTGGAAGTGGTCTTCAGATCCCCGGAGTTAATCTTCGATATAGTCCTGTTCCGCAGTGGTTATCATGCACTGCTTGGGCGAACCGCATTTGCGAGATTCAATGCGGTACCGCATTATGCATACCTCAAGCTCAAGATGCCAGGACCTCAGGGGGTCATTACAGTTAATGGAAACACATAGCACTCTCTCCGAACGGAGGACCACACTGCGGCCCTCGCAGCGGAAGCGCAAAGCAGCCTATTAAGGAAATCCACTAGTTCGGCGTTTAAGGACCCGAACACCTTCAAGCGCGCCCGGAGTAATCGGTAACAGGACCGCCCGGCATGTTCCGAGCTCGCATAGCAATGCGGCCCCCACCCCGGCCCAAGCCAAACGGCGAAACTCGTGTCACGCGTACATAATTACGCATATAAAATACCATGGGCACATGTAGGGAGGGGGCACGACTACGGCACGCCCCAAGACATGGCTTAAACCGCACTAGGGGCTTCCCACTCTATTATTTTTCTCTCTTTCAGGACATTAATCTCTGAAAACCCTGTCTGGTAGCATGATTGCCGAACACATGATGCAGCAACCAAGGAAGCAGAAAGCTACATCACACCACGGAACTCCCAGGTGGATTACGATAACGAGTGAAATACTTGCTTTAATATTATTCCTCAGCTTGCCCTTGGAGGGGACATAGTCCTACTTTTTGCTTATCGCACTACCTGTATCATTTTACTCTAATGCACATTTTTCAATAAACAATGCATAGCATTAAGACTATTATTGCATTCTTCCTTATATATATATGTGTGTGTGTGTGTTCATTAATGACACCTTGCAACCGTACACTTTGGTACGACCAATACACCAGGGGCTCAAGTACCCCACAATGTGGTGTGAGAAGTCCGAACACTTTCACAAGTGCGGCACCCCGAACTTATAGCATTATATGCATCAGCTCCGAATCATGTCTTTGGTCAATAGTTGGGTTTGCCCGGCTCCCATGTTTTGGTACCTTACGTTCCGCTATATCGGCTAAGGTAGCACTGGGAGAACTACTGCGATTGTGCCCCGGTTCAGCTGGGCTAAGTACCTCAGTAGAGAAAGCTAAAACTGTCTGTCATGATAAGGCGTGAGACTGGTCGCTCTTCGAGAGGTTTTCGAGTCCCTAAAGACTTATGCCGCTTAGAGCGAGGAGTCGGCCCTATCCGGCTTAAGGCGTGTACTGCGTCCCGAATTTGGCCTTCCGAATACTAGGAGCTTCACCGAAATTTAAAATTATAGAATTCTATGGCTAAGTGAGAACGATAACGCATTATAGTATGATTGCCTTGTTCATTGTGCTGAGCACCTCCCTCAAAGGACCCAACAATGGGAACAAGAGTGCTCAGGTTTATCCCGAACACCCCAGCACTCGTGGCATGGGGGCAGAAGCCGACGACTAGCCATCTCTCAGATTTGATAAACAGCCAAACAAAAGGTAATATTTTAAATTCAAACAAGCGTTGCATAGCGTATATGAACAAGTTTTCATAACTACAGGATTACACGAGCAAGTTTACTCGAATATTATATATTTCGTACACTCGTCCGCTACGAGACGAGCACCCTTCAGGACACCCTCATAGTACATCTCGGGGTGACGATGCTCCTTGCCCTCCGGCGGCCCTTCCTTGATCAGCTTCACGGCGTCTAGCTTGGCCCATTGCACCTTCACACGGGCGAAAGCCCGGCGTGCACCTTCGATGCAGACGGACCGCTTGACGACTTCCAGCCGTGGGCAGGCATCCACAAGCCACCTCACCAGGCCAAAGTAGTTTTCTTTTATAGACTAAACTAGTGATAAAACAAGAAACAAAAAGATTCGATTGCAAGATCTAAAGATATACCTTCAAGTGCTAACCTCCCCAGCAACTGCGCCAGAAAAGAGCTTGATGTCTACCACACAACCTTCTTCTTATAGACGTTGTTGGGCCTCCAAGTGTAGAGGTTTGTAGGACAGTAGCAAATTTCCCGCAAGTGGATGACCTAAGGTTTATCAATCCGTAGGAGGCGTAGGATGAAGATGGTCTCTTTCAAACAACCCTGCAACTAAATAACAAAGAGTCTCTTGTGTCCCCAGCACACCCAATACAATGGTAAATTGTATAGGTGCACTAGTTCGGCGAAGAGATGGTGATACAAGTGCAATATGGATGGTAGATATAGGTTTTTGTAATCTGAAAATATAAAAACAGCAAGGTAGCAAATGATAAAAGTGAGCGAAAACGGTATTGCAATGCGTTGAAACAAGGCCTAGGGTTCATACTTTCACTAGTGCAATTCTCTCAACAATAATAACATAATTGGATCATATAACTATCCCTCAACACGCAACAAAGAGTTACACCAAAGTCACTAATAGTGCGGAACAAACGAAGAGATTATGGTAGGGTACAAAACCACCTCAAATTTATGCTTTCTGATCGATCTATTCAAGAGTCCGTAGTAAAATAACATGAAGCTATTCTTTCTATTTGATCTATCCTAGAGTTCGTACTATAATAACACCTTAAGACACAAATCAACCAAAACCCTAATGTCACCTCAAGTATCCGTGGGTATGATTATACGATATGCATCACACAATCTCATATTCATCTATTCAACCAACACAAAGAACTTCAAAGAGTGCCCCAAAGTTTCTACCGGAGAGTCAAGACGAAAATGTGTGCCAACCCCTATGCATAAGTTCACGAGGTCATGGAACTCGCAAGTTGATCACCAAAACATACATCAAGTGGATCACGTGATATCCCATTGTCACCACAGATAAGCACATGCAAGACATACATCAAGTGTTCTCAAATCCTTAAAGACTCAATCCGATAAGATAACTTCAAAGGGAAAACTCAATCCATTACAAGAGAGTAGAGGGGGAGAAACATCATAAGATCCAACTATAATAGCAAAGATCACGATACATCAAGATCGTGCGAATCAAGAACACGAGAGAGAGAGAGAGAGAGAGAGAGAGAGAGAGAGATCAAACACATACTACTGGTACATACCCTCAGCCCCGAGGGTGAACTACTCCCTCCTTTTCATGGAGAGTGCCGGGATGATGAAGATGGCCACCGGAGAGGGATTCCCCCTCCGGCAGGGTGCCGAAACAGGTCTAGATTGGTTTTCGGTGGCTACGGAGTCTTCTGGCGGCGGAACTCCCGATCTAGGTTTCTTTCTGGAACTTTCAGTAAATATAAGCGGTTTTGGCGTCGAGAACAAGTCAGGGGGGTCTCCGGGCTGTCGACGAGGTAGGGAAGCGTGCCTAGGGGGTGGGCGTGCCCCCCACCCTCGTGGGCAGCCCGGGACTCTTCTGGCCCAACTCTCTTACTCCATAAGCCTTCTTCTGCTCCAAAAATAAGTTTCATGAAGTTTCAAATCAATTGGACTCCGTTTGATTTTCCTTTTCTATAAAACTCAAAAACAAGGAAAAAACAGAAACTGGCACTGGGCTCTAGGTTAATAGGTTAGTCCCAAAAATCATATAAAATAGCATATAAATGCATATAAAACATCCAAGGTTGATAATATAATAGCATGGAACAATCAAAAATTATAGATATGTTGGAGACGTATCACTCTCCCTCGACATCTGCTGGATCGTGAGTTCATGGGACGTCACCGAGCCGAACGTGTGCAGATCACGGAGGTGCCGTACTTTTGGTACTAGGATCGGCCGATCGCGAAGACGTACAACTACATCAACCGCGTTGTCCTAACGCTTCCGCTTATGGTCTACGAGGGTACGTAGACAATACTCTCCCCTCTCGTTGCTATGCATCACCATGATCTTGCGTGTGCGTTAGAAATTTTTGAAATTACTATGTTCCCCCAATAGTGGCATCAGAGCCAGGTTTATGCATAGATGTCATATGCATGAGTAGAACACAAAGGAGTTGTGGGCGTGGGTATATATATATTGCTTGCCATCACTAGTTGATTCTTGATTCAGCGGCATTGTTGAATGAAGTGGCCCAGACCGACATTACGCCTACGCTTACGCGAGACTGGTTCTACCAACGTGCTTCGCACACAGGTGGCTAGTGGGTGTCTATTTCTCCAGCTTTAGTTGAATTGGATTCAATGAACAGGGTTCTTTCTGAAGATCAAAAAGCAATCACTATACCGCGTTGTGGTTTTTGATGCGTAGGTAAGAATGGTTCTTGCTCAGCCTGTAGCAGCCACATAAAACTTGCAACAACAAAGTAGAGGACGTCTAACTTGTTTTTGCAGGGCATGTTGTGATGTGATATGGTCAAGACGTGACGAGATATAATTTGTTGTATGAGATGATCATGTTTTGTTAAAGTTATCAGCAACTGGCAGGAGCCTTATGGTTGTCTCTTTATTGCATAAGATGCAAGCGCCATATAATTGCTTTACTTTATCGCTATGCGATAGCAATAGTTGCAAAAGCAATAGTTGGTGAGATGACCATGTGACGACACGCTGATAGAGATCAAGATGATGGAGATCATGGTGTCATGCCGGTGAAAGATAGAGATTATGACGGTGTTTTGGATATGGAGATCAAAGGCACAAGATGATGATGGCCATATCATGTCACATATTTTGATTGCATGTGATGTTTGTCCCTTATGTATCTTATTTTGCTTAGTTCGGCGGTAGCATTATAAGATGATCTCTCACTAAATTTCAAGGTATAAGTGTTCTCCCTGAGTATGCACCATTGCGACAGTTCGTCGTGCCGAGACACCACATGATGATCGGGTGTGATAAGCTCTACGTTCACATAAAACAGGTGCAAGCCAGTTTTGCACATGCGGAATACTTGGGTTAAACTTGACGAGCCTAGCATATGCAGATATGGCCTCGGAACACTGGAGATCGAAAGGTCGAGCGTGAATCATATAGTAGATATGATCAACATAGTGATGTTCACCATTGAAAACTACTCCATCTCACGTGATGATCGGACATGGTTTAGTTGATATGGATCACGTGATCACTTGAGGGATGTCTATCCAAGTGGGAGTTCTTAAGTAATATGATTAATTGAACTTTAATTTTACATGAACTTAGTCCTGATAGTATTTGCATATCTATGTTGTAGATCAATTGCTCGTGTATAGCTTCCCCATTTTATTTATGATATGTTCCTAGAGAAAACTATGTTGAAAGATGGTAGTAGCAATGATGTGGACTAGGTCCGTGATCTGAGGATTATCCTCATTGTTGCACAGAAGAATTATGTCCTTGATGCACCGCTAGGTGACGGACCTATTGCAAGAGCAGATGCGGACGTTATGAACGTTTGGCCAAGCTAGGTATGATGACTACTTGATAGTTTAGTGTGCCATACTTTACGGCTTAGAACCGGGACTTCAAAAATGTTTTGAACGGCATGGAGCATACAAGATGTTCCAAGAGCTGAAATTGGTATTTCAGACTCATGCCCGAGTCGAGAGGTATGAGACCTCTGACAAGTACTTTGCCTACAAGATGGAGGAGAATAGCTCAACCAGTGAGCATGTGCTTAGATTGTCTGAGTACTACAATCGCTTGAATCAAGTGGGAGTTAATCTTCCAGATAAAATAGTGATTGACAGAGTTCTCTAGTCACTATCACCAAGTTACTGGAACTACGTGATGGACTATAATATGCAAGGGATGACGAAAACGATCCCCGAGCTCTTCGTGATGCTGAAATCGACGAAGGTAGACATCAAGAAAAGCATCAAATGTTGATGGTTGACAAAACCACTAGTTTCAAGTAAAAGTGCACGGGAAAGAAAGGAACTTCAAGAAGAATGGCAAGCAAGTTGCCACTCCCATAAAGAAGCCCAAAGATAGACCCACGCCTGAAATTGAGTGCTTCTACTGCAAAGGGAATGGTCACTAGAAGCGGAACTACCCTAGATACTTGGCGGATAAGAAGGATGGCAAAGTGAACAAAGGTATATTTGATATACATGTTATTGATGTGTACTTTATTAGTGTTTATAGCAACCCCTCGGTATTTGATACTGGTTCAGTTGCTAAGAAACGGGAGTTGCAAAATAAACAGAGACTAGTTAAGGGTGAGGTGATGATGTGTGTTGGAAGTGATTCCAAGGTTGATAAGATCACCATCGCACACTCCCTTTACCTTTGGGATTAGTTTTAGACCTAAATAATTGTTATTTGGTGCCAGCGTTGAGCATGAACATTATATCTGGATCTTGTTTGATGCGAGACGGTTATTCATTTAAATCTGAGAATAATGGTTGTTTTATTTATATGAGTAATATCTTTTATGGTCATGCACCCTTGAAGAGTGGTATATTTTTTATGAATCTCGATAGTAGTGATACACATATTCATAATATTGAAGCCATAAGATGCAGAGTTGGTAATGATAGTGCACCTTATTTGTGGCACTGCCATTTAGGTCATATTGGTGTAAAGCGCATGAAGAAACTCCATTCTGATGGACTTTTGGAACCACGTGATTATGAATAACTTGGTACTTGCGAACCATGCCTCATGGGAAAGATGACTAAAATGCCGTTCTCCAGACCAACAGAGCGAGCAACAGATTTGTTGGAAATCATACATACTGATGTATGTGGTCCGATGAATATAGAGGGTCACAGCGGGTATCGTTATTTTCTCACCTTCACAGATGATTTGAATAGATATGGGTATATCTACTTGATGAAACATAAGTCTGAAACATTTGAAAAGTTCAAAGAATTTCAGAGTGAAGTGGAAAATCATCGTAACAAGAAAATAAAGTTTCTATGATCTGATCGTGGAGGAGAATATTTGAGTTATGAGTTTGGTCTTCATTTGAAACAATGCGGAATAGTTTCACAACTCACGCCACCGAGAACACCACAGCGTAATGGTGTGTCTGAACATCGTAATCGTACTTTACTAGATATGGTGCGATCTGTGATGTCTCTTACCGATTTACCATTATTGTTTTTGGGGTTATGCATTAGATACAGCTACATTCGCGTTAAAAAAGGGCACCATCTAAATCCGTTGAGACAACACCGTATGAAATGTGGTTTAGCAAGAAACCTAAGCTGTCGTTTCTTAAAATTTGGGATTATGATGCTTATGTAAAAAAAAGTTTCATCCTGGTAAGCTCAAACCCAAATCGGAGAAGTGCGTCTTCATAGGATACCCAAAAGTAACTGTTGGGTACACCTTCTATCACAGATCCGAAGGCAAGATATTCGTTGCTAAGAATGGATCCTTTCTAGAGAAGGAGTTTCTCTTGAAAGAAGAGAGTAAGAGGAAAGTAGAACTTGATAAGGTAATTGTACCTTTTCACGAATTGGAAAGTAGTTCATCACAGAAATCAGTTCCAGTGATGCCTACACCGACTAGTGAGGAAGTTAATGATAATGATCATGAAACTTCAGATCAAGTCACTATGAAACCTCGTAGGTCAACCAGTATACGTTCCGCACCAAAGTGGTACTGTAATCTTGTTCTGGAAATCATGTTACTAGACCATGACATACCTACGAACTATGAGGAAGCGATAATGAGCCAAGATTCCGCGAAATGGCTTGATGCCATGAAATCTAAGATAGGATCCATGTATGAGAACAAAGTGTGGACTTTGGTTTACTTGCCCGATGATAGGCAAGCCATAGAGAATAAATGGATCTTAAAGAGGAAGACAGACACTGATAGTAGTGTTACTATCTACAAAGCTCGAATTGTCACAAAAACATTTTCGACAAGTTCAAGGTGTTGACTACAATGAGATTTTCTCACTTGTATTGATGCTTAAAAGTTTGTCTAAATCGTGTTAGCAATTGTCGCATTTTATGAAAATTGGCAAATGGATGTCAAACCTACATTCCTTAATGGATTTCTTAAAGAAGAGTTGTATATGATGCAACTAGAAGGTTTTGTCAATCCAAAAGATTCTAACAAAGTGTGTGAGCACCAGTGATTCATTTATGGACTGGTGCAAGCATCTCGGAGTTGGAATGTACACTTTGATAGTGTGATCAAAGCATATATTTTTATACAGACTTGCGGTGAAGCCTGTATTTACAAAAATTGAGTGGGAGCACTACAGCCTTTCTGATAAGTATATGTGAATGACATATTGTCTATATGAAATGATGTAGAATTTTCTGGAAAGCATAAAGGAGTGTTTGAAAGGAGTTTTTTCAAAGAAAGACCTCAGTGAAGCTGCTTACATATTGAGCATCAAGATCTATAGAGATAGATCAAGACGCTTGATAAGTTTTTTCAATGAGTAAATACCTTGACAAGTTTTTGAAGTAGTTCAAAATGGAACAGTCAAAGGAAGAGTTCTTGCCTGTGTTGCAAGGTGGGAAATTGAGTAAGACCCAAAACCCGACCACGGCAGAAGATAGAGAGAGAATGAAAGTCATTCCCTATGCCTCAGCCATAGGTTCTATAAAGTATGCCACGTTGTGTACCAGACCTATTGTATACCCTGACCTGAGTTTGGAAAGGGAGTACAATTTTGATCTAGGAGTAGATCACTGGACAGCGGTCAAAATTATCCTTAGAGGACTAAGGAAATAATTCTCGGTTATGGAGGTAATAAAGAGTTCGTCGTAAAGAGTTACGTCGATGCAAGCTTTGACACCGATCTGGATGACTCTGAGTCTCAGTCCGGATACATATTGAAAGTGGGAGCAATTAGCTAGAGTAGCTTTGTGCAGAGTATTGTAGATATAGAATATTTGCAAAATACATGTGGCTCTGAATGTGGCAGACCCGTTGATTAAACTTCTCTCACAAGCAAAACATGATCACACCTTAGTACTCTTTGGGTGTTAATCACATAGCGATGTGAACTAGATTATTGACTCTAGTAAACCCTTTAGGTGTTGGTCACATGACGATGTGAACTATGGGTGTTAATCACATGGTGATGTGAACTATTGGTGTTAAATTACATGGCGATGTGAACTAGATTACTGACTCTAGTGCACGTCGGATACTGAAGGAAATATGCCCTAAAGGCAATAATAAAGTTATTATTTATTTTGTTATTTCATGATAAATGTTTATTATTCATGCTAGAATTGTATTAACCGGAAACTTAGTACATGTGTGAATACATAGACAAAACAAAGTGTCCCTAGTATGCCTCTACTTGACTAGTTTGTTTATCAAAGATGGTTATGTTTCCTAACAATAAACATGTGTTGTCATTTGATAAACGGGATCACATCATTAGGAGAATGATGTGATGGACAAGACCCATTCGTTAGCTTAGAATTATGATCGTTACAGTTTCATTGCTACTACTTTCTTCATGACTTATACATGTTCCTCAGACTATGAGATTATGCAACTCCCGAATACCGAAGGAACACCTTGTGTGCTATCAAACGTCACAACGTAATTGGGTGATTTAATGATGCTCTACAGGTGTCTCTGATGGTGTTTGTTGATTTGGCATAGATCGAGATTGGGATTTGTCACTCCGTGTATCGGAGAGGTATCTCTGGGCCCTCTCGGTAATGCACATCACTATAAACCTTGCAATCAATGCAAATAATGAGTTAGTTGCGGGATGATGTATTACAGAACGAGAAAAGAGACTTGCCGGTAACGAGATTGAACTAGGTATTGAGATACCGACGATCGAATCTCGGGCAAGTAACATATCGATGACAAAGGGAACAATGTATGTTGTTATGCGGTTTGACCGATAAAGATCTTCGTAGAATATGTAGGAACCAACATGAGCATCCAGGTTCTACTATTGGTTATTAACCGGAGATGAGTATCGGTCATGTCTACATAGTTCTCGAACCCATAGGGTCCGCACGCTTAACGTTCGGTGACGATCGGTATTATGAGTTTATGTGTTTTGATGTACCGAAGGTATTTCGGAGTCCCGGATATGATCACGAACATGACGAGGAGTCTCGAAATGGTCGAGACACAAAGATTGATATATTGGACGGCTATATTAGGACACTGGAATGGTTTCGGGTGATCTCGTAGAAAACCGAAGTGCCGGAGGGGTTACCGGAACCCCCTGGGGACTAATGGGCCTTGATGGACCCTAGTGGAGAGAGAGAGGGGCCGGCCAGGGCAGGCCGCGCGCCCCCTCCCCTTGAGTCCGAATAGGACAAGGAAGGGGGGCGCCCCCTTGCCTTTCCCCTCTCCCACTCCTTCCTTCCCCCTCCTAGTGGGACTAGGAAAGGGGAGTCCTACTCCCACTAGGAGGAGGACTCCTCCTCTTGCCGCGCCCTCCTAGGGCCGGCCGGCCTCCCCCCTTGCTCCTTTATATACGGGGGCAGGGGGCACCCCGGAACACACAAGTTGATCATTGATCTCTTAGCCGTGTGCAGTGCCCCCTTCCACCATAATCCATCTCGGTCATATCATAGCGGTGCTTAGGCGAAGCCCTGTTCCGGTAGCATCATTATCATCGTCATCACGCCGTCGTTCTGAGGAAGCTCTCCCTCGACACTCTGCTAGATCATGAGTTTGTGGGACATCATCAAGCCGAACGTGTGCAGATCACGGAGGTGCCGTACTTTCGGTACTAGGATCGGTCGATCATGAAGACGTATGACTACATCAACCGCGTTGTCATAACGCTTCCGCTTACGTTCTACGAGGGTACGTAGACAAAACTCTCCCCTCTCGTTGCTATGCATCACCATGATCTTGCGTGTGTGTAGGAAATTTTCGAAATTACTGCGTTCCCCCAACAGTGATAACTCAAGAGACTCTCTATATGAAGAACATGGTGCTACTCTGAAGCACAAGTGTGGTAAAAGGTTAGTAACATTGTCCTTTCTCTCTTTTCTCTCATTTTTTTTATTTTTTTTCTCTTTTTTTCTCTTTTTTCTTTTTTTGTGGGCTTCTTTGGCCTCTCTCTCTTTTTGGGGGGCTTCTTTGGTCACTTTTATTTTGATAATCTCACATGGGCCAATGTTCTAATAATGATGATCATCACACTTTTATTTACTAACAACTCAATATTAAAACTCGATACTAGAACAAAATATGACTCTATATGAATGCCTCCGGTGGTGTACCGGGATGTGCAATGATCTAGCGTAGCAAATGACATCAAATAAACGGACAAGCCATGAAAACATCATGCTAGCTATCTTACGATCATGCAAAGCAATATGACAATAAATGCTCAAGTCATGTATATGATGATGATGAAAGTTGCATGGCAATATATCTCGAAATGGCTATGGAAATGCCATAATAGGTAGGTATGGTGGCTGTTTTGAGGAAGATATAAGGAGGCTTATGTGTGATAGAGCATATCGTATCACGGGGTTTGGATGCACCGGCAAAGTTTGCACCAACTCTCGAGGTGAGAAAGGGCAATGCACGGTACCGAAGAGGCTAGCAATGATGGAAGGGTGAGAGTGTGTATAATCCATGGACTCGACATTAGTCATAAAGAACTCACATACTTATTGCAAAAATCTATTAGTCATCAAAACAAAGTACTACGCGCATGCTCCTAGGGGGAAAGATTGGTAGGAAAAGACCATCGCTCGCCCCCGACCGCCACTCATAAGGAAGACAATCAATAAATAAATCATGCTCCAACTTCATCACATAACGGTTCACCATACGTGCATGCTATGGGAATCACAAACTTCAAGACAAGTCTTTCTACAATCCACAACTAACCACTAGCATGACTCTAATATCACCATCTTTATATCGCAAAACTATTGCAAGGATTCAAACATGTCATATTCAGTGACCTACAAGTTTATGTAGGATTTTATGACCAACCATGTGAATGACCATTTCCTATCATCTCTCTAAATAGATATAAGTGAAGCAAGAGAGTTCAATTCTTTCTACAAAAGATATGCCCATGCTCTAACAAATATAAGTGAAGCAAAAGAGCATTCTTCAAATGGCGGTTTTCTATGTGAAGAGAAATAGGCAATCCAAACTTCAAATGATATAAGTGAAGCACATGAAGCATTCTATAAAGCCATACTCAAAAGATATAAGTGAAGTGCAATGAGCATTCTATAAATCAACCAAGGACTATATCATACCAGCATGGTGCATCAAAGAAAAGTGAAAACTAAATGCAAAAGACGCTCCAAGATTTACGCATATCATGTGACGAATAAAAATATAGCTCCAAGTAAAATTACCGATGATTATTAGAAGAAAGAGGGGATGCCTTCCGGGGCATCCCCAAGCTTGGTTGCTTGGGAGTCCTTGAATATTTCCTTGGGGTGCCTCGGGCATCCCAAATCTTAGGCTCTTTCCACTCCTTATTCCTTCATCCATCATGATCTCTCCCAAATCTTGAAAACTTCAATCACACAAAACTTAACAGAAAGTTTGGTAAGATCCATTAGTATAATAAAGTAAATCACTACTCTAAGTACTGTTGCACACCAATTCATATTTTGTTTTTGCATTGTAGCTACTGTAATATAACTTTTTCATGGCTTAATCCACTGATAGAAATCGATAGTTTCCTCAAAACAAGCAAACTATGCATCAAAAACAGAATCTGTCTTAAACAGGACAGTCTGTAGTAATCTGAACATTCACCATACTTCTGGTACTCCAAAAATTCTGAAAAAATTAGGAAAAAAACAATTTGTATATAAAGACAGTGCAAAAAGTTTCAGAACCGTTTGACGTTCCAGTACAAAATGTAAAATCGCGCACTACAGCCAAAGTTTCTGTTCTGCACCGCACAAACCAACAAGCAATGTAAACATCCCAAAGGAAAATCTTGGCACATTAAATTGTACAAGGGGGTAATTATTTTTGTTGAAAAGTTTCTGTAATCAAGATTCACAAAGTTTCCATGAGCATGAACAAAGTTCAAGGAGCTCCCCCACTTCAACAATGCTTGTCTCTCTCACTTTCACTTTCCTTTTCGAAAAGTTTTGGGTTCCCCTCTTTATTTTTTTGTTTTTAAACTATATAAAAGCACTCAACCAAAATAAATGACTCTCTAAAACTTCCAAGTTGTCTCCCTGGCAGCGCTTTCTTTAAAGCCATTAAGATAGGCATAAGGTGCTCAAGTAATGAATCCACCCGGATCCCAAGGTATATCAAAGCCAATTTTAATTGACAATGATTTGTGATTTAGTAGTGAGCACAAAGCAACATATATCATGTAATGACGAAGGCTAACTCTCTTCCTATGCATCGGCATGTCATAAAAGAACAATTCATGCACACATAGTAAAGGCCAATAAGTATAAACAATTTCTTGCAATGTTATCATATTGGAAACATGGAGAGGCAGAGATGTAGTTCCTCTCTCATAATAATTGCAAGTAGGAGCACCAAGCACATGCATATTATATCTATCAAAATCATCATGTGTAGTAGTGAAACGCAACCCATCAATATAATCCTTAATAAGGGCAAACTTCTCCGATATAGTGTAGTCGGGAGAAGTCAAATAGATAATAGGACTATCATGCGTGGGTGCAATAGCAACAATTTCATGTTTAACATAAGGAACTATAGCAAGTTCATCTTCATAAGCATAATTCATATTGGCATCTTGGACACAAGCATAGCAAGGATCATCAAAAAGGGATATTTCAAAAGAATCAACGGGATCATAACAATCATCATAGCAATCATCCTTCGTAAAGCACGAAGGGAAATTAAACAATGTATGAGTTGAAGAGTTACTCTCATTAGAAGGTGGGCACAGTAAGCTAATCCGCTCTTCCTCCTTTTGTTCTTCGCTCTCCTCATCATATTTTTTCATCCAATGAGCTCATAGTTTCATCAATTTCTTCTTCCATAGACTCCTGCAAAATATTAGTCTCTTCACGGACAGCGGAGACTTTCTCAATAAATTCATCAATATCATAATTGTATTTATAATTCTCATAGCAATATTTAAGGATAGCTAAATTTTCAGGTCTATACACTGAATCATCAAAATCTTCAAACTCTTTAAACAAAGATTCAATTCCACACCCATAAAAGCAACGAATTCTTCTATTTGTTCCACATCATAATAATCATATATACCATTAGCATAAGAAGCCAAGGTTTCATCATCATTAAATTCACATGAAAAGGGAAGGTGTGGAGCCTTCATCCTAAAACAACAAGTATAATCATATCGCAAGCATAGTTGCCGAGCATACCAATGCAACATATAAATTTGATCCCATAATAGTTTCCCTTTTTGAGTCAAGTGATAATCCCTAAAGTATTCACGTTGATCCAACATTACTCCCATTATAAAGTTGAATGGGGTTTTCTCAGGATTATCAAACTAGTACATAATATCTTTCACATAATGAGCATCGAGGGTTTTAGGAGGTTCCCCATCTCCATGAGTAGCAAGTAAACCTATTTTTTTGGTATTTCATGTTCGATATCCATAACTAAAGATAGAGAACAACTTAGAACATCAAATAAAAATTACTTAGTGATAAAGCAAACAAGCACACACAAGAATATTCACCCACTCTATAACTCCCCGGTGACGGCGCCAGAAAAAGGTCTTGATAACCCACAAGTATAGGGGATCAATTGTAGCCTCTTTTGATAAGTAAGAGTGTCGAACCCAATGAGGAGCTAAAGGTAGAACAAATATTCCCTCAACTTTTATCGACCACCGATACAACTCTACGCACGCTTGACGTTCGCTTTACCTAGAACAAGTATAAAACTAGAAGTACTTTGTAGGTGTAACAGGATAGGTTTTCAAGAATATAAAGAGCACGTAAATAAAAACTAGGGGCTTTTTTAGGTAAAGAAGCAATAAAGTTAGTATAGCGGTGTGGAAAAGTGGTGGTAGGAGTTGCGAAATTGTCCCTAAGCAATTGACTACTTTACTAGACCGATAGCAAGTTTTATGTGGGAGAGGCCACTGCTAGCATGTCATTCCTGACTTGGAATTCTATGCACTCATGATTGGAACTATTAGCAGGCATCCGCAACTACTAACGTTCATTAGGGTAAAACCCAACCATAGAATTAAGATATATTGGTCCCCCTTCAATCCCGTATGCATCAATTTCTATGCTAGGTTGAAGCTTCTGTCACTCTTCCCTCCAATACATAGTCCTATCAACATACAACTAACCCTATGGTGTGATCCACACGCGTGCTCATACTATGGGAACCAAAGGACAGCAACATAACCACAAGCAAATTAAACCAATCATAGCAATTCACCAATTACCGATAGGACAACGAATATCTACTCGGACATCATAGGATGGCAACACATCATTGGATAATAATATGAAGCATAAAGCACCATGTTCAAGTAGAGGGGACAGCGGGTTGCGGGAGATTGGACCGCTGTAGATAGATGGGGGAAGGTGATGAAGGTGTTGGTGAAGATGACGGGGGTGTTGGTGTAGATCGCCGTCACACGATGATGGCCCCAGCGGCATTCAGGCACCACCGGGAGAGAGGGGAGAGGGGCCCCCCTCTTCTTCTTACTTGAGCTTCTCCCTAGATGGGAGAAGGGTTTCCCCTCTGGTAAATGGCCTCCATGGAGGCAGAGGGGCGAGAGCCCCTCCGAGATTTGATCTGTCTCTCTGTTTCTGCGTTCCTAATTCTGGCCTTTCACCGTTTCTTATATTCCCGGAGATCCGTAAATCCGATTGGGCTGAATTTTGGATACGATTTTTATCCGGATATTGGCTTTCTTTCGGCGAAAGAAGGGAACCAACCAACTTACGGGGTGTCCACGAGGGCCCAGGGCACGCCTAACCCCCTGGGGCGCGCCCCCTGCCTCGTGGCCTCCTCGGGCATCGTCTCACGTTGATTCTTCTTCCCAAAAATCACATATATTACAAAAAAATCTCCGTCAGTTTTTATCCCGTTTGGAATCCGTTTGATATTGATTTTCTACGAAACAAAAAACATGCAATAAACAGGAACTGGCACTGGGCACTGGATCAATATGTTAGTCCCAAAAATAGTATAAAAAGTTGCCAAAAGTATATGAAAGTTGTAGAATATTGGCATAGAACAATCAAAAATTATAGATACGACAGAGAAGTATCACATCCCCTGCGTCTTCATCCATCACCAGCCCGTCACCATCGTCGTCGCCATCTTCCTCGACCACTTTGTCTACTCCGACCACCATTCGTGACATCGGCCCCACGTCGATTGGTGCCACAACCATTGTGGACTTTCCTTCTCTGCTGGCACTTCTAACTCCTCAACATGGCGTATAGCTCGTGCAAGTCCCTCATCTACGCATGCCCAGTGCTGTCAACTGAGGGAGTCTTGGATTAGGGGGTCCCCGGGCATCCGTACTATGTAACATGGGCCGGACTGGTGGGACATGAAGATACAAGACGGAGGGCTTTCCCCTGTGTCCAGATGGGACTCTCCTTTGCGTGGAAGGCAAGCTTGGCATTCGGATATGAAGATTTCTCTCTCTGTAAACCGACTCTATACAACCCTAACCCCCTCCGGTGTCTATATAAACCGGAGGGTTTAGCCCGTAGAGGTGATCATTATCATACAGGCTAGATATCTAGGGTTTAGCTATTACGATCTCATGGTAGATCAACTCTTGTAACCCCTATACTCATCAAATTCAATCAAGCAGGAAGTAGGGTATTACCTCCATCAAGAGGGCCCGAACCTAGGTAAACATCGTGTCCCCTGCCTCCTGTTACCCTCTATCCTTAGACGCACAGTTCGGGACCCCCTACCCGAGATCTATCGGTTTTGACACCGACATTGGTGCTTTCATTCAGAGTTACTCCGTGTTGTCGATAGAAGGATCGATGGCTCACCTCGTCATCAACAACAAAATCACCTCCAAAAAAGCCCTAGTTCTAAGGCAGATCCTCCAGATCGGCAATTTCACCATTGGCGCCCGCCCGGCCATAAAGCCTGAGGCGGTCCCCGGATTGCCAAAAATCATCTCCGCATCAACCCCGAAAGCGTCGATAAGATGGATCCAACGGATGTTTAATCTTTAAATGAAATGCTAGATCGCATCGCCGCCCTGGGGGTCTCAAAGATTATGATCTGATTGGGCTTAAACCCGACCAGAGAGAAATCATATCCCCACCGGTCACCCACCTGGTGACCATCATGGAAGAGCAAGGTAAGGATAGCGCTCCTCCTACGCTAAAAACAAACTATGTTCGGATCTCCGAGCTCCGCGGGCCGGACGCCCATCTTTGGGAAACTATCAGTCCTCCGAACATAGAACCAGGATTCGAGCCTAAAAATACTCAGGACACTCCAGATCCTGGGCCATTAAACTCAGAAATTCTTCAAATCCCGGATTCCTCAGTGGGCCACGGGTTAGATTTAATCCCACCTGCCCACCACAAGCAATACTCTACAAGCAATTCCGGTCCCCCGGACATATGCGATTTAACGTATATATGCCAGCAACCTCAGGAAACAGTCCATCACTTTTGGGCTAGATTCCTACTTGTTAAAAACAAGATTAAAGATTTCTGCGACGACAATGCGATCTCAGTATTTCGCAACAACTGTACGGATGAGGGAATCCTTAATGTCCTCAACCGCCATCGCATATGACACTTTCTAGATTTGGGACATATAGTGCAGAAGTACTTTGCAATGGAAAGCGCTTGGAAAACTCAGACAGCCCGCTGGGAACCGCAGGCCTTTAAACTATCTCCCGGACGGGCAAAAAGGATGTACCCTCACGGGGCACCTGACCATCATCCCGTGGACATGAAAATTAAGCCCTTTACGGGACATAGAACTTTCTTCGAGGAATGGCTCGATAGGCCCTGTCAACACTACAAAAAATACACTTCCATGATGATACATGTTTGTCATAGTAGGTCACGTTTTCTGTCATGCATGTACATCCATGAAAATTTTATGACAGAATCAAGATAGTCATACCCGTGATGTCGTAGAAGTGTTCCATGACATTACCAAAATTATCATCACGGAAGTGTCCACTTCCATGACGATAAATCGCGCGTCACAGAAGTGCTTTCGTCAAGGGTGACCGACACGTGGCATCCACTATAACGGAATGCCGTTAAGCTATTGGGTCTGGTTTTGTATCCGATAACCCGTTAACAGCCCCGACCAATGGGGATTTTCCACGTGTAAAATCATCATTAGCTGGAGGGAACATGTGTCGGCTCGCCGTTGGGACAGATGTCATCCACTCATTGGAGCCAAAGCGCCTATGATACGTCAACACGTGGCACGGCCCAATAGAGGCCCATTCCTGTGAAAAGGCCGGCCCGTTTGACTTGTTCAAAAGGTGGCGGGCCAGCCCATGGCAAGACTGTTAACGGCCTGTTCGCATATAGCCCATTTACAGCCCGCTAACCCACGACCCGTTTTATGGCCTCTCTGAATTAGGCCCAGTAGCGTCATCTGGGCCGTCCAATATAATTCCAGCCCATTTTAACTTCTGGCCCATGTATGGCCCATGACGTCTTTCGGCCCATATGAGGCCCTTAGTAACCCTCGGCCCATTAACGACCCATGGTAAAACTGACCTGTAATGAACAGTGTATCACTCTATATCCATTAACGACCCATTATTCCGTTGGGCCATTTCCAACCCATGTTATCTTTCGGCCTTCTCAGGGCCCATTTATTCTTGGGCTCATTTCCAGCATTCGTTTACTTTCGGCCCGTTACTGTCATTTTCTACTTGTGGGCCAAATTTAGCCTGTGGTTACAGTCGGCCCGTTTGTGGCCCGTTAATACGTTGGGCCGTTTTCATAGCATCATCAAATACGGCCGATTAATGACAGCCCATTATGGTCGGCCCATGAACGGATGATTTCAACTCTAGCCCATTTACAGCCATAATGTGGTCTGTTATTGGCCCATGTTTGGCCAACCGATCATACGGCCCGTAGAAGGCCCATTGTGTCAACGGCCTGTATAAGGCCCATGGTTTCTATGCCCCGTAGAAGGCCCATTGTTTCTATGGCCCTTAGAAGGCCCATTGTTTCTACGGCCCGTACGAGGCCCATGTTAACTACAGTAAATATGTAGCCCATGGTTAATGTGGCCTAGTTTTAAAAAATAGGTTATTGCGGCCACTAGCAAACCGTGGAAAAAGAACTGCACTGACTATAAGAAAACAAATAAACAAGACAATAAGGAAATAAATAGGCAAGGAACTTACACTAGGCTATCACTGCTATTACACATATTACATCCACTAGGCATCAAAGTTCGCCACTAGTGCAAATATAGGGAACAAAGCATCATATAAACGCCGCAGCAAAACAAGTCCAGAACTGAAACCACTTTAGAAGAGCTCAAGAAACAATATCCTAGGTACCCATAATGCTGGCAAGATGCTTAGTAAGCTTATTAACTTTCTCTTGTTTGGCGCTTAAATCCTCCAGCACTTGTTGTTGCACCAGAAAGTATGCTTCTGAATTCTGTAGGGACTTCCTCAGTCCTTCGGCTTCCTGTCGCATAACATCTGATCGATGTCTTTCGACTTGAATTTGAGACTCAAGAAGCCGAACTGATTCAGGAAGCGAGTTCGAAGAGCTGGTGCCAGCAGTAGTAGCCAGTAACTCGAACACTACATCAAGACAGGACTTTGGGGTTATCTCAGTGTCTTCAACATAGTTTTTATCAGCTTTCTTGGAGACCAACAGGGATGTCTCACTATCTTGAACCTTATCTGCATTACTTCATGTACCATTGCATAACGGGGTACTCTTCTCCAATATTTTATCCGCATTCTAAAAGAGAAACAAACAAACACATCACAGGTTTACAATGTAGTATATGAAACTCATTTTGGTAAACCAATTCAGTAGTAAGGTGGATAGGATAACAGCATGAAACAAACATATATCTATGTAGTATGGTCACTGTATGGTCTATATCTAAGGATGGCAATGGGTCGGGTTTGGATCAGGTTGAACAATATCAAATCCATATCCATATCCATGAAGGCAGTCCTAGCCCATCCATGAAATATCCATGGGCGAAAAATTGTGACCATGTCCAAATCCGATGGATATCCATACCCATTGGATATCCATTGGGTCCTCTCAAGACCTATACATAAGACATAACTCATTGCACAATGTGCACTCTGCATTGGCGTGCTCACTCCCTGCCATGCAATCATAGCCCTTGCATTGTCCCATTGTTGCGGCCATGCATCAATGCGTGTGTGGAAAAGCGAAGACGGAGGGGTCAAGGAGATATGGAGCTGGGTTGTCGCAGGCCAGTAGTGGCTGCTGCAGCGATCCACCTTACGTGGGGGTAGCGGCTGGCAGCGGCGGCCACCTCTAGGGCTATGAGAGGAGTAACTCAAGGAGATGGCACTGATTCTCAACAACAAGTCATTTAATTAGTGTAGATAATAGGATGAGAAGGTGTGTTGGAGTATGTTACGGTGGGGATTGTGTAATTTCTTTTGGATGTTTTAGATAAAGGATAAAATTATAGTGGGACATGTGAATATGGGGTAGGGGTTGCAGAATATTGCTCGTTAAGTTAGACGATCGGGTCGGGTTTGGATATATCCATGGGTACAAGATTATGTCCATGTCCTATCCACGAGTAATCGGGTCGGGTTTGGGCGCTGCCCATGGGCGCAAAAGCATATCCAAACCCTATCCATTCGGGTTGGATATCCATGGGTATCCATGTCCATGGATAAAATTGCCATCCTTATCTATATCATTCTAGTTTATGTTTCCAAATCAAGATAGATACCGTTCGAATCATATCTATTTAAGACAAAGCAGCTTAGACAGAATATAAGTATGGGAAACTACACAACAATAACAACACTTGTAAGGTGCATGGCATGAGAATATAACTGTTTATTCAATTGAAATTGAAATCAACATAGAGCAAGTTACAACAGCAAACACGTTAAAGAAATAGGTTTAAAACATACCTGTTGCACCATTGGAGTTTCAATTGCATCCTTCAAATTTGAAATTAGTTGGTATGAGTAAATACAGTGATGCAAGAGCAAATTAGTATGAACCATAGCTACGGAACCTGACCTGAGAAAAATTCTTCTTCTGCTTTAAGCATTGACTTGGGGTTCGGAGTGGTGGTCCTCGTGCTTTGGGCACTGCAGTTGCCTTACTAACTGCTCGTGTTTGGGTGCTTTGTGGTGGACACGGTGCTGTGTCAACGGGAACTGGGTTACTATCTGCTGGGGTTGGAGTTAGAAGGGGTCTAGCTGGTTCTCTGTCCAACTGGGTAGGGGTACAATCTGCGTGATTATGGGTTATGTGTGGTGGGGCTGGTTCTTGGGCAAGTACAACCGTGGTTCTATCTCCATTGACAGGTAGCATGATCTTTTCTGAAGACCGTGTTTTAACTCCCATAGATACTGCCATCACCCCTCCAATTGAAATGGCTGATAAACAAGAAAAGTAATTGAATGTACAGACATTGTAAGATAGACAGGTGCAATGGATAGTAGGGAAGAAAACATGGCATGAAATAATTCACATTTATGTTGTCTAACCAAACAGAATAGCAGGACATAATTTCACATATATGATGGGTAATTAAACAGGATAGCATGACACAATTTCACATGTATGATGGCTAACTAAACAGGATAGAATGACATACTTCAAAATATGATGACTATGTAAACAAGATGACATGATATAACTATACGATGTGTCTATTAAAGTGGTTGGCATGCCATAAATCACAAACATTCCGTCGATGGAAACATGATGGCATGATATAATTCACGGATAGAATGGCATAATTCAAATTATGATGACTATATGAAGTGTGAACAGGATGAGATGATATAACTATATTATGTCTTTAGAAAATGGGTTGGCATGCCATAATTCAGATACATGTTGTCTATGTAAACATCATGGCATGATATAATTCAAATATATGATTTATATACTAAGGAAGTGAGCAGAGGGAAATCGCATATATGATGTGTCAACTAAGGAGATGGCATTCAATATCATGTATATGATGTAAAAACTAAGCATTGCATTACAACATATGCATGATATGAGTAATATAACCCTGCCAAGTTTGAGCATACACCTCAGGGGGATAATAGGACCGGTCATCTGCCTCTGAATCCTCCTCTGAAGAGCTATATGTAACCAGCAAGATATCTACTTCACCATGTAGCATTGTCTGCTCTGAAGACCTTGTTTTCACTCCAGATTTCTCCATCACCAAGTCAAATGGCTGATGCACGGGAAGAGCAGTTGAATATACAAACATTGTCAACAAAAGCAATGAGAAATACAAAAAAAGGATGGAATAATATAATTCACATATATGACGCTTGGCTAAACAGCATGGCATTGCATAATTCACAAATATAATGCCTTGCAACAAGATAGCATTACATAATTCACATATAATGTCTTGCAACAAGATGGCATTGCATAATTCACATATATGGTAATTAGACACTAAACATGTGGCATTCACACAAAGCATGTCTAAACTAAGCAAATGACATAGCAATGCAAGATACCATACGCACGATATGAGCAACATAACCCTGCCAAGTTAGAGCATGCACCTCGGGGGGGGGGGGAATAGGACTGGTCATCTGTCTCTGAATCCTCCTCTGAGGAGCTATCTGTAACCAGCAAGACATGCGCTTCATCAGATAGCATTGTTTGCTCTGAAGACCTTGTTTCCACTCCAGATTTTCCATGACCGTGCCGAATGGCTAATGCACAGGAAGAGTAATTGAATGTACTAAAATTGTTGACAAATTTAACACGTAATAAAAAAATGATGTCATGATATAATTCACATATAAGATGACTGGATAACCAGGGTGGCATTGCAAAATTCACATATATGATGCCTGGCTAAACAAGATGGCATTGCATGATTCACATATACGATAAAGAAACTAAACAGATGGCATTGACACAAGGCATGTCTAAACTAAGCAGATGACATCTTTGATGTATACAGTAAGCAATGCAAGGCACCATATGCATGATTTTACCAACATCAGCATGCCAAGTTAGAGAAAAGACCTCATGGGGGTAAATAGGAGTGGTCTTTTGCTTCTGAATCCCCCTCAGAATAGTTATCTTCCTCTTGATTACGATCCGAAATGGGTGGAGGGGGGCTGCCTTTGCGCCCACCATGGAGCGACGTCTGCATGAAATTTTATTGCCACGCAAGGCTCGTCTCTTTTGCTCTACATGTTCAGTTCCATTGTGTACAATAACTGACATGCATAGGAATAAAACATAGTGAGATTATGTAATGAGTGCATGCACAAATCCAGAGTGATGGTAGCAAACTGTGGATAGACCCAAAACAAATGTTAACAGGAAGATAATAGCTTTAGTTAAAAAATAAACATAATGGCTCCTTTAATGTTTGTTTGCACCCAACATGAAACTCATAGTAGACACCCGAGATTAACCAGATAGTAGACAAATAGTACTGATTGTTGCCCCAATATGTACCCCACAACCATTTAAAAACTCAAGTTTCAACATAAGTTTGGACCTGAGTCAGAGTCTAATAGGTGAACACGACGATAAAGTGGCATGTCATCATATGAAGCAATGCATAACGTAAGAAGACACGGAAGAGTGCGACCTCTCTTGCGGACCCGTGTAGTCCTCAAGGTCATCTGCTCAGTTGATGATGGTAATGCAGTTGTCGTGGCTGCCAGTGATAGGGAAGAAGATCTAAGGCGGCGAAAGACAGTTTGGAGAGCGGATCCCTGCTGTGGTGAACCCTTCCGTCGTTGTAGCAGCTAAGCTGGGGTGGAACACAGCACCGCAGGAGCAGGACAAACCACAATAGGTTTTCTTTGACACATATCTGTAACAAAAGTAATTGTGTAAGGGCTTGTTTGAATTTGAGGATTCTAACAATGTATGGATAGGAAATAGATAGTAATAGGATAGGAATGCACGTGCAAAACAGAGAATTTAAAAACACAGGATTTGCCAATCTGGGCGTTTGGTTCACAAGAATTGGAAGATCACAGGATGCAAAGAAGCATGGTGAGATTAAGTCAAACCACAAGAAGTGTACAACCTCTTTGGCGAAGCCATGTCGATCTCAGCGTGATTGGGTTGGCCGGTGAGGATGCTCCAGCTGACTTGGCTATCGGAGGAGGGGAAGAAGATCTTAGGCGTCTGGAGATGGAGCCCGAGGTACTGCTCTGCTGTGATGGAGGGTTTCGTCGTTGGAGCAGCTCCGGTGAGTTGTACGACGCCGAGGCTGAAGCAGGAGAAGAGAGACAACGTTAACCTGAGTGGAATTCTAATAGCACCTACAATAGATGACGTAAAATACATAACCACAAAGTGCTAGATGTATACATCAGCCACTCATTTCTGAACTTAACTATCGAAACTGAATTTAACTGTCGAAACTGAACTTAACTGTCGAATCTGAATTTTTCTATCGAAATTGAACGCACTAGAGGTGAGGCTACACGTCGGTCGATTGACTTTTCATCTCTGGTCAGTCGATTTTACAGCCGTTGGATACGAAATCAAGGGCCTGCAGTTCATCTTCAACCTCCACCCCCTGAGCCGCCAGCCAGCACCGGCCAAGCAGCCACCCCCACCGCCCGCGGCCGGCGGTGCGCCGCCCTGCCCGCCCCGAAAACACTCCCAACCGTCGGTCCTCCGCTGCCCTGGCCATCCCTGTAGGCCCCCCTCGTGCCGATCTTTTTCTTCGGCGATCCCCACGCCACCGCCCCACCACCACCCCCACCCTGAACCCTAAGATAGATAGTGGGGTACCTCTCTGGCGAGCCCCCCTCCCCGCTGCGGCTGCTTCTTCCTTAACGCCGGCGACCCCCCCCCCCCACCCCTGAAAATCGACTGACCTAAAAGTCGATTCAGTCGACTGAAGTGTAGCTAAATCGAAGCAGCATTGCAAGCAAGAGCAAGAGCGAGAGCAGCAGCGCGAGCAAGAGCAGACCAGGCAGGGGACCAAGAGCAAGAGCAGAGCAGCAGCGAGAGCTAAAGCAGCAGTAGCACCTACTGATGTGGGTGTCATCGCCGAGGGAGCGACGTCATGGAGGAAGTGGCCGACGACGCCACCGTGGATGGAGCCACACCGTGTCGGCTCGGGACCGAGCGCCGGCAGCACCGTGAGATTGAATCAAGAAGAAAATGCGGCGATTAGTGTACAACCTCTTTTGGTGGTGCTGATTAGGCAACAGCTTCATCCAAGGAAATGGTGATGATGATGCTCGTCCGGTGGTGCAGGTGAAGACGGCAGTGTGGGAATGGAGGTGGCGCGAAAGACGAGGGGAACATCGAGGCAGCTCCTTGGAGGTGGAGGATGGGGTGGCTGAACCGGCGGGACGACCAGATCAATGATGGATCCTCATCCGGTACGGTGGATGAGGGACGTCGAGGTGTTGCTGTGGACGATGTCGTCGGGCAAGAGGCTCCGGCTGGGTGGCAGACGGAGGAGGGTTTGGGGCTTCGCGGGTTTTGCCGACCTCGGCGTACGAATGGGTGGGCAGATGGGATGGGAGTGGGGGAACCATGGCTTAGGGACGTGCTTGTCCGAAATTTGGAGTAAGTTACGAAAGTACCCCCACCGATTTGAGGCGGTTCTTTTGGTTCAGGGGTATCACGGGCATTTCGCGTGTCAGGATTTCACAGGAGGTGGGAGTTTTCACGCGCGTTGTAATTTTGGAATAGCAAGGCGCGGGTTGAGATGGAGGGAGTTATCAGAGCACAACGAGACAAAGATTTATCTTAAATATTTCGGGGTAACAAGCCGCGGGTTGAAGAGGCGGGAGTTTCGCAGCACGGTAGACAGAGATGCTAGCTTGAAATTTCGGCATAACAAGGCGCGGCTTGAAATTTCGGGAGAACAAGCTTAATGTGTACCCAAAAGAAAAAAAGACAATTTAGACTAGTCTGATATACTATGTACAATGTGTTTAACACACACACAACACACACACACACACAGACACCATTTAGACTAGTAAGGTACACGTGCATTGCACGCATGAGATTTGGCAACCAAATTATGAATAAATACCACATTATAGCATGTAAGCTTTGAGTCATATATGCATGATGTAGATGTTCATTTAATTCTTATAGTTCATTTCATTCAAAATCATCTAGTTTTTATAAGAAAGCTAATCTATTTTAAGATTCATGGAATTGTGCGGTAAGGCATAAAGTAAAAACAAATCATGAGGAAAAACATTTGGGCAATTCTGATACGGAAGATTCTAGATCAAAGAAGAAGTGTTTGTGTTTTGAGGTTTGTGCATTATGCTTAAGGTCAACCATAGAGTCTTCTAGATTGTACATGTGGCAAAATCTGGTGGAATCTAGATGATATCCAACGACCAGTAGTGCTCAAATTTGCTAGCTCTGCACCATCGGATTGGCCTCATCCAACGACCATCTTTCAAAGTTAAAGTTATCCGCACACTATATAAAAAATATAAAATATAATATATATACATATATATATGGGGGTATAGATATAGATATGTGATGCGAAAGCCACCCATCATCTCCAATTAGAATAGTGTGTCCATGCACAGATGCAATGTGGCCAAACGATGTCTGCCATCGGTATCTCAAATTCAAACCAGTCTGACCTTGTTCAATGTGTATGCATTACAACATGCTCGTTTCCAAACCACACCATGCAGATCTCCATTATATTCATGCATGCATGGGTTTCAAACATCATGATCTCTTATTCAAATATTTGAATTCAACTTTACATTGATTATGACCTTGCCTATTCTTTTACACGCACACATTGGTCTTCTCTTTATAATTGTACCACTAACTTCCTCTCGTGCATGCATGCACACACACTACCAGTTGGCATTATCCATCGCACACATGCAATCTTTTTCTTCAGGTCGGTCTCCCATGAAGGCACACACACACACATCCCCCTCTCCATCATATTGGGCATTCTTTATCTCTCACGTGCATGCGCAACAATCGATGTTCCTCTATGTGTGTGTGTATATAGCTAGGTCTTTCATAGTTATCCACATAAACTAATCAATCTATATATCTAGTGAGGTCTCACCCTCTTTCCCACGTCCACATCGATCAATCTATACCTCTCTATATAGGATTACATATATAGCTAATACACCCACATTAATTATATATCCAATGCCCCCCTCTCATCATCCATGCCTTCCGCTTCATCTCTCAGACGCGCGCACAATGGCGAAGACAGGGGCAGCAAGGGCCCTGCCCCCCCCCCCCTAACATCACTATATATCGAGGCTAATATGAATGTGATCATTAGACAATTGCTGGTAAAAATGGTTTAAGTTGATGAATTGGCCCTCCTCGTAAAGGATTCGCAATGCTTGGCCCCCTAGCTCATGGGACATTTTTCATGGCTCCGCCACTGCGTGCAATAGCGCATGTTCTCGCCCCCTCTCTCCAAATATCGATCTCGCAGTTGTGCACTCCTTCATAGTCTCCCTCCACTCAGCCCCTCGCACCATCTTCGAGCCCCCACCGGATTTTGCCACATGTACAATCTAGCAGACTCCATGGTTGAACTTAAGCATAATGCACAAATCTCAAAACAACAGTGGTTCTCCTTTGTTGTAGAATCTTCCGTATCATAACTGCCCAAACTTTTTTTCTAGTTGAATTGGCATTAATTGTTTTTACTTTATGCTTTACAACGCACAATTCCATGAATCATAGAATAGATTAAGGGCTTCTTTGATTCAAAGGATTCTCGAAGGAATTTTGGAGGATTCTAATCCTTAGGAATTTTTCCTATCTTGGTCATTTGATTCGTAGGATTGTAAACCATAGGAATTTTTCCATATGATTCATTTGCACTAGATTTCATAGGAAACATCCCATCCACTCAAACCTCTTTGAAAGAATTCTGCGTTTTTTCTATGCACAATCAAACACTCGTACCATCCTGTAGGATTCAAGACAACATTCCACTCTAATCCCATGTTCTTCCTATTCCCGCGTTTTGGAAATCCTACGAATCAAAGAGGCCCTAGGTTTTTTTTTATAAAAAGTAATTGATTTTGAATGAGATGAACTATAAGAATTAAACGAAGGTCTACATCAGGCATATATGACTCAGAGCTTACATGGTATAGTGTGGTATGTATTCATAATTTGGTTGCAAAATCTGACGCGTGTAATGCACGTGTACCTTACTAGTACTTCGAGTATGTGCAAAACACAATGGAATGCTACACAGTGTCTCTCTTACAGTTCATGAAGCCACGTGGCACATGTGGAGGCGTTGTCGCGACATCCTTGTGTGGATTGATCACAGTGACGTGCCGCTGGTTCCAGAAGAATGTACTCGTCCTCCCTGAGCCGCACTGGTGGTACATGCACGAAGCAAAGATGTGCACGCACGCCACGCACGCACTCATTCCCTCGCACGCACAAGCGGGTACACGGGCGGACACAATTTTGTACCAAGATCCACCCCCATGTGATAATTTGATGCATGTAAAGTCCTTCACTTCATTGATTGTCAATTAATACAGCGCATGCAAATTGAGTGGACGTGAGGGCGGAAGAAAGACATGCGCATAGTACTGCGCGCATGCGAGTAGTTAAATCATGGGTTGCTAGTAGTACTTCCATTGGTCTCCTTCGTATTTTGTGCCAATATTTGACAGTAACATAATATTTATGCATCTGAGCGGTGTAGTCTACTTGAAATTTATGTTCCACTAAACTCATCCGGAGTCGTTTCGGGCCTCAAAACCAAAAACCATCAATTAATCTTTACCTTGTTCCCATCACATTCGAAAGTACTAGTGCTACAATTAAGTGCAAGCCTGCTCACACCTACCAGTACGTACCAAACCTGAACGTGTTCCCACTATGCAGGTTTTAGTACTAGTGCTAGTACTTAGGTTATAAAAGGGGGAACTAGCTAACCGAAAATTACTATACCTTCCTCCTCATAAGTCCTCCTTCTTTGTCCATCCTTGCCATGGCCGGTGTGTAGAGCTCTAGGTCGAGAACTACTCGTAACAAGGGAGCGGCAACCAAGGCTGCAGAAAAAAAAGAGGGCTCGCCGCCACGCAGAGACCTCGAAAGATCTCTCACGGGCAGGCGATGGCTCCCAGGAGCGCCCAAGACGCGAAGGCGAACATGCGGCGCTGGAGTCATTATCCCTCGACGGCATGCCCGATCAGCTCAATAAGCACCTCAATAAGAAGAAGTTCATCCACGGCTTGGTGGAGCTGCTGAAGGAGAGCCTCGACAACATGCCCGCTGAGCTCAATGAGCAGGGGGAGTTCACCGCCGGCTTGGTGATGCTGCTGAAGAAGAGCATTGCCTCGGAGAAGAAGGCGACCGGCGAAATCCTGCAACTTCAGGAGGACAAGGCGAAGCTCTGCCATGAGCTCGACCTGCTGAAGGAGGAGAACGCCAGCTGGAAGAAGCTGCATGAGAATAGTAGTTCCTCGATGAAGATGTTGCAGGCCCTCGTCATGGAACAGAAGGAGGAGTTGGCGAAGCTCCGCATCGAGCACCCGGCTACTGTCGAGGTACGTAATGCGGCCGTGGAACAGATGATGAAGGCTCGCATCGAGAAATCCCGCGTCATGGACACAATGATGAAGATGGCGGAGGAGACACGCAAGGAGATGGAGGTCATGGAGGCGATGAAGAAGCAGTTACGACTCCGCAGCCAGCAACTCTTTATGTAGTGAGAGCAGCGCCCTAGACTTGTGTGTGCGTCTTCCTTCTTTTTGGGGGGGTGATAATCATCCTTCTTCTTTTGCTCATGTGTTTCTTATTTTGCTTCGGGTGTTTGGCCGCACGTGTCACCTTCTCTGCGAGGCATGAATAGAACAATGCTAAAAATGAGATGACTAGCAAATTAGATCATTCTTTATCGCTTATAGAACAATGCCTCTTGCTAGTAATATATAATAAGAGTAGAGAGTAGAGGATATGGCACTGGGCTTCCGTGTTTCGTGCTCCTCCGTCGTACTCCAGTGGAAAACTTGAGTATACCACACGGTTCTTTGCTCCTCCTTAGGTCGTTGGCACATTTATATGAGCAGTCAAATCACAAGGCCCCGCCTTCCAGCAGTAATGAGCCGTCAAATCACAAAGGCCCTCGCCTCTCATGAAAAGGACCAAGCTAGACTGCCCCGCCCTCTAGCCTTTTAAAAATGTGTACATTTGTACAGTAGTAGTATCGATGGATTGCGCCATGGAGCAAAACTAACAAGATGCAATTAAATAAAAAAGGTGGTACATATAGAGAGCGCTCGTCGCCAAATTACGCATATACTATATGACACTACCCACTATGAAGGTACTAGTAACATAGACTAGTAACTAGTCTATGCTACTCTCCACTATGACCAGCCAAAGTCAAGGCGCGGATACCAACGAGGTCCTGGTTGTGTCTATACTTGGACAACTCACCCGACTACATGCGCACCCGGCAGACGAAGCTCGTGTCGTGTTGGTGCCATGTGCGGCCCGCACATTAACCAAAACCTCGCGCCTCCATCTTAGCCTCCGTGTTTTAAACTTCTCAATCTCAAGGCCAAGGAGCAACGTGAAACCTATGATAGAGCCAATCGGATGGTTGAGAACTACAATTCATAGCTACATATGTGTGTGTGAGAGAGGACGAGTGCGTGCGTGCACCTCTTCTCAGAGTACAACTGTATGTGGGTGGCATCGACCTAGGGAGAAGTGATGGTGCATGCGAGAAGTCCCGAGAGATAGGTGTAATGCGTCTGGAAAAAAGACTAGTCTATGAAGGTCAAGCATAAGATATGTATCTGACGGTGCTAGTTTTTGCACGTACACAGCAGTAGAAAAAGAACTAGTACCATGGCATATACTACACCACGGCCGAGAAAACGTGCCGACGTTACGCCATCCGGGAATAGTGCTGCACTTCGAAACTAGAACTGTCAATAAATTTTGAGCGCGTCTTGTCACATTCCAAATTACTACTACTACCACGCTATATTTAATTGCAAACATGTTGACACCGATCACAACCTAAACGGTTTCCCACTTAGGAGCGTATTAGTAGTACTCGGTTATAATACTACTATCCTAAGATGACTGCACATTCCTCCTCAACTCCTCATCCACAAAAAACAATCAAGTCAATCAAGCCATAGCCAGCGTGAGTTCTGGGTCGAGAGATTTTCACCAGGGAGAGGCGAGCATGGAAGAGGAAGCACGAGAGATGTCCCACCTTGCCGCGAAAGCAGCCGACATGTCTAGCCGCGCAGCAGTAGCAGCACAGAGGTCCCGCCGCACCGTCGAAGCAGCACTGAGGTCCCGCCGCGCCATCGATGTAGCAGACTGGTCCGGCCATGCCGTGGAAGCAGCATAGATGTCCCGCCGCGCCACTGAAGCAGCAGGGAGGTCCCGCCACGCCGCGGCGGCCTGGGAAAATTTCTCACGGGTAGGCGAGGACTCTTACAAGCGCATGCATGCAATAGTCCATAGCCAGATGGATCAGATCTCCGGCTGGGCGAGGATGCAGGACGAGGCTACCAGCGTCATCCGGCAACTAGGGGAGGACAATATGAAGCTCTGGGGCGAGCGCGGCCTGCTGAGGGCAAAGATCAACGGAAGGGCAAAGCAGGAGGAGGAGACCGCTGCCTTGTTGCACAGGACGGGCGTCATCATCAAGAAACTTATGGACGAGAATGTCATGCTCTGCATCGAGTGCAACAGGCTAGTGGAGGAATCCATGGATGCTGCCAAGCAGCGTATTAAGGACACGAAACTGATGAAAGAGATCATCGACCGCCGTGAGAACTAGTCTCCGCGACTTGCAGCGCATAAAGAAAGTAGAGATCAGTGAGCCAGATCGATGTATGTGTCTTCCTTCTTCTTTTGCACTTGTGTATTTCGGGCGTAGCCGCATGGGGCTTTTTTAATTATCTTCCTAATTATGTAAGACAATTATTATCCACTCTCGTCGTCCTTATATATATGCATCAGTCTTGCTATAAGTCGCAGTAGATGCTATATAGGTCCGTCGGATCTTACATCAAGATCCGTGCAAAATTTTCTTTTCAGTTTTATTTTTTCTCTCTTAAATCTCAGTCGAGTGAGACATTGCCACGCCATTAAACAGAGGCTCGGGCGCCATTAATGGAGACCTTGGGAGAGAGGTGGACGGCAGATGGAGGTCAAAGGACTCGCACGCCTCCCGTACTCAAATAGCTACCCTGCACAGCGCCTCCTAGCTAATAAAAAGAGGGGGCACGTGGTGGCACGTAAATGGTAAATAGAACGCCCACGGTTTCAATAATACTTGTGTTTTCAATTGTAACGTGACATCACTTGTTACAAAATGACTTTGTTGATTGTTAATGTGTGCGCCTTTGCAAATCGGACAGCAAAATTACCACAACATGTTGGTGCCATGTCATGACACCAATCCAAGTTTCATGATTTTCATGTGTGTTTCGGATTTATAGGAATTAAAAAACCAAGTTTCTCAATGTTTCTAGCCGAGCCATGACGCCCAGATGTTTGAATTTCATTCCCATTTTTGGCACGGGACCTAGAAATTTACCCGAGGACACATCTGTGATTTTTCAACGAGCTTTGGTGCACTGGAGCATGTGCTTGTATTTAAAATTTTAATTATGCACACAAAGGTGACACGTTTCCTCTCAGAACCACGAGCCTTCTTGACAGAAGCTCAGGTTTGCAAGAAACTTATACCAAAACTTGTTCCTATTCTGCAAATTGTTTTACGACAACATGGAAGTACCATGACATGACACCATTCCAAGTTTCATGATTTTCAGGCGTGTTTTGGATTTACAAGAATTTTAAAACCAAGCTTCTCAATGTTCTCAGCTGAACCACGATGCCCAGATGTTTGAATTTCATTCCCATTTCTTGCATGTGACCTAGAAATTCACCCGAGGACACACATGTGATTTTTCAATCAACTTTGGTGCATGGGAGCATGTGCTTGTAGTTCAAATTTGAATTATGCACATTAAATGACTAGAAACTCAATTAATGTATAAAAAAGGCAAAACAAACCCGGAATAATTCCAAATTTTAACAAGGCACTCATATAGTTCTATGTTGCCTCTGTAAAGAAAATCTGGGGGGAGGCAGCGTATATTAGAAATGCCATTAGACATTGTTATTTTCACATCAAACCCGTTGACCATGTTACATGACAAAAATAAGCCGAGTCTCACAATGATAAGTTAATGGTCTCCAGCACAACACACCCCTCAAATAAAACTAAGCACCCTGGAATTCTTTGAAAAAACTAAGCACCCCGAAATTCTTTGACAACTAAACTGCTGGCTATATGATGTTGGCCATATATATTGTACGTATATAATGTGAAGAAACGAGTGGTAGTACTATACCAACTAAAAGATGAAATGTATGAAATATAACGATAAGAAACATAACATAGTTCTGCTGGGGGCTCAGCACAACACACCCCTCAAATAAAACTAAGCACACCTGAAATTAAACTAAGCAACTAATCTGGTAGACACTTCATTAGAACCACCATGAGCAACGACACTGCCACCTTACTCGGACTCCTCATCCACGTCCTCGACTTCGTCCTTGTCCCTCTTCCTCTTGGTCGATACTTCTTTGCTTGAACTGCACACTTGGCTCTTGCTCTTCATCCAACCCTTGTAGATACTGAAACAAAGGTAGCCATCCATTGCAGCGTAGTGGATGTGGTCTATATCTAGTACATTCCATTCCCATGCATGATGAAACTTGAACGGAGGTTTCTAGAATGTACCATACGAAGGATGAACCATGGCTCCTGCCAGGGTCAGCATTGAAGGCTGATCATGGGAGGGCACCAGCCCTTTCTTTTGGAGGTCGAATGGGTCGCCTACAACGAGGCCTATCTGACCCAGGATTTCCTTGTTGTTCCGAAAGTCTACAATAATGAATTTGACTCGGCCATCCTTGAGGAAATTTTTAAAATCCTGGCACTCAACGTCGGCATGGCATATGTGGTAGACCAAGCATAAGTCATGCATGCAAACCAGGACTATGGTGTACTCAACATCTAGCCTAGCGACCCACTCATCATTTGAGTTTTCGAACATGCGTTTGAAGCGAGCAAGGCATTCTTTCATCGTTGCGGAAGAACAAGTGTAGATGACGCCGAACTCATCGCCGGTGATGGTTCTAACCTTGTACTCACCGCTGATCATGGAGATTTTGGACGCCATGGATTTGGGAGGAGGGTTAGGATTAGTGGAACTACCGTAATGTGAAAGGATGAGACGTGTCGTGGGTTTGTCATGGCAGATGTCCTCATGAAAGGACTTAGTCATGGATCCATCGCTACGGGTTAGCTTAAAGAGGTTAAACCGGACAAGGGACACGAGTGATTTTTATACTAGTTCGGCCCCTTCGATGAAGGTAAAAGACTATGTCTAGTTGTGATTGATATTGCTAGGGTTTCGATGACCAGGGAGCAAATCCGCTTTGCCTGGCTCTCGAGTTGTTGTCTCTAAACCGCGGCCGGGTCGTCCCTTTATATACATAGGTTGACACCCGCCGGTTTACAGAGTACCGAGGCCAGATCATAAATGTGTCCGGCTCGGTCTCTATTCCTCTAACTTACAATACAAGTTACATGACAGAGTCGGTTTACATCTACAAGCCTTAACCCGCCTTTGGGCCTTGGGCCTTCATAAAGCACCACCATCCTCACGTCTTCATGGGCTTCTATCTTCATGGAGCTAACCCGGCCACTCCTAGCTGGTTTACCTCCAGTAATCATATCCCCAACATTAGGCCCCAGATTGATTTGAACTTTGTTCAGGTCAATCTTCAATACTTAGAAAAATTCTTGCCCTGGCAGCTTCGCATGAATCTGGTAAACCGCCGTGATGTCATCCTTTAGATCCGTAGTAAACCGTCATGACGCCATCTATCCGTTGAAGCCAAAGATACCCTTCATTAATGAATATCCAATCCTCAAGGCGACATCCTTATTAACTATCCATTTTAAACTCCTTGATTTACGCACTTGTCGCTTATCAGGTCACCTTATAAATAGGCCCAAGGGCCATTCTCTTTTCCCCCTTCGCCTCCTTTGCTTATTCTTCCTCCTTGCGACGTCTCTACACCCGAGCGCCGCCGCTATCGCCGAGCTTCGCCTCCGCCTCTCCATTGGCCGCTGCATCAACCTGGTTGCACCAGAGAGCTGCGGCGTGCCTCTGTTGCTTCAACAATCACTGTAAGTCCTTTCCTTTCCCCCTTTATAGATTTGTCTAGGGTTTCCTTGTTCTTCGCAGTTCATCAAAGTTCATCAGGGCTCCGGTGCTGCTCTTCCTTGTTCCTCCTTAGTCCATGGATAAAAAACCTCAAGCTTGATATATTCCGCGTAATGGTTTATCTTCCGCCACCACAACAAACCCTTGTGTGCATAAAAACTGATCTGAACCTTTACGAACCGCTTCAGGACCAACCCTTTTAGGTCAAAATATTTTTGCTTTCCTGTCTTTCGGTAGATCCAAAATTTCCATGTGCCCTTGTGGAACCTGTTTTACCTTACTTAGTCGTTCTTACCTTAGATGTGTATCCTCCTTATCTCATAGGCGGTTTACTTTTGTAGAAAGCAATCTATCACATACCATTAGTCCCCTTGTAAACCGGCAATCCTATTATCTTTGTTGTATACTTCGGCTTAACAATATGCATATAGCTTTGTTCCATTTACCGCTTTGTCATTCATAATTGTATCAGCCTTCGGTTTATGAAATTTACATACTTGTATATCTTTATTCCGTTGCACCTCATGCACCACCATGAATGAATTGTAAACCGGTATTTCTTTTCAGCTTTTCACTTGCAATGGCCAAACAGTTTTATGCCTGTAACTGGGCTCCTTCCTGGGTTACCGAGGAGCAGCTTAATGGAATGGTCGGAATTGGTACCTTACCAAAAAAGAATGAGATCCGGTGGCGAATTCCTGGACCGGAGAACCCTCCCACCCCTAAGCAGGGTGAGGTAGTGGTATTTGTTGGTCACATAGGCGTGGTTTCAAACCACCCGGGTCAAAGTTTTTCCGGGACGTGCTTGCCAGTTTCCAGCTCCACCCACAAGATATTGGACCCAACTCGGTGTCCAATATATGCAATTTCCAAGTCTTCTGTGAAGTGTACTTACAAGAAGAACCAACTGCTCAGCTGTTCCGGGATTTTTTTTCCATCTGAATCGGCGCACTGAATTTGTAGACGGACCCAACACTGAACTTGGGGGCGTCTCAATTCAAAAAAGAAAAGAGGTCGAATTTCCTCATGCCAAGCTGCACAGCCACCCCAAAGAGTGGAACCAAACTTGGTCCTTTTGTAAAGATACCTCCCCTGAAGATGAGAACCCTCTGCGGGGTTACCGTGCCCACCGACTTTCCAACACTCATCCACTGCCGCAACGTCTAAGCGCTAGGAAACGGGCCTCATATGCCCCTCAACTCGCCAAGCTTCGAGCCTTTCTGGCCAACGGTTTATCAGGCGTCGACTTTGTGCATTGCTGGATATCCTGGAGCATCTTATCGTTAAGTCGCCACTCCGGTTTAATGTGTGAATATACTGGTGAAGTAGGAGACCCCCAACGTCACATCAACATTCAGCTAACCGATGAAGAAGTTACTGAAGGTGTCAAGAAGATTTTGAATGAATCGGAATCTGTCTGCCGCCAAACCGTCTTAAACCCCTTCTACACAAAAAAACAAACCGTCTGGTGTAAGTATTGTCTTCCACTTTACACTTGATATCCTTGTACTGTACAAGTTGTGAATATCCGTTGCCCCTCTTTGAAACAGGGTGATGATCCGTTCTGGAAGAAGAAACCTCAAGAAAAAGCGGCAACGCCATCCCATCCTAAGACAAAAGCCGTCAAGAGAACCTCAAAGCGGAAGGCAGCTGAACGCATCAGCATGGAACTGGATGATGACGCGGATGAACCAGAAGTTGAGGTAGAACTTGATTCAATTGGCTCCCTTTTCATGCATCTCATTAACAATGATACTTATTAGGAGGACGTGGAGGGCAGCCAAGCTGATGATGTAGAGGTAATTACCCTTTCCTCCGGTTCAGACTCTATGCCAACGCAAAAAATCCGTCAAGCGGTCCGGAAAGTAAGCTTTTCTCATCCTCTTGCTTACTTGGATCCAACATTTATTTTGAAGAAGCAGCAGCACGAGGCTCACCGCACAACACGGCACAGCGGTCAAAAGGTCACTTCGGTCGGTTTACTTGACACCTCGGTTCGAAAGCACCGATCTAAGGTCTCACCTCCTTCTGACAATTCTTATCCCAAGGAAGGTTATTTCTGACAACCTCTTAATCCGTCTGATTCAAATTATCAGGTGACACCTCCCTCATCTTCTGGCGAGTCAACAGCAACCCAACTTCCTCCCCTCAAAACTGTAGTTGGGTAAGTACTTAAACCCCTTCTTTGAATGTTTCCATACCTTGTATACTATGCTTAACTTTCGCATCTTTTCCTGTTTTTAGAGCCAAAGCTGGACCCAGCAAAAAGGCTCAGGTGAACAATCCGCCCAAAGACCAGGCGGCTCATGAACCGGAGCAAACGGTTGAACTAGAACAAGCTATGGAACCGGAGGATCCCAATCCTGAAGCTACTTTTGATGAGCCACCCCCTCAAGATCACAATCTCGATGAACAACCAGAAGTTGACATTGCTGCGCCTGATGCTGAACCGGCCGACCCAATCAGAGCTGATGACAGGCATTCTAGTCCGGTGAGAGCTACTGAAACCCCATCAACTCCAGAAAAAGTTGCTGAAGACAAAGAAGGCGATGTTATCATTACCAGTATGGGCCACAGCTCTCCTGGCCATCCTGTAATCTTGGCCAAACATAGTGCCAAGGAAGAGCGTGCTGCCATGGAAAAAGGCAAATGGAGCACTGACTTGTCAAGCTACGCCCATCTCAGCGCTGAAGAACTCCACTCCGGCTTTTTAAACCGTCTGCACTCAAACCGTGATTACGAAGCTGGTTTGGTGAACCTGATGAAGGAACGCTATGAGGTATTTTCATCACCTTTCCTTTCTTGATTTCAAAGTATAAACATCTACCTAAGTATCCCCCAAGGGCTGGTTTATGATGTTAATCGTAAGTCGGGACTTTGTAATATCTTAATACTTGCATGCTGATCCTCCATATGTCAAGTCATCATTTAGAAACAAACCGGTACTTTATCATTGTATTCATGTAGTTTTATCGGTGTAGCCCCCAAGGGCTGGTTTAGCTTTGCGAGGTAAACCAGGTCTTTAATCAATGCGTTAGTTTTGAACATATGTACATTAGCCCCCAAGTGTTAAGGATAATGCTTGCATTGTACTTGAGACTTGTGAAAAATATGTTGATGATAGAGCAAATAGGCATTAGCCCCCAAGTACAAAGTGCATAACTTGTTATACGCTTGGTACTTAGAAAATACACATCTCATTGTTGATATATCTTCGTCTTTGCAGGCCGAGCTGAGTAAAAGGGATGCTCAAACCGCTGATCTTCAAGAGAACGTCAAATCTCAGCAAACAGAGGTTTCCAAAGCCAAAGAAGAGCTGACCAACGCCTTAGCAGCTATGAAGAAGCTGAAAGTAGCTTTTGGTAAAGAGCGTGTAGACTGGGAAACGGAGAAGGTCGGTTTAACAAAGAAGGCCGAGGACGCAGAAGCAGCCCTGAAACTGGTGGTTGAAGAACTGACCGACTTGAAGCGGCAAATTAACGCCATGACCTCCGCTGTGTTTGGTAAGTACCTCCTTGTGCAGTTTGTCTAAGTCATAAGATCTTATCAACGACCGGTTTACTGATGCTAAACCATGACAGGGACCCGCATTGCTCATCTGGGATCTGATATGCGGATAAAACTTAAAGCGGCCTACACCCTGATAGAACAGTTGTTCTCTGGATCCCAATGTGCCATTTGCACTGCAGCCTATAACAAGTCGGTGCCATCGTTGATAAAGGAAACAATTGAGAAGCTGGCCATGCTACCTGCCCGGATCAACGAACTGAAGAGATCAGCTGCAAGATCAAGAGCACTGACCGCGCTAATCTGGGCCAAGGCATGGATTCCGGATCTTGAACCGGCAGATATCATCAAAGGGTATCCTGGCGTGAAAGAAGATGGCTAAGACTTCAACAGTGACGATCTGCGAAGGCTGACAAAGGAGATGCGGCCAATAGCAAGCAAACTGGCAGAGGACACAGATTTATCTCATTTCCAACCGGTTTATGATGTTGAGGGAAAGAGACAGCCCGCGGTGATCCATGATGTTGAAGATCTTGTGCCCCCAATCCGTAAGCATACTTACGCTCCTGATATTGACCCCTCCAGCCTTATCCATGAAGAGGTCGTGTTTCAAGCTTTAGCCGGAATCGATTGGTCAACGGTTGATTTCCAGTGTCTGGGGAGGGATGAAGAGGATGTAACCGCGCAAGATGACCCTCAATCGTCAAGCCGTCCCAATGAAGAATCCTAAACCGGCGGCCGGTTTATCAGCTATAGTTTGCCACTTCTTGAAAACAATTATTCAATTTCGGCCGTTTTGAAACGCCTTGTAATAGGATAGTAGAAACACCTTTATCTGCCATGCCATCGAGCATGTTTGGGTTGCTTGATACCTTGAAAACTTGTTTCACTTTTTGGGATCTATTTATGCATAGTCCATTATGATTTGTGTTCCTGCATATATGACTTGAAAGCGTCCTAGTGGTTTACCACTGGACGGGTCATGATGCCCAAAAATATATACATAACTTGGATGAATAACCAAGATTTGTATTAAGAAGGTAGAATAAATAATATCTTGAACATACCTCGTTGGCTGACCAACTGCTTGTATGGTAAAGGTGAAAAAACACCAATTCGGAGTGTTGACAACTCCTTGCCCTCTTGTCGGTTCATATAGAAACCATATTAGGCTATAATAGCCGTATGATGCTGGTGACATCTAGTCAAAACCAGACCGGAGGAATATACTACCGGTTTAAAATTGATCATGTACTAACAACTAAGCGTTGAAAGTCATGCTGGGTTGTAATGAACACTGGTTTATCAAAAAATATTCATAAATCCCTTATCATAAAAAACAGCAAAGACAAGAAATATGCAAGGCTTTTCATGGGCTGTCAGGCCCTAAATCGAGGCTTTTCATGGGCTGCCAGGCCGCTAAGTTAAACCATTTTGCAAAGCCTTTTAAGATGGACCTCAATCTTTAACCAATCACCGTTTTAACTTTGACAAGTTCAGGGTCCATGGGATTGACTTGTGAAATGTTCGATGGGTCATACCAGGTTTACCTTGACGGAGTGGCTTACTTAAAGAGGCAGGATAACCCGGGGTTTTAGGTGAATACACCTGGCTTCCAAGCCTGGCGTGATAGCCTATTACAAGGGTGCAAGCTCATTGTTCTTTGAGAAGCAAGGAGCCCCCAGGTAATATTTGAGCTGTGCTCAGTGGTTACCTATGTTTGAGATGTGCTTGATGCTACGGACTCTCTTTGGTTCCACATAATTTCCTTTTGGCTTTGAAGCCTATCAAGAGGTGTAGCTATGGTGTGAAGACAACCAAGCCCCCTAGTGATATCCCTTTTTGGTTTTAGACCGATCAAGAGGTGTAGCTATGGTTCGGATACGACCAAGCCCCCTAGTGATTTTCTTTATATCTATGTGGCCGTATAGGCCGGGTTAATAAAACACCGCTTTGTCAGTAGAAGTTCCTGTGGCTCACACATGATGTAAAAAGAACAGAGACCCCGCTTTATTTGAGGCTCTAGTTTATTATATAATATATACATTGTCATAAGTATGTACATAAGAAGAGCCTGTGGCTCAAGTATAGTAAGGCCGAAGAAGAGGTATATTCCACGGCCGCTTGGTCTCCTCCTCCGATTTACGTGAGTCTTTGTGCTCTCGAACATCAATGAGGTAGTATGACCCATTGTGTAGATTTTTGCTGACCACAAAAGGTCCTTCCCAAGGTGGGGATAACTTGTGCATATCAGTCTGATCCTGGATGAGCCAGAGCACCAGATCGCCCTCTTGAAAAGTTCTGATCTTAACCCGGCGGCTATGATAACATCGGAGATCTTGTTGATAAATCACCGAACGTGCTGCTGCAAGATCACGCTCCTCATCTAACAGGTCCAGTGAGTCCTGACGTGCCTTCTCATTGTCAGCTTCAACATAAGCCGCCACACGGGGCGAGTCATGACGGATGTCACTAGGAAGAACCGCCTCTGCTCCATAAACCATGAAGAAAGGTGTGCAACTCGTAGATCTATTAGGTGTGGTGTTGATGCTCCATAACACAGAAGGTAACTCCTCCACCCAACAACCCAGTGTACGCTTTAAAGGAACCATAAGCCGGGGTTTAATACCTCTCAAAATTTCTTGATCTGCCCTCTCTGCTTGACCATTATACTGGGGGTGAGCCACTGATGCTACATCAAGCCGGATGTGCTCTCGTTGGCAAAATTCCTCCATCTCACCCTTTGACAGATTAGTACCATTGTCAGTTATAATACTGTGTGGGAAACCAAACCGGAATATCACCTTTTTGATGAATTGAACCACCATGGCTGCATCACACTTACTGACTGGCTCTGCTTCCACCCACTTGGTGAACTTGTCCACTGCCACTAGCAGGTGGGTCTTTTTGTCCTTGGATCTTTTAAAGGGTCCAACCATATCAAGCCCCCAAGTTGCAAACGGCCAAGTTATTGGAATCATCCTCAATTCCTGAGCCGAAACATGAGCGCGGCGTGCAAATTTTTGACAACTGTCACACCTTTTGACTAAATCCTCAGCATCAGCATGAGCTGTCAACCAATAGAAACCGTGATGAAAAGCCTTAGCCACCAAGGATTTTAAACTGGCGTGGTGACCACAATCTCCTTCGTGGATTTCTCGCAAAATCTCACAACCCTCTTGAGGAGACACACAACGCTGAATTGCCCCTGTGACACTGTAACGATGTAACTCCCCATTAATTATGGTCATTGACTTGGAACCCCGGATTATCTGCCGGGCCAAGGTTTCGTCCTCAGGTAGCTCGCCTCGGTTCATGTAAACCAAGTACGGGACTGTCCAATCCAGTATAACATGCAAAGCTGCCACCAATTGAGCCTCCGGGTCTGGAATAGCCAACTCCTCCGTTGGTATCTTGACCGACGGATTATGTAGTACGTCGAGGAAGACATTAGGTGGGACCGGTTTACGCTGAGAGCCAAGGCGATCTAAGGCGTCCGCCGCTTCATTCTTTCGCCGGTCTATATGGTCAACTTGATAACCCTTGAAATGACCAGCCACTATGTCCACCTCTCATCGATATGCAGCCATGAGTGGGTCCTTAGAATCCCAAGTGCCAGATACCTGTTGAGCCACCAGGTCCGAGTCACCGAAGCACTTAACCCGACTTAAGTTCATCTCCTTAGCCATCCGAAGACCGTGGACTAAGGTCTCGTACTCAGCTGCATTGTTAGTACAAGGGAACATTAAGCGAAGAACATAACAAAACTCTTCACCTTGTGGGGAAGTTAATATGACTCCAGCCCCCGAGCCCTCCAATTGCCTGGACCCATCAAAGTGAATAGTCCAATAAGTGTTATCTGGCTTTTCCTCTGGTGCCTGCAACTCTGTGCAATCATTGATGAAATCCACGAGTGCTTGAGATTTGATTGTTGTGCGAGGTGTATACTTGAGCCTGTGAGGTCCAAGCTCAATAGCCCACTTGGCAATCCAGCCAGTTGCTTCTCTGTTTTGAATGATATCTCCCAGAGGGGCTGAACCGACCACTGTGATAGGATGACCCTGAAAGTAATGCTTGAGCTTCCGGCTTGCCATAAACACCCCATACACCAGCTTCTGCCAATGCGGATACCTCTGCTTTGATTGGATAAGTACCTCACTGATATAATAAACCGGCCGTTGAACCGGATACTCCTTTCCAGCCTCCTTGCGCTCCACAACAATAGCCACACTAATAGCCCGGGCATTAGCAGCCACATATAGCAGTAAAGGCTCTTTATCGATCGGAGCCGCACGGACAAGCGGTTCAGCTAACTGCCTCTTCAACTCCTCAAATGCTTTATCAGCTGCATCACTCCAGACAAAGTCATCCGTTTTCTTAACCATCTGATATAAAGGGATAGCTTTATCCCCGAGACGACTGATAAACCGGCTCAACACCGCAATCTGGCTGGCTAAACGTTGAACATCATTGATACATGCCGGTTTAGCCAAAGATGTGATAGCTGTAATCTTCTCCAGATTAGCCTCAATGCCTCTGTTAGACACCAGAAAACCCAAGAGCTTGCCTACCGGAACACCAAAGACACATTTGTCCGGGTTAGGCATCATCTTATAAACCCGGAGGTTATCAAAGGTTTCTCTCAAGTCATCTATCAATGTTTCCTCCTTCCTGAACTTTACCACAATATCATCCACATATGCATGAACATTGCACCCAATCTACTTATGAAGGCAATTCTGAACATAGCGTTGATAAGTCGCCTGGGCACTCTTGAACCCAAAGGGCATGGAGACATAACAGAAGGCCCCAAAGGGAGTTATAAAAGTTGTTTTCTCCTGGTCCTTAACTGCCATTTTGATCTGATGATAACTAGAATAAGAATCCAAAAAACACAAACGGTCACAACCCGTCGTAGCATCAATAATCTGATCAATACGAGGGAGGGCAAAGGGATCTGCTGGGCAAGCTTTGTTCAAATCTGTGTAGTCCACACACATACGCCAAGTGTCATTTTTCTTGAGAACCAGCACCATATTAGCCAAACACTCCAGGTGAAAGACCTCCACGATAAACCCTGCGGCCAACAGCCGAGCTACCTCCTCACCGATAGCATTGCGCCTTTCTTCGTTGAAGCGGTGGAGAAACTATCTAATCGGTTTAAACTTAGGATCTATATTAAGTGTGTGCTCAGCGAGTTCCCTCGGTACACCTGGCATGTCAGAAGGCTTCCATGCAAAGATGTCCCGGTTCTCATGGATGAACTCGATGAGCGTGCTTTCCTATTTGGGATCCAGGTTAGCGCTGATGCTGAACTGCTTGGATGAATTGCCAGGAACAAAATCAACCATTTTGGTGTCTGTGGCCGATTTAAACTTCAACGCCGGTCATGCTCCGTAGTTGGCTTTTTCAAAGAGGTCATGTCTGCCGGATCAACCTTGTCTTTATAAAACTTCAGCTCTTCCGTGGCAAAAAATGACTCAGCGTAAGCGCATCACCTTCCTCACATTCCAAAGCAATCTTCCTGCTCCCATGTACTGTGATGGTCCCCTTATGACCTGGCATCTTAAGCTGCAGATAAACATAACATGGCCTCGCCATGAACTTGGCATAAGTCAGTTGCCCAAACAGAGCGTGATACGGACTCTTGATTTTCACCACCTCAAAAGTCAATGTTTCTGACCTTGAATCATAATCATCTCCAAAGGCCACCACTAGAGCTATCTTTCCCACCGGATATGCAGACTTACCGGGTACCACACCATGAAAAACGGTGTTCGACGGTTTAAGATTCTTATTTGTCAACCCCATACGGCGGAAGGTATCATAGTAGAGAATATTGATACTACTTCCCCCATCCATGAGTACCTTGGTGAACTTATACCCCCCAACTTGGGGTGCCACTACTAAGGCCAGATGACCCGGATTATCAACCCAGGGTGGGTGATCCTCTCTACTCCATAAAATGGGTTGCTCAGACCAGCGCAAATACTGAGGTACTCCCGGTTCAACAGAGTTCACGGCCCTCTTGTGAAGCTTCTGATCACGCTTACACAAGCTGGTGGTGAAGACATGATACTGCCCACTATTCAACTACTTCGGATTGCTCTGATAACCCGGCTGCTGCTGCTGCTGATTCCCCTGATGGTTATAACCTCCTTGGTTGCCCTGGTTCCCTTGATTGCTATCTCTGGTTTGATTGCCTTGAAATCCTGAACCGGAGCTACCGCCTCCATAACCCGGCCCATGAAAACCACCTCCTGTACCGCCGAGCGGGCCATTGTCGTATTGAAACATATTGGAGTTCTTGAGCTCTCGCATGATATAAAAATCCTTCCAAAGATGTGAAGCTGGCCTCTCCTTCGATCCATGCTTTGGACAAGGTTGATTTAACAGGCGCTCTAGATTGGGGCCTGAACCTCCACCCCTCTGGGGTTGTTTGCCCTTACGACGCTGACCGTTATCCTGAGCATTGGTGTTAGCCACAAAGTCCAAACTATTGTCTGCCTTGCGCTCACCATTGTTCCCATGACCTGCCGGGTTATACTACTGTCCCTTGGTGTTGTCGTTCTTCTTCCCTTTCCCTCGTTTGTCCTCCTCTGAGTCACGGTCTTTGGTATTATATGAATTGGCATATTTAACCAAAGCGGCCATAAGCGTTGCCATATCATTGCAGTGATGCTTGAGCCTGCCTAACTTCTATTTTAGCGGTAGAAACCAACAATTGCCCCCAATGTTAATACTGTTGTATCCGCATTGATGCGATCCGACGAATGCAGAATAGCTGAGACCCACTTCACCCAATGGGTTGTGGACTCTCCATCCTCTTGAACACAAGCGGCCAGGTCCACAATCGACATAGGATGCTTACAGGTATCATTAAAATTCTGGATAAACTGGTGTTTCAATTCGGCCCATGATCTGACAGAGTTAGCTGGTAAGCTCTTTAACCAAGTACGAGTTGTCCCCTCCAACATCATGGTGAAGTATTTAGCACACACCGCTTCATCCACATCCAACATCTCCATTGCCATCTCATAACTTTCAACCCATGACTCTGGTTGCAAATCGGCGGTGTAATTGGGTACCTTACGAGGGCCCTTAAAATCCTTGGGTAGTCGTACATTGTGCAAAGCGGGGGTAAGACACGGCACCCCTAAGGAACTGAAGACCACGCTTGGCTCCACTGAAGCGGTAGGTCGAACCGGAGTGGGTTGACGAGCTGCATGCAGAGTGACTAACTCGGCCTCTCGACATGCACGACTATGATCCACCACATCCCGCGTATAATCACCTCCACCCGCTGGGATGTGCCCTCGCGGTGAGTTACGGTGACGTGCACTGCTTGATACAGTCGGTTCATCCTCAACATGCCTGCTATAGATCCGGCTCGGACGGGGGGTGGAATGAATCCTCTCGCGACTATGCGAACAAGCCTGCTGCTGGTTCAAAGCTATTTGAAGGAGCTCTCTGGCCCGTCGTGTCTCAATCGCAACTGGCGACTTGCCGTCCGCTGGGAGTGCTGCTAACCATGAAGCAGCGGCCACAATGTTGTCTAACAGGTTGGAGTAATGCCCCGGGGGCGTCGGAACATACTGCGGTACAACGTTGTTTTGACGAGGCGGGTCCATCGTGCGCGGCTGAACCAGTGCTCCTGTTCCCGACGCTTCCATCCGGTTTACCACTGGCTGGTTACTGGTTCCGGCTCCTAGCGTGTTGAAGAGATTTCTTGGCTCATAACCCGGCGGGAGGTGCAACTGGTCTCTTCTTCTCATGACCTCCTCTGAGGCATTCTGGTCCAACCTAAGCCGGTAGGCCTGAGCTTCCAACTCGGTCCACTTTAGCCTGAGTTATCTGATCTTTCACCTTTGCAATCTCCGCATTGTGCTGATCTCGGGCTGCTGCGTCCACCTCCGTGGCCATCAATGCTGCCAAAGCATCGAACAAATCAGACAAAACCTGAGCGGGAGGCGGCGCTGAGCCCCCTGCTCCCTCTGGCGTTGTTGTTGCTGAACCGGAAAGCATTGCCACGGCGGTGGATGAGTGATGTGGTGGTTGTGTATCGGCCATGAAGATAGCGACCCGATTTAGCCGATCGAGGGGGTCCGGAATACTGTTGCCATCAGAACCTCCACTAATCCGGCCGTCCTGCAACTGATACAGCGATTCGGTCTCTCCAGTTGAAGAGTCGTCATCAGAGAAGACAACGGTTTCTCCATCAGACACCGGTCCATCCTCATATTCCGCCCCATGGATGACACATACGAAAACATGCCTTGTTGCGGGCTGACCGAGAAAGGGCTTGCACGTTGAGCCGTCTTGATGATGTCGGTGCAGGTGTTCGGCTCAGGGCCCGGTTCGCCAATCTTGCCGATGAAGACATGAATCCCACCAAAGGGGACCCAGTACCCATATTCGATTGAACCGGCCTCGGGACCCCATCCTGCATCGTCGATGTAGAGCTTGCCGCGATGACTCTTCATCATCCGGCCCATAGCGAGTCCATCAAAGCTGCCCTTCAAGAACTCGAAACCATCGTACGATAGCCCCACAGTGGGCGCCAACTGTCGTGGGTTTGTCACGGCAGATGTCCTCATGAAAGGACTTAGTCGTGGAGCCATCGCTACGGGTTAGGTTAAAGAGGTTAAACCGGAGAAGGGACACGATGGATTTTTATACTAGTTCGGCCCCTTCGATGAAGGTAAAAGCCTACGTCTAGTTGTGATTGATATTGCTAGGGTTTCGATGACCAGGGAGCAAATCCACTTTTCCTGGCTCTCGAGTTGTTGTCTCTAAACCGCGGCCGGGTCGTCCCTTTATATACATAGGTTGACGCTCGCCGGTTTACAGAGTCCCGAGGCCGGATCATAAACATGTCCGGCTCGGTCTCTATTCTTCTAACTTACAATACAAGTTACATGATGGAGTCGTTTTACATCTACAGGCCTTAACCCGCCTTTGGGACTTGGGCCTTCGTAAAGCGCCACCAACCTCACGTCTTCATGGGCTTCTATCTTCATGGAGCTAACCCGGCCACTCCTGGCCGGTTTACCTCCAGTAATCATATCCCCAACAGGATGACTAGGGGCGGTTTTTCGATTGTAAAAATGTCAAGTGGGGGCGCGTGCGAATGGCAGGGTAGTGGCTTGCCTGGTGGATAAATGGATTCATGCACAGTTCTATGGGGGCCCAATTAGATGTCATGTCTACTCGACGCCCAATTAAATGGTTTTCGATGTCATGTCAAGCGTCGGGAAAATTACAGGTGATACGAAGCTTTCCATTCTCCCATGATACGGGCTTCCGAGAGCCCTTGGATCTGAGACCGAAAGGTTGCATGGCGTGATTCTAGACCTATGGGTGAATATCCTATCCTGGAGGTTTATTCTGTAAATTTTCAGCAACTTAGCATGCGACCATTCTATCTCAGATCCAAGGGCTCGTATCATGGTCGCGCCTACCACGACCGTCGCCTCGCTCGCGCGGCCGCGCCCTTGGAGATTTAACACGGTGCGTTAGGCTATCTGATGTTGGCATGTTATACATAGTCATCACTTAGTCACTCATACAACAAGGTTAGCTATAAGGTTGGCTATAAGAGCATTTTTGTTTACTTCTCTCTATCTCTTTCTTTGTAGTATTTATTGCATTTGCCAAGGAGTGAGCTCTTCCAACGAAATCGTCCTTAGATGAGGTGCTATGGGCATTAAATGGCTTAGCAACTCAAGTCCCCAATGCATAGGTGCTAAGTTTTTTGTTGCTAAGTTTGCTTCATCTAGGTACACGCGCTTATCACCGTTTCTTCCTGGGGTCACCAAACTAGTCTGTCTCTTCTTAATTAACTTGCCACATCAGACTTTATGCCTATGTGGTAGGCTTAGCACCTGTAGGATCAAGTACAATAATGGGCTATAAGCCCGCTTTACATGGCATTTTTGCATATCTGGGGGAAAGAGGCAAGGAAAAAGTGGAGGAGTGGGCTCTCAAGCAAGAGCCAGCATCTACATGGTGGAGCATCGGGAGAGGCACCTGTATGGAGGTGGTCAGGAATCGGGAGACTCAAGCTGGTCGTAGTGCCGCAGCTAAAATGATAATGGCAAGTCAAATCACCAGGCCCCACCTGTCCAGCAGTAACTCACTATCAAATCACACAGCCCTACGTTTGCAGCAGCCTACTCCCTCATCTTCTCGCGTCTCTGTCGAACCGACTAGGCGGAACTGCCCCGCCTACCGCGCGGGAAAAGCCCCACCCTCGACTTTTAAATACTCCCTCCGTTCCTAAATATTTGTCTTTCTAGACATTTCAAAAGGACTACCACACACGGATGTATGTAGACATATTTTAGAGTGTAGATTCACTCATTTTTCTCCGTATGTAGTCACTTGTTAAAATATCTAGAAAGACAAATATTTAGGAACAGAGGGAGTAGTACAGTATACTAGTTTTGTATCCATGGATTGCACCATGGAGCAAAGCCTCAAGAAAACGGCGGTACACATGTACGGAGTATACAGCACGCCCGTCGCATTCGCGTCGCACCCCAGATGGTCGGTCGGTCTGGCACACCGCTCTCCGAATGGAACACGAGTCATAATGTGTTTGCACACACATGTGGGACCGCAATTGAGAACCGACCATAGGCACACTCCCCGGCCCCGCAAGTCAGGTGAGTTAATGGAAGTAGTACATACGTTGGTACCTGGACGATCCCTGCAAGACACGAAAGATCAGTTTGTCCATGCATGTGACCAGACTCTAGCATACACGCCTGGATTGGCTATCGTCTACATATCGTGTATGTTGTGTTGTACATGGCTGTAGTTCTGGTGAGAAATCTATAAAAAGGTTTCTTGTCATCTCGCAAAATTAGGTGTCATGTGCTTCGGATCACTATGAGGGTTAAACAGCGACAACTGAGTTGGGCTAGTCATTGGGGGCACACGAAGACTACTTGGCTGCCATCTAGATCAAGCTGACTATGTTAATTAGGACATCTATCAACGGATCCCTTTTCTACGAGTTTATCTTTAATTTGAGCTTTGATCCTCGTCTAGTTTGTCCGTCGGGATTCATCTTGTCTCCTTTGGGCAGTGAGGTTATGATTTCTTGTCATGTGGCATTCTTTCATGTTATATGTTATAATCCGGTGCTTCAGATCAAAATGACGACAACTGCGCCTCCGGGGCACGTGCATGAAGACTTCTCGACAGTCATTGCCAAGGTCAAGCCGGCTCCGGCCGGTAGACAAAACAAAACTAGTACTCCACTATATAGGCAGGAGCCACGCTTGCTTGCTAGTGTTGCTCTCTTCACACTGTCTCGTCCTCTCTAGATCTAAACACGACAGCGGTGGCCATGCTCTCTCTCTCTCTACTCACCGCTGGTCACAGATCCAGCCGGATCCTCTCTGTCGGGGAAGGTGAGAAGGTGCAATATTCACGCGGTCGTCCTCGGCGACGGCTATTACCCACTGTCGGCGCGTCCCGATCAGCGTGCCTTGCCGTTCTCTCCCAAGCATCGCTGGCGAGGGAGGGCCTCCCACCCCTTCTTCCTCTCTACCGTAGTGTGGGCAGATCCGGCCTCCCGCCGCCCACCTAGCGACATCCCGGCGACCCTCAGGTATAACTTCCTTCGAAACCAGCCTTGCTCTACTTTCCGAGCTCCTGACGTCGCTGCATTTGTATCTTTTACTATTTCTCAGCCCCCTCGTGTAGATAGGATAGATCGGTTGTTCGAAAACCACCTATTTTTTTACTGTTAAGAGGTAAAACTAGTTCGTGCACTCGAATCTAGTAGTACTTGGTTCAAACAAGGAAGAAAGGGGATGGGGTGGGGGAAGATTTGTTACCTGAATCTAGGACTTGGTCGAAAGATGAAATAATGGGGGCGAAAAGTAGCAGAGACTGGCTATCCAAGTGGTCTCTAGGTCTAATAGGGAAATAAAGGGAATGCAGTACAAACTCAATATAAACCCGATCTATTTGTTGAAAAAGGAAAGAAAGTGGGGACTGGGGGACAAGTCAACAGAGTAAGTCCAGCACTAGATTTGCTAGCCTCACACAGTATAAGGAGGTTATATACCAAACAAAAATGGGACCAACCCAGATATCCTCTTCTGATGTTTGTTACCCCGAGCCGCTCTTATGTAATGCCACTGGTAAAATGTAGCAGGTGCACTGTTAAAAGTAAGGACACGTTAAACCAATGTTGTTTTCAATGTAATGCCTCCAGTAATATGAATCAATGGCACTTTTTTCATGTCCTGCTAAATTTCCCATTAAGATAAGTTGCTTCTTTTCGTTAGAGATGCAACTGTCCTAGTCCGCCTACTCTCCAGGAGCTTCATGACCAACCTTGATGTTGCTCAATTTTATTGCAACTAATGAAGAAGAAGATTTGTGGGTTTCGTTTTCTAATGGAAATGGAACCGGGGCTGGAGCCCTTTTCTTAAAGAAGAAGAAGAAGAAGAAGAAGAAGAAGCTAGCTCATGGGACATTGCTTCATTTTAGGTGAAATGCACCAAAAGGTCCCATGAATTGAATCATCCATGTTGGTGACTGGTGTCATCCCTTCTACGATGGCGTTGACTGCAGATATGGTTCCCATCACGAGGTATGTTCCTTTTTGGTCTGATCGTTTGCCAAAGATCCTGCATGTTGATCCTGCTCTTGTGCTACTATTTTGGCACTGCCATGATAAAACAGTAATGTTATTATTTTGCACCTTAATCTAGTGGCACTATTAATTTGAGGCAATGTTTTGGCACCGCTAGTGCCACTGTTTTATATATATACATATATATATCGAAAGAGGGGGTTCCCTCCGATTTCATTAAAGAAATCCAACCATAGAGAACCATTATCCGACAACATCTCAGTGTAAACGGGTAGTTATGCAACTACTACTAGAATGGACTGAGTACTAGCAGGAGACAAGTTCGCCACATAAGCTAGGCAGGTAGGGGCACGCAACACCATCTCGACCTAGTTTGGATTACAACCCAAATGCTACCACAGAAACATCAGGGGGAAGATAGGGACTGAAAAGGCCAACTTCAGCATCCCAGTCTAAGCACCCCCAGCCTTCATCCTTGCGACACACGGTACACCTCGTTTGCCACCTGCTCGACCCTAGTGTCACTGATAAAATGAAGTAATAATACAGTTAAAATAGAGCGAGTGTCCTCTTTATCATTTCATTTCCAATGTAGATAAAGAAAGTGCTTCTCTTTGTTAATGTATGTTTCATCAACTAGTCCCATTGTTAATGTTTAAGTGTTTCTACAAACCGGGGTGCTTAATTTTAGTTGATCTGCACAAAAATAGAGATTTGAATGTCTCAAGGCCCCTCCTTGTACTACCGCTCTACACTGATGTTCATCACTGGCAGAAGGTGTATCGGGGAGACTTGGGTCGATTTCAAGTACGATGTAGTATTTTCTTCTATTTATTAGTGTATGTTTCATCAACTAGTGCCACTATAATGTAATCACACCTTTTCATTATCTGTGCAAATAGGGTTATTCAGCTCAATTTTGGTGAAAGTGCACAAATGTACGGATGGAGCCGGCATATATGCAGAGTGCGAGGTGCCAAGTAAAAATTACCTACACCAACCCTGCTCCATCTAAGCATTGGCATCCACCACCATCAGTGGGATGTGTGGAGCTCATTGTGGACGGATCTTTCTCGGCAGCAAATCCTCTAACCAAATACTAGTAGCTTAGACTTAAAAAATACTAGTAGCTTATATTGGCAGTTTTCTAGGGGTGTACTCTTTTCTGAAAGAAGCACCAATCTATTTTACTTTATTTGTACACAGTGTCATAACTTTGACCCAATGGTCCAGAGCTATTTTAGGGTGATTGGCGTAGTACTCGGAGACTGATTGTAAGCATGATTTTTATTAGTTGTCACACTGATTGTAAGCATGAGCAGATGGAAGATTAGGTTAGTGCGAAGCTTACCTTAAACCCTACCGACGCCGTTGAAATGAGGCGAGCGTCGAGGGAACCGTGGAGAACGGCGGGGAAGCAACGTCGCGCTATCCGGCCTCCTCTTGCGGTGGGAAAACGAATACTCCTGTGGCTCCGGCTGGCTCTGCACCCTCATGAACGGCACACCGTACTCGATCGATTCATTATCCTCTGGGTGCTCGACCTTCGACCTGTACGCCCACCACCTCTGCCTGACATTCGCCTCGGGCGAATCTGTCTGCTCCATCGCCCAGAGGAGATACTCGATGAACTCGAAGGACTGCGGTGTGACTGCCGCCAAGGAGTACATCGCCGCCCTCATCGATGTCATCTCGCTCTTTCACATACATTGCCACATGGCCATCACCGTCCTCGAAATCTCCCACTCATTGTCAAACCAAGTAAGGATCTCCTTCAACCTGGCTAACTTTGCCTGGTCGCCATCGGTGATCTGCCTGATTCGCTGCTACATCCCCTCCATAGTTGTCCTTCCGAGTGGTCCGGTGCTAGCTTTGGAAGATGGGAGGAGATATGGTGGTCTTGCAATAGAGAAGAGGGAGAGGCGAGACGGTGGTTTTGGAATGGACATGATGGAGAGGAGAGGGGGTGGTTTTGAAATGGAGAAGAGGGAAAGTTGAGACGGTGGTTTTGGAATGGAGATGATGGAAAGGAGAGGTTCGCCTGCCTTTTCGGTTGCTGACAGGTGATTCTCAGAGAAGAAACTGCAAGTTTCTGTTTCAGATAAGAAACTCCAAGTTCAGTTTAAGATAAGAAACTGCAACTTTCAGAGGCAGAGCATTTATATTAACACGGACTTTTCAAACAGTGTTAACATCATGCTGGAAGTTTTATTCATGGTCGAAACTGGAACTACCAGCCAGTTAACATCATGCTGATCAACATTCATGCATAGCACATCTTCATATGATGCACAGTAAAAAAGATATGCTATTTTCAAGATGCCCACACAATGTCGAGTCTGGGGAAAACAGAGAAAACGAGGGACGGGGTTTTGGCAGGTGTTGGACGTGGTGTGCGTAGATGACAATTGGGACACACATGTCAATAAAGGCAGAGGCAAAAAATTTGGAGATATTTTCTCTGCACAGGTGGAATCGAACCCAGCCGGAACAGCTGTCGGGTAGTATCACTCGGCCACTAGGCTAGTTCAGTTGTTTCGTTACTAATAAGGCACTTCCTCAGGTGGTCAGATCATCTCCTGTGCCTTTGTGCACTCGCCCCGACGCTGTTGTCTGCCGTTGTGAACATGCTGAACAAACGAGAGGAATCTAGAGAGGATTGTACGTGGAGAGGCGGACAGTCGGGACCCACCAGGTCTATGGCCGTACGCAAGCAAGTGCCTCATCAAAAAAATACTTCCTCCTAATGTTGTACTAACGTTGGGGCCCATGGGTTTGTCAACATAGTTACATTTTTTAGGTGCTTCAACGTAGTTACTATAGGAGATAAATTCACAACGAAGCTGGGGAGCTGGAAGGTATCATTTATTATCACTGGGGCAGCAAGTATCAGCTGGGTTTTGGGCTGCCCCGTCTAGGCTTTCTTTTCTAACATGTGCAGCCCACGACCTCGGATGGGAGGTCCATAGACCTGTTTGTATTTTCTTGAGGGCCGTCATGTATCGACCGGCCTATGGACCTAGCATCCGAGGTTTTATTTTTCCTGAAACATCGGCAGCCTAATTTATGTTTTTTTTGAAGAAAACGCAGAGGTCTGTTCTATTTTTCTATATAAGAATAGGAACGCCTGGTCCAACTTATGTTTCCCTTCTAACTATATTATATATATTTAAATTATTTTATATGTTATTATATATCATTGTTATTGGCATCATTTATTTAACAGATACTTACATATGTAAGAAAATAATATCCCACGTCATATTAACTTATAAAAATAATTTCTTAACAATAAAATCCTGGATTTTTTTGGCAACGAAAATCCTGGTGATTGTGTACAAAAGCTTGGTAAGATTTAAGGACCAATGTAATAATAAATCACTTATTATTTAAATATATATGTATATAACAAAATGCTCAGCCCCTGTTTATTTTTGATAACACTGTTGCACCCACCCCAACATTATAATTATAATAAGCCCAGCAAAATCATGTATTTTGAGAAAGTGCAAATGGCATGTAATTTTTTAGGAAAACATAAATGGGCCACATGCACGCTACATTATTTGTTCACCCAGCCCGGCTAATGGACTGTAATTCAAAAAAAAGATCAAATGGACTGTAAATTCTACCGTGCAAAAAAAGACTGAAATTCTGAAAAATGGGTTGAATATGTGCCACATTTTTGGAGGCTAAAAATGTGGGCCAATAGGTCGAAGCCAATGCAAGTCGTTGTCAACATAGTCAACAAATGATTCTGACATCGTTAGCCATTGGATTTACATCCAACGACCGGCATCCATCTTCAATATCTCGTCTTCTTCCTCCAGCGCCGTCGGGACCACCTGCTCCCGCCTCCACCCCTCCACACCTCCTGTTCTTCTCCACCGACTGCCGAACCACACCGCACCAGAACCAGTTAACCCTAGTACACCTCTCCGTCTGCGACTCTACTCCCGCGTCTTCCCATCTCCGGCTCGTTGCTGTCCGGGGCCTCGCCGTCGTCCACCACCTTGATGCGCTCGGCGCAGAGTGGTCAACGTGGTCAATGAACGACACCATCGGAAGTAGACTGTGCGTGGAGAGGCTGACAGCTGGGTCCATGGCCGCACGCAAGGAAATGCCTCCTTATTACGCACAAAATAATGATTCCTCCACCTAACAGCTGTGACCCACCGGAAGGGCCTCTGTATTTCGCGAAAAATGTTCTCACCGCTGACAGGTCGGGCCCACCAGCTATATCTTCGCACGCAGGGAAGTGCCTCCTTATTACGCACAAAAAAATGAATACCCCCTGCTAGCTGGGACCCACAATAGTGGGAGGCTGACTTGTGGGCCAACTAAGTTGACGGGGACGGAGGGCTTTGTCAACTTAGTCAATATGAATGATTCTAGCTCAAGTGACCGTACGATGTCCATCCAACAGCCGTAGTGCTTCTTCAACCTCTGGTCTTCTTGCTCCAGCCGCCCAAAGCAGCACCGGTCGTGCCTCGTGCTCCTGCCTCCCATGGTCGGCTGCGATGCCGCAGAGGCCTCACCGTCCCCTACTACTCCCACCGCTGGCCAGGCCATCCCTCTACTCACCCACACCCCCTGTTATTCTACGGCGACGGCAGCCTCACACCCTAGTGAACCAGCGAACCCTCATACTCCTCTACACGTGGGCATCCACTACCGCATCTTCCTCGGCTCCACGTCGTCCCCTACCTAGGTCTCACCGTCGTCCACCGCCCTAGTGCTCTCGGCGCGGCGTGGTCAAGGAACGACTTCCATCGGAAGAGTACTGTACATGGAGAGGATGACAGCTGGGTCCATGGCAGCTGCAAGGAAGTGCCTCCTTATTACGCGGAAAATAATTATTCATCCACCTGACAGCAGGGACCCACCGGACAGGCCACCGTATTTCGCAAAAAAAACGTTTCCCCCCTAACTGCTGGGACCCACCAGACGGGCCACCGTATTTTGTGAAAAAAATGTCCCCCCCCCGGCTATCAGCTCGGACCCACCGGAAATGTCTCCTTATGACGCACAAAAAATGAATACTCCCCTTGCTAGTTGAGACCCACCTTGGTGAGTGGCTGACTTGTGGGCCTACTAAGTTGACGGGGACGGAGTGCTTTGTCAACTTAGTCAATATGAACGATTCTAGCTCCAGTGACCGTACGATGTCCATCCAACGGCCGTAGTGCTTCTTCAACCTCTGGTCTTCTTGCTCCAGCCGCCCAAAGCAGCGCCGGTCGTGCCGCATGCTCCTGCCTCCCGTGGCCGGCTATGCTGCCGCAGAGGCCTCACCGTCCCCTACTATTCCCGCCGCTGGCTAGGCCCTACGGCGATGACAGCCTCACACCGCAGTCGAACCAGTGAACCCTCATACTCCTCTTCACGCGGACTTCCACTGCCGTGTCTTCCCCGGCTCCGCATCGTCCCCTTCCTAGGCCTCGCCGTCGTCCACCGCCCTAGTGCTCTCGACGCAGCATGGTCAACATGGTCAAAGAACGGCTTCCATCGGACCTGGACTGTACGTGGAGAGGCTGACAGCTGGGTCCATGGCCGCAGCAAGGAAATGCCTCCTTATTACGCGCAAAATAATTATTCCTCCACCTGACTGCTGGGACCCACCAGCTACATCTTCGCACGCAAGGAAGCGCGTCCGGGCAAAAAAATGATTCGCCCCCTGACTCCTGGGACCCACCAGCTACATCTTCGCACACAAGGAAGTGCCTGACAGTCGGGACCCACCTGTTCGAAGCGTACGTAGCATTGTCATTCTGGTCGCGAACATGTACGTACATACTGGTCGATGTAGAGGCACGCACGTAGCATGTACACGTATGTACAGCGACCAGGGTGCAAGAAAGTAAATACGGCCACGTACATACATAAGGGCGGGGTCTCGTACGCCTACTCGCGCGTACGTACAGCCAGGACTCGTGTACCTGGCTGGGTAGGAACGGAGAAACAACGTCGTCGTCGTGTTATCGTGTTCATTCGGAGGGCTTGGACGGAATAACCGATGGAAACGAGGCCTGGCGTACCGCAGAACGGAGGAAACGGCCTTGTGTTCGACCGGCCACGATCGAAACGGGATCCTGTTCATCGGGAGGGGTCTGGCGTACCGCAAAACAAAGGAAACGGACCTCCTATGGTCGAAACGAGGGTCCTGTTGATCGGGAGGGGTGTGGCGTACCGCAAAATGGAGGAAACAGACTTGTGTTGGAGCGCTACAGTCGAAACGGGGGTGCTGTTCATCGGGAGGGGTGTGGCGTGCCGCAAAACGGGACTCCACGGGATACTGTTCATCTCCACCGTTGACCCCCTCCAGCCTCCATGAGCTACTGCCCCAACCGGCTCGATCGATCGGGGTCCTGTTCATCCAAAGGCAACACCACGGGGTCCTGTTCATCCACCCCCACCAGGAACTGTTCATCCACCCCCCCCCCAGCAACATTCACTGTTCATCCAGAGGTAGCATCGATCGGCTTCAGTTAGTAGCAGTAGCGAAGGAATCGCTCGATCGGGTTCAGTTAACAGCAATCGACCGATCGCTCGGGTTCAGTAACGCGTAGCCTACAGTGCAATCTCTCGGGTTCGGTTAGAGCCCAACGCCTCACTCAGGTTCAGTTAGAGCCCAACGCTTCGCACCCACGCGCGTGCGTGTACGAGAGAAACGCGCATCGCTCGGCCCTGACCACCCACCGTAATCGGGAAAACCCTGATATTTTCCTCGCCCTCGCTTTTACCACGGTTTTTTCCATCATGGACGGCCCAAAGAATGTCCTGCAGCTGCGTCTCCGGCCCGCCTAGGACGAAAAGCCCATTTTCTGTCATGATTTTTTGTCATGGAGGTAGGACCCCACCACATCTATGATGATACCGTCTTTTGTCACAATTATTGTCATAAAAGTGTCATAAGTATGACATAAAAAAATTCGTTCGGCCCAAAATGTCACGGATGTGTCTTTTTTTTGTAGTGCAAATACACATGATGCCAAATACCGAACCAACGCACAGCCTACGGGAATGTTGGATACTCTGGCAAGTGGCCAAGAGCGGCGAAGGTATCCTCACCAACACTACCCCAAAGAAGTACTCTTCGGAGGACGACGGTCTCAATGTACTCACGATCTTTGAGACCTTCTCATCAAATAATCAGCGCAAAAGGGCGCTCGGCGACCTCGCCGAAGTCTATCAAATAGCAGCAATAAACCCTTGGAACGATACACCGATTACTTTCAATGCTGAGGACAAACAAAGGTCCCGCTCAGTCCGGGCACCAGCCGCACTGGTCCTAAACCCAATCATGGATGGCTTTTGGCTTACTAAAGTGTTAATGGACGGTGGCCGCGGACTGAACCTCATCTATGAGGACACGCTCAATAAAATGCAAATGGACAGGATTCGCATTGAGCAGAGTAATACAACCTTTCGAGGCATTATACCCAGTTGGGAAGCAAGATGCTCGAGGAAAATCAAACTCGACATGGTATTCGACACATAGAGAACTATAGGTCCGAAGAGTTACTCTTTCATGTGGCACCTTTCAACAGCGGGTACCACGCCTTGCTGGGGCGATACGCATTCACACGCTTTCAATCAATACCCCATTACGGGTATATGAAGCTCAAAATGCCTGGGCCCAACGGAGTTATCACTATTACCAGTGATCCAGACATAGCACTTCGTGCTGAAAACAAAACTGCTTCCCTAGCCCTCGAGGCACTGTCGGAGGCCCTCGTGGCCGAAGAATTAACAACCTTACATTCCACAGTGGATAGGGACGACGTAATACTCGATAAGAGACCTAAGTCAACTTCCTTCAAACCAGCAGAAGAAATAGTCAAATTTCAAGTTCACCCGACGGACCCCAAGAAGACAGCTTCCATTGGGGCACAGCTGGATCCGACGGTCGATGCCGCATTACACGTGTTCCTGCGCAAGAATTGGGAAATCATCGCTTGGCACCCTTCTGATATGCCAGGAATCCCACGCGAACTGGTCGAACATAGTCTCAATATACTGAAGGGTTACAAGCCAGTCAAGCAAACGCTGCAGTGATTTTCCGAACCCAAACGACAGGCTATGGGGGAGGAGCTAGCCAAGTTACTCGAAGCCGGGTTTATTAGAGAAATCAAACATCCAGATTGGCTAGCAAACTTGGTCATGGTACCTGAGGGAGTCCTGGATTAGGGGGTGTCCGGATAGCCGGACTATACCTTCGGCCGGACTCCTGGACTATGAAGATACAAGATTGAAGACTTCGTCCCGTGTCCAGAAGCGACTTTCCTTGGCGTGGAAGGCAAGCTTAGCGATACGGATATGTAGATCTCCTACCATTGTAACCGACTCTATGTAACCCTAGCCCTCTCCGGTGTCTATATAAACCGGAGGGTTTTAGTCCGTAGGGACAACAATCATACCATAGGCTAGCTTCTAGGGTTTAGCCTCTCTGATCTCATGGTAGATCTACTCTTGTACTACCCATATCATCAATATTAATCAAGGATGACGTAGGGTTTTACCTCCATCAAGAGGGCCCGAACCTGGGTAAAACATCGTGTCCCTTGCCTCTTGTTACCATCCGGCCTAGACGCACAGTTCGGGACCCCCTACCTGAGATCCGCCGGTTTTGACACCGACATTGGTGCTTTCATTGAGAGTTCCTCTGTGCCGTCGCCATCAGGAAGGATGCCTCATCCCTTCTTTAAAGACGGCACCGTTGCTAAGGGAGCTTTGGCTGTCGGCCAAACTCTCCGGCTAGGTGGTTTCCTTATGACCGCCTGTTCGGCTGCTGCGCCGACGATGACCTCTCGGGTCATCGAAAGCAATCTTCACGTCAGCTCGGAATTCGCCGAGCAGCTAGATCCAATGGAGCTCTCTTCCCTAAACGAGCTCTTGGATCGCATCGCCGCCCTGGGAGTCGCTACGGATTACGACCAGATTGGGCCTAAACCCGATCTGAGAGAGATTAACTCTCCCCAGGTCACCCATCACGTTGCCGTGGTAGAGGGACAGTGCGGCGACCCTTCATCTATCTTAAGGACTAGCTATGTCCGGATTCCCGATCCCTCCAAGCCGGATACCCGCGGAGGGGAGGACATCACTCAAGACCTGAACTTAAAGTCAGGCGACGGGCTAGATTCATTGGACAGCATCCAAGAATCCAAACTTCCGAGTTCGGAAACTCCTTGGCCCCTGGGTCTCAGATTGGGTGAGGTTTCGGATTTGATTCCACCCACCCACCCGTACATAAGCGATCTATCCCAAATTAGGCAAGAGCCCGAAGAAACAGTACATCATTACTGGGCCAGATTCCTCCTGGTTATGAACAGGATAAAGGACTGCCGCGAGGAAGACGCAATTTCATTCTTCTGCAATAATTGCACGGACAAGGGAATCCTCAACGCCATAAGTCGCCGTGATATTACACGCTTCGCTGACTTGGCGTCCATAGTACGAAAGTACTGTGCGATGGAAAGCGCCTGGAAAACCGAAATAAAATTTTGGGACAATCCGGCCTTGAATACAAACCCAGTCCGAAATAAAAGGGTGCATCATCGCCAGACACCCGGGTTCAATACCAAAAAGCAAAAGCCCTCTACAGGGCACGGAACCGTACTGGAAGGATGGCTTAATGGACCCTGTAAAATTCACAGTGCAGAGGGCGCCACACCAACTCACAGCCTTAGAGCATGTTGGATACTCCGGCAGGTGGCAAAAATTGGCGAAGATCTTCTAATTCCAGAAGCCACAGAAAGCCACCCCAGAGAAACCAGTACGGTATTAACAGTCTTCGAGACTTTCGCATCAAATAATATGCGAAAAAGAACACTCCGCAGCCTTGCCGAAGTCTACCAAGTAGCAACAATAAACCCATGGAGTGACACGGCTATTACTTTTAACGCCAGTGATGAACCTAAATTCCGAACAGCCCGAGCACCAGCCGCATTGGTCCTCAGTCCAATAGTGGACGGCTTTCGTCTTACCAAGGTACTCATGGATGGCGGCAGCGGATTGAACCTCATTTATGAGGAAACCCTTCAAAAAATGGAAATAGACTGGAACCGCATTGAGCGAAGCAGCACAACCTTTAGAGGAATAATCCCCAGTCGGGAAGCGCGCTGTACAGGAAAAATCACACTAGATGTGGTGTTCGGCACGCCGGATAATTACAGGTCCGAAGAGGTCACGTTCCAGGTGGCCCCGTTCAGTAGCGGATATCACGCTCTGCTAGGGCGGGAAGCGTTTACAGTCTTCCAAGCAATACCCCATTACGGGTACATGAAGCTCAAGATGCCCGGGCCTAACGGAATCATCACTCTCGCTAGTGATCCGGACATAGCACTCCGCGCCGAAAACAAGACAGCCGCACTGGCCCTCGAGGCGCTATCCGAAGCCCTAGCGGCTGAGGAACTGACTGCGCTGCGCTCCACGGTGAATAGGGACGATGTGATACTCGATAAAAGATCCAAGTCCACCTCCTTTAAACCGGCGGACGAAATAGTCAAATTCCAGGTCCATCCAACGGACCCCAATAAAACAGCTTCCATCGGGGCACAGTTAAACCCTGATGTAGACGCCGCACTGCGAGAGTTCCTACGAGAGAACTGGGACATTTTCGCCTGGCACCCTTCAGACATGCCAGGAATCCCACGCAGGCTGGCCGAACACAGCTTAAATATCCTAAAAGGATTCAAGCCAGTCAAACAGGCTCTTCGGCGTTTTTCCGAACCTAAGAGACAGGCCATGGGAGAGGAACTAGCCAAGCTATTGGAGGCCGGATTCATCAAAGATATAAAACACCCGGACTGGCTAGCAAACCTGGTGATGGTACCAAAGAAGGACAAATCCTGGCGCCTGTGCGTTGATTTTAAAGACCTTAACAAGGCTTGCCCAAAGGATCCCTTCCCTCTCCCCCGCATCGATCAAATTATCGACGCTACCGCAGGACACGATTCGTTGTGTTTCCTCGACGCATACTCCGGCTACCATCAAATAAAGATGGCAGAGTCAGACCAAGCCGCAACGGCATTCATCACACCATACGGCCCATTCTGCTTCAACACAATGCCCTTCGGGCTCAAAAACGCCGGCGCAACATATCAGCGCATGATTCAGACATGTCTGGCAAACCAGATCGGCAAAACAGTGGAGGCATACGTAGATGATGTGGTCGTTAAAACAAGACATGTCGAATCTCTAGTAGACGACTTGAGGCTAACATTCGATAACCTCCGAACATACGACATCAAGCTCAACCCGGAAAAATGCGTTTTCGGCGTTCCAGCCGGAAAGCTCTTGGGCTTCATTGTATCCGGTAGAGGAATTGAAGCAAATCCAGCCAAGATCCGAGCTCTGTCACAATTGGATATCCCGAAGGACCTCAAACAAATACAAAAATTAACCGGATGCGTGGCGGCTCTAAGCCGCTTTATCTCCCGCTTGGGAGAAAAGGCCCTACCCCTTTACCGCCTCCTTCGGCGCACCGAACACTTCGAGTGGACGGATGCAGCCACGGCCGGACTCGACGAAATAAAAGCCATCTTGGCAACAAACCCAGTCCTGGCCGCGCCAAACATTGGCGAACCAATGCTATTATACATTGCAGCAACCCATCAGGTCGTAAGCGCAGTGCTCGTCGTCGAACGAGAAACGGACGGACACAAATTCCCCCTTCAAAAGCCGGTCTACTATGTGTCCACTGTCCTTACTCCGTGCAAGTCACGGTACCCGCATTATCAAAAGATTGCGTACGCGGTATTTATGGCATCCCGGAAGCTGCGACACTACTTTCAAGAGTGTTCAATAACAGTAGCCTCGGAAGTGCCACTTAACGATATTATAAACAACCGCGACGCGACGGGCCGGATTGCAAAATGGGCCATTGAGCTCCTCCCGTTCGACATAACTTACAAGCCACGGCGAGCTATCAAGTCGCAAGTTTTGGCCGACTTCGTCGCAGAATGGACGGAGGCCGAACTCCCTAAAGAGTACGGCACATATTCAAACTGGGTCATGCACTTCGACGGCTCCAAAATGTTGGCCGGTCTAGGGGCTGGCGTCGTTTTGACGTCCCCCACAGGAGACACAGTTCAATACGTACTCCAGATAATGTACACAGACTCCAACAATGCAGCCGAATATGAGGCCCTTTTACATGGTCTCCGGATGGCAGTATCCATGGGCATTCAACGCCTAGAGGTGCGCGGGGACTCGAACCTCGCAATATCCCAAATAAATGGAGACTTTGATGCCAAGGATCCAAAAATGGCAGCTTATCGCAACGCCGTCCTAAAAATGTCAGCTCGGTTCGAAGGGCTCGAATTTCACCATATAGCCCGGGAAAATAATCAGGCGGCAGATGTCCTGGCACGCATCGGCGCAAAACGCGATGTAGTCCCCCCCAACATCTTCTTGGAAAGGCTGTTCAAGCCATCCGTAGTATGGGAAGGGGAACCCGGCAATAACAGCCCGGACCCAACCGCACTGCCCGACACCGAACACTCTGACATAATTGGAGGCTCTGCCAATGAAATAACACCTTCAGCCCACGTAATAATGGCCGTCATCGCCCCGTGGACAGAACCATTCCTCGCCTACCTTACTAGGCAGGAACTCCCCGAGGACCAAAATGAGGCACGCTGCATAGTGCGGCGATCTAAAGCCTATAAAGTCCATGAGGGAGAGCTTTATAAGAAAAGCACTACCGGAGTCCTTCAAAGGTGCATCTCCGAAGAGGAAGGGCGGAACCTCCTGGCTGAAATTCATGCCGGACTCGGCGGTCATCACGCTGCAGCTCGGTCCCTTGTAAGCAAGGCCTTCCGTACAGGCTTTTATTGGCCGACGGCCCGGGCAGACGCCCAGGACTTAGTCCAACGATGCGTCGGTTGCCAGCTTTTTGCAAACCAAAGCCATATGCCACCCACCGCCCTCCAAACTATCCCCATCACTTGGCCCTTCGCGGTCTGGGGGCTTGACATGGTTGGACCCCTTAAAGGCGGAACCCACAAGAAAAAATACTTACTGGTCATGGTGGATAAGTTCACCAAATGGATAGAAGCCAAGCCTGTTAAGACGGCCGAATCCGGACCGGTGATAGACTTTATATCCGGGGTTGTACACCGTTACGGCGTCCCCCACAGCATCATCACTGATAACGGCACGAACTTTACGGCCGACGAGGTAAAACTCTGGTGCAAAAACATGGGCATCAAGCTCGATTATGCTTCCGTCTATCACCCACAAACTAACGGCCAGGTCGAACGTGCAAATGGTCTTATCATGAGCGGCATCAAACCCAGATTAGTGCGGTCCCTTAAGGAATCTAATACGCACTGGGTAGAGGAGCTCGACTCCGTACTCTGGGGGCTGCGGACCACGCCGAATCGCACCACCGGATACACACCATTCTTCATGGTGTACGGCGCAGAGGCAGTTTTGCCCTGCGACATAATTCATGACTCACCTCGAGTGCGCATGTACGAAGAAAGAGAAGCCGAGCTCGATCGGCAGGACAGTTTGGACGCCTTGGAGGAAGAGCGTGACGTGGCAAAAGCCCGTTCCGCATTCTATCAATAGCAGGCTCGAAGATACCAAAGCAGAGAAGTACGGGCCAAAAATTACAACGTTGGCGAATTAGTTCTACGCCTGCCGGACAAGAAAAAGGACAAACTCAAGCCCAAGTGGGAAGGTCCCTTCATAATTGACCAAGTCCTGACTGGTGGAGCGTACCGCCTGCGAGATGCATCGGATAACCGACTCGAGCCGAACCCATGGAACGCAGCCCGTCTCCGAAGATTCTATGCCTAGCGCCGGACTCTGTGTTCGTCTCCTTCCTCTGTCCATTTTTTATATACTTTCTGTCTTACATTTCTCTCCTTCTCCTCTCTCTCTCTCTCTTATAGCCTTTAAAGGCTCATAAAGTGATGCGCTATCCGTGCTTATTAAACCTGGGGGCTTCTTTAAACAGAAGCTTATTTATACGGGCTTCATGCCCAACACATGTGTCACACTTCCGCATGTACCTTTTATTCACCATTATATGCATCGATATGACTTAAGTTTTGGCCAAGCTGGGTTGCCTGGCTCCTGTGCTTACCCCTACGTTCCCGATTGTTCGGCTAGGTGGTAAAGGGAGCACCTCTGCGATTGTTACTGCCGGGTCAGCCAAATGTGTACCTCAGACTGGGTGAAGCCGAAAGCTAGCGTTCTTAAGGGAATATTTGGTCGCTGAACTAAAGATGATCTTTTTTCACTTATTTATCTATACGCCCCCAGATGTTTTTCCTGCGTCTCTTTTCGCAGAATGGACATGCACTTTAGGGCATGCCTCCCAGGGAAAGGAACCCCTAACGGAACTATTCTCCCTGGAAGATGTTTCTTACTAACCATGTAATATAACATAACTAGTTGGGCACTTGTCTGTTCAAGCACTAATGACCCCTACGCCTGGTCTCCATGCATACCCCGGTTCTTATATAACCGCGAGGGTATTCGGACACACTCCGGACCGTCAGGTCCCGAGGTTGAAGCGAAAAGGTCGGCCATGACAAACGATCTACAATCCGGCTAGAAGGCATTACACATGTCAATTAAATTACATAGTCAATCTGACTGATTGTATTCCTCTTCAATACCATCTAACAGGCTGTCTAGTTTACAGTCCTGTTGGGAATACTTTGCGGCCAATTCTACTTGGCCGTATACTAAGCTCACAGGGATCTCCTTCCCATCGGGCCCCACGGGTCCGACCTCGGCCATGTGGTTTGGGTCAGCCTTCGTGTACCGCGTCTTCACCATGGCCCAGGCCTCCCTGGCGCCTTGACGGCAGGCCGACATCTTCCACAATCGGAAGCGCCGCCGCGCTCCCTTCAGCTTCTCTACAAGCTCTCCAAGGCCTTCGGGCATGGAGACGGATGGCCACAAGGCCTGGGCGACGCTTTGCATCACCTGCCGAACTCGCTCGTGCAGTTGTGAGAGCTCAGGAAGAAGGTCACCCGTAGAACCGGGCATTTCCTCTACAGGACGACCTGTTAGCATACCTATAGACATTACTCTGTTAGTCGACTTCCTCGTCGAACTCTTTTTTCAAAGTTCGTTTAAGCACTTACTATATATGCCGCGTCGAAGCCGCTGATTCTCCTTCACGGAGTCCAACAGCTGGGCACGAACATCCTTCAGTTCAACGCCCAGCTTGGTGTTGGCATCTTGGAGATCGTTCTTCTCCCGCCTCACCTTTGTCAGCACGCTCTCACCAGCCTTCAGCTGGCGTCGGAGTTGTTGCTCTTCCGGATTTAATCTGGCGCCATCTGCAATTTCATTTGTCATATTTGCACCCACGCCGCACTTCGCAAAATACTTATCTTTCGAAGCGTATATTACCAGAGGGGGTCTCCTTGGGCTCCCCTGCCGCGGCTAGTGCGGCCTCAAGTTGGGCTTTGCACTCTTCCAGCTCCTGGGACAGTAGGGTATTCTTTTCTGTAAGAACCTGCATAACAAATGATCCTTAAATCAGTTATTCTAACTGTTTCAAGTCTCGGGGGCTACTGGTATATATATAATTACCAAAATTTCTTACCCGTATGTCTTTTACATATTGCTCCGTGGCTCTGGCTAGACCATTTTGAGCGGCACGGAGGTACGCATCTCCCGAATTGAAGGCATCCAATGCCTCTTGGGAGAAACAAGCGTCGCAAAGAACTGTCCGGCGACGCCTGTGGTTCATCGCACTCTCCACCTCGGAATTGGTGGCAGACAGCCTGTCCGCATCCTCTGTCGGAGGAGCGTCCGGTGCGCGCCTTGTGTTCGCCTCCGCTTCCGGACCAGGCTTTGGAGCCTGGCTGGTGGAGGCGCGATTGGCAACCTCTCCGGATATAGTCCGGCGAGGTCTCTTCGTCCTGAAGAGAGCACGAGCGTTAATATGCCTCGAAGGAATAACACCTGGGAATAAGATGGCGCGCTATACCTTTGCGCCGGCGTCTCAGTCCGGACCGCACTTCTTTTCAGCCCGCGGGGCCTTGCCGCCCCTCGTTGGCTAGTCGCCGCAGGCTCGGCCTCCCGTCTCAAGGACCTCCCCTGCAAAACACGGTTGTCATACGGCAATCGAAAACACGCGAGGATAGATCCCTTTTCAAAGTGCTGGGACTTCGGTCTCAGTTACCTGTGAGGCTGGGAGTAGCCCTGGGTAATCGGCCGTAATGGCCACCAAGGCGTTGTCCTTGCTCAATTGATGAAACACCCCATCAATCAGCTCCACAGATAAGTCCGGATCCTCTTGAGAGGCCGGGTCGAGGGACCGTCCCGGATCCTCGGGTTGTGGAGGAGGGTTGTTTATTTCTTTAACAGCCTGGCGCAGTTCCTGCGTTGAAGTCGTTAGACTGAATATTTAACGATGGGAATATAAAACGGATGGGCAAGTAAAAGTGTCCACTTACCCAACTTGGGGGATTGTACATAGAAAATCCACCCTGTGGGTTGACGCGGAGAAATTCCTCCTCTTCTCCCTTGTACAAAGCGGACAAGGTCTTTATTAGAGCGGCAGCCGAATCCGGCCCCTTACGGCCGTGGCGGGTGGCATCGTCCTCTGCGTTGAAGTCCCACATGGGGCGGCCTCTATACTGAAGCGGCTGCACCCCTCGCATGATGCATGCGGCCATGACCCCGATCATGGTCAGTCCGGAATGAGCTAACAATCTTATTCGGCCCATCAGGTAAAGAACGTCCCTGTCACTTTCCCTTTGAGGGCTCCGTGGATGCCAGCTTAGGCACTTCTTTAGGGGAGCACTGTCGAACTCAGGGAGGCTGATCCGGATAGGATCCGGCAGCGGGACGTCCTCTATATAAAACCATTCCGAAGGCCAGTCCTCGGACGCCTTCTTTGGGGTTCCGGATAGATATCCGGTCCCGGCGATGCGCCACACTTCAGCTCCGCCCACTTGATATATTGACCCCTTCCTAGAATGGGGCACGAGGCAGAATAGCCTTTTCCACAACGCGAAATGAGCCTCGCACCCCAAAAACAGCTCGCAAAGGGCTACGAAGCCCGCGATATGCAATATGGAGGCAGGCGTGAGGTTGTGCAGCTGGAGGCCATAGAACTCTAGGAGCCCCCGGAGAAAGGATGAATTGGAAATCAGAGCCCTCTTATTAAGTAAGGGACAAGGCATACCCGCTCTCCTTTGGAGGGATTGGGGGCGCTCTCCGCTTGCTCTCCGCCATTATAGGTGGCAAGTCCGGCTCGAACCGGGACCATATAGGCCGGGGGGAGAAATCCCTTGGTCTGGAGCGTCACTAGCTCGCTGTGCGGGATGGAGCACCTCTTCCAATCTCCAGGCTGAGGGCTGGAAGGGCGAGAGGAGGAGCTGTGGAAGCTGGCCTTGATGGAATGGACCTCTGTCGGATACGCTCTGATGAATACTCGCGGAGGGGAGAAGGTGTGGTTTGGATCTAAATCCTCGTCCCCTTAAATAGGCGGCTCATTCACGCGGCTAGGGGTGTAAATATAAGAAAACACCCTGACTTTTCGTATTCGTTTGACACGTGGAAGACGGCCATTATTGGGCGTAGAAGCCAAGGAGCACTACATTTACAAGAAATCGGACACTATTCAACAGGTACACGGAATTTGGAGGAGAACCCGCCTTGCAATGCCGAAGACAATTTGCGCGCCGGACTCGTCGTCATTGAAGCCTGGTTCGGGGGCTACTGAGGGAGTCCTGGATTAGGGGGTGTCCGGATAGCCGGACTATACCTTCGGCCGGACTCCTGGACTATGAAGATACAAGATTGAAGACTTCGTCCCGTGTCCGGAAGGGACTTTCCTTGGCGTGGAAGGCAAGCTTGGCGATACGGATATGTAGATCTCCTACCATTGTAACCGACTCTATGTAACCCTAGACCTATCCGGTGTCTATATAAACTGGAGGGTTTTAGTCCGTAGGGACAACAATCATACCATAGGCTAGCTTCTAGGGTTTAGCCTCTCTGATCTGGTGGTAGATCTACTCTTGTACTACCCATATCATCGATATTAATCAAGCAGGACGTAGGGTTTTACCTCCATCAAGAGGGCCCGAACCTAGGTAAAACATCGTGTCCCTTGCCTCCTGTTACCATCCGGCCTAGACGCACAGTTCGGGACACCCTACCCAAGATCCGCCGGTTTTGACACCGACAGTATCGAAGAAGGATAAATCCTGGTGCCTGTGTGTCGATTTCAAAGACCTTAATAAGGACTTCCCTAAGGACCCCCTCCCACTACCTCGCATCGACCAGATTATTGATGCAACCGTGGGACATTATTCACTGTGTTTCCTCGACGCATACTCCGAATACCATCAAATTAAGGTGGAGGAATCCGACCAGGCTGCAACGGCATTCATCACCCCGTATGGGCCTTTCTACTTCAACACTATGCCTTTCGGGCTCAAGAACGCCGCTGCCACTTACCAACGCATGATTCAAACATGCCTGGAAAAGCAAATCGGCAAGACTGTGGAGGCATATGTAGATGACGTAGTCATCAAAACCAAGCAAGTTGAATCATTGGTGGATGACTTACGCCTTACATTCGACAACCTCCTAACATGTGATATACGACTCAATCCGGAAGAGTGCATTTTTGGCGTTCCCACCGGCAAACTGCTCGGGTTCATTGTATCCAATAGAGGAATTGAAGCAAACCCAGCTAAAATCTGGGCCCTATCACAATTGGCAACACCAACTGACCTCAAACAGGTCCAAAAACTAGTCGGGTGCATAGCAGCTTTTAGCAGTTTTATCTCCAGATTAGGAGAAAAGGCATTGCCATTGTATCTCCTGCTCCGACGCATCGACCACTTCGCATGGACGGACACTGCAATGGCTGGACTGGAGGAAATAAAAACTTTGCTAGCTAGCAACCCAATCCTGGCAGCACCAAACGTCCGCGAACTGATGTTGCTTTACATATCTACAACCCACCAGGTGGTGAGTGTGGTGCTCGTCGTCGAGCGAGAAGAAGAGGGGCATAAATTCCCACTCCAAAAACCAGTATAGTACGTATCGACGGTCCTTACACCATGAATATCCCGATACCCGCATTATCAGAAGATAGCATATGCGGTCTTTATGGCATCCCGCAAGCTGCGGCACTACTTTCAAGACTTCTCGATCACGGTGGCTCCAGAAGTACCACTCAATGATATTATAAACAAACGAGACACCACCGGCGGATTGCCAAATAGGCCATTGAGCTCTTACCATTTGAAATAACATACAAACCATGCTGAGGCATTAAATCTCGGGTGTTGGCTGACTTCTTCGCCGAATGGATAGAGGCCGAACTCCCTAAAGAGTACGACACATATTTCAACTAGGTGATGCACTTCGATGGCTCTAAAATGTTAGCCAGACTTGGGGGTGGTGTCGTCTTGACATCCCTTATAGGATACACAGTCCGTTATGTGATTCAAATATTGTACACAGACTCTAACAATGCAGCCGAATACAAGGCCCTATTGCATGGTCTCTGGTAGGCTGTCTCCATGGACACACAATGCCTTGAGGTGCACGGGGATTCAAACCTCGCAATATCCCAAATAAGCGGAGAATTTGACGCAAAAGATCCGAAGATGGCGGCTTACCGCAACGCCGTACTCAAAATATTTGATCGGTTTGAGGGCCTCGAGTTTCATCACGTGGCTTGAGAGAGTAATCAAGTCATGGACATCCTTGCTCGCATGGGTGTTAAACGCGACCCCGTCCCACCTAACACCTTTGTGGAAAGGCTCTTCAAGCCATCCGTGGTATGGCAGGACGAGAGCGGCAACACTGGTCCGGAGCCGACCATACCCCTAGATTCCGAACATAGTTTCGATATCATCGGGGGCTCGGGCACCGAAATAACACCATCGGCCCTTGAAATCATGGCTGTAATTGCCCCGTGGACCGAGCCTTTCCTTGCCTACCTTACTAGGAATGAGCTCCCCGAGGATCAGACTGAGGCTCGTCACATCGTTCGACACTCGAAGGCCTACAAAGTTCATGAAGGAGAACTGTACAAGAAAAGTACCACCAGAGTCTTTCATAGATGTATCTCCGAAGAAGAAGGACGGCAGCTCTTGGCTGAAATACGCGCTGGTCTTGGTGGCCATCACACCGCAGCTCGGGCCCTGGTAAGTAAGGCCTTCCGTACGGGTATCTTTTGGCCCACGGACCGGGCAGATGCACAGGACCTCGTACAGCGCTGCATTGGATGTCATCTTTTCGCTAATCAAAGCCATATGCCGCCCACCGCTCTCTGAACAATCCCCATCACTTGGCCCTTTGCGGTCTGGGGGCTCCACATGGTCAGACCCCTTAAAGGGGGAAGCCATAAGAGGAAATACTTATTGGTTATGGTCGACAAGTTCACTAAGTGGATAGAAGCCAAAGCAGTTAAAATGGCTGAGGCCGGACCGGTGACAGACTTTATATCTGGTGTAGTACACCGTTATGGTGTCTCGCATAGTATTATTACTGACAACGGCTCTAACTTTACAGCCGATGAGGTGAAAACTTGGTGTGCCAATTTGGGCATCAAGCTCGATTACGCCTCCATATATCACCCTCAGACAAATGGTCCAGTCGAACGGGCTAACGGTATGACAATGAGCGGCATGAAACCCAAACAAGTGCGATCTCTACAAGAATCAGACAAGCACTGGGTTGAGGAACTCGATTCCGTACTCTGGTGGTTGTGGACCACGCCCAATCGCATGACCGGATACACACCTTTCTTCATGGTGTACGGCGCCGAGGCTGTCTTTCCTTGCGACATTATTCACGACTCACCTTGAGTGCGCATGTACGAAGAGAGAGAAGCCGAGCTCGATCGGCAGGATGACTTGGATGGCCTGGAGGAGGAGCGCGATGTCGTGAAGGCCTGTTCCGCGTTCTACCAATAGCAGGCTTGATGATATCAAAGCAGAGAAGTACGGGCAAAGACTTACAATGTCGGTGAACTCGCTCTACGCCTACTGATGTCTACTACACAACCTTCTTCTTGCAGACGTTGTTGGGCCTCCAAGTGCAGAGGTTTGTAGGACAGTAGCAAATTTCCCTCAAGTGGATGACCTAAGGTTTATCAATCCGTAGGAGGCGTAGGATGAAGATGGTCTCTCTCAAGCAACCCTGCAACCAAATAACAAAGAGTCTCTTGTGTCCCCAACACACCCAATAAAATGGTAAATTGCATAGGTGCACTAGTTCGGCGAAGAGATGGTGATACAAGTGGTATCTAGATAGTAGATAAAGGTATTTGTAATCTGAGATTATAAAAACAGCAAGTTAACTAATGATAAAAGTGAGCGTAAACGGTATTGCAATGCGTTGAAACAAGGCCTAGGGTTCATACTTCACTAGTGTAAGTCCTCTCAACAATAATATCATAATTGGATCACATAACTATCCCTCAACATGCAACAAAGAGTCACTGCAAAGTCACTAATAGCGGAGAACGAACGAAGAGATTATGGTAGGGTACGAAACCACCTCAAAGTTATTCTTTCCAATCAATCCGTTGGGCTATTCCTATAAGTGTCACAAACAGCCCTAGAGTTCGTACGAGAATAACACCTTAAGATACAAATCAACCAAAACCCTAATGTCACCTAGATACTCCATTGTCACCTCAAGTATCTGTGGGCATCATTGTACGATATGCATCACACAATCTCAATTCATCTATTCAAACCAACACATAGAACCTCAAAGAGTGCCCCAAAGTTTCTACCAGAGAATCACGACGAAAATGTGTGCCAACCCCTATGCATAGGTTCATGAACCCGCAAGTTGGTCACCAAAACATACATCAAGTGGCACGTGATATCCCATTGTCACCACAGATACGCACGACAAGACATACATCAAGTGTTCTCAAGTCTTTAAAGACTCAATCCGATAAGATAACCTCAAGGGGGAAACTCAATTCATTACAAAAGAGTAGAGGGGGAAGAAACATCATAGGATCCAAATATAATAGCAAAGCTCGCGATACATCAAGATTGTATCACCTCAAGAACACGAGAGAGAGAGAGAGAGAGAGAGAGAGAGAGAGAGAGAGATCAAACACATAGCTACTGGTACATACCCTCAGCCCCGAGGGATAACTACTCCCTCCTCGTCATGGAGAGCACCGGGATGATGGAGATGGCTACCAGTGAGGGTCCCCCCCCGGCAGGGTGCCGAAACAGGGTCCCGATTGACTTTTGGTGGCTACGGAGGCTTCTGGCGGCGGAACTCCCGATCTATTCTGCGTTCTGGAAGTTTTAGGGTATATGGAGTTATATATGTAGAAGAAGCACGTCAGGGGAGCCACGAGGGCCCCACAAGGCAGGGGGCGCGCCCCCCACCCTCGTGGGCAGCTCCCATATCTTCTGGCATGGGGTCCAAGTCCATCAGGTGTGTTTCCTTCCAAAAATAACTTCTCCAGTTGATTTCGTTCCGTTTCGGCTCCGTCTGATATTCCTTCTCTTCAAAACACTGAAATAGGCATAAAGCAGCAAATCTGGGCTGGGCCTCCGGTTAATAGGTTAGTCCCAAAAATAATATAAAAGTGGAAAATAAAGCCCAATATTGCCCAAAACTGTAGATAATATATCATGGAGCAACCAAAAATTATAGATACATTGGAGACGTATCACCTACCAAAGAAGAGAAAGGACGGGCTCAAGCCCAAATGGGAGGGTCCATTCATTATAGATGAAGTTCTCACTGGAGGAGCCTATCGCCTTCGCAATGCTTAGGATAATCTCCTAGAGCCGAACCCTTGGAACGCTGCCAGACTCCGAAGATTCTACGCCTAAGTCCAGACTCACAGTTCGTTACCTTTTTCTCCTTTTTCTCTTTCTTGTTTTCATTTTTATACGATTTCCAGCCCATGTTCGGATAAACCGCACACTTAAGGGGTATACGTCCTTAAATGTACATACCCCCAATACGTGGGGGCTTCTTGTCATAGAAGCTTATTATTATTTTTTGAGCATCAAGCTCACCGCATATATGTGTCGCCTTCTCATATATGTCTTTTCTTCGCCATTATATGCACCTTTATGAGTTAAGTTTTTGCCAAGCTGGGTTGCATGGCTCCTGTGCTTATGCCCTACGTTGCCATTTGTTCGGCTAGGGCATAAAGGGAGCACCTCTGCGATTGTTACAGTCGGGTTATCCGGACGTGTACCTTAGACGGGTGAAGCCAAAAGTTGGCGTTCTTAAGGGAATAATAGGTCGGCGAACAAAAGATGAACTGCACTCGTTGCGCTACAAGCCCCCAAAATACAACGTACTGTGATTTTTAGCATCACAACTCAGGCGTGCACAACAACACACGCTGGCCCAGGGAAAGGAACCCTTAACGAAACTATTCTCTCTGAAGATGTTTCTTACGATCAAATGTAATATAACATAACTCCCCGAATATAACTTGTCTGTTCAAGCAACTATGACTGGACTGCCTGGTTTCCGAACATACTTTGGTGTTTACCTACGGTATAGTATTTGGAAACACTCCAAACCTAGGGTTTTCGGAGGTCGAAGCAGAAAGTCTGTCATGACAATCGTTTTACAAATTCGGCTGGAGACAAGTTTGTCAATAAAAGTCATTGCTACTTGGACTCAAAAACTTCTTCTTCCTCTAGACCCTCTAACAGGTTGTCTAGTTTACAATCCTGTTATCAAAACTTGGCGGCCATCTTCACTTGGTCATACACCAGGCTGACCAGATTTCCTGTCCATCGGATCCTCGAGGTCCGACCCGCGCCATATGATTTGGATCAAGTCCGGTGTACCATGTTTTCATCATGGCCCAGGCTTCCCGAGCACCTTCTCGGCAGGCAGATATCTTCCATAGCCCAAAACGGCGCTGAGCTCCCTTGAATAAATTAACGAGTTCCTCCATACTTCTGGGAGGAGAATCGGCTGGCCATAAAGCCTTAGCGATGTTTATCATTGTCTTCTGAGCTGGCTCATGCAACTTAGACAGCTCTTGTAGCAGGTCGCCCTGAAATCCGAACACCTCTTCTTCGGGCCGCCCAATCAGCACACCTATAGAAATAAACTTGTTAGGATTCGCATTAGCGAGCTACATGGAAATAAGCTAAAAGGCATACTGAATATGCCGCCTCTCAGCTTTCGGTTCTCCTTCAAGGCGTCCACCAGTTGGACTCGTGCTACCTCATGAGCACTGCGTTGGTTTTCCCTTGAAGAGGAAAGGGTGATGCAGCAAACTAGCGTAAGTATTTCCCTCAGTTTTTTAGAACCAAGGTATCAATCCAGTAGGAGACTACACGCAAGTCCCTCGTACCTACACAAACTAATAAGAACCTCGCAGCCAACGCGATAAAGGGGTTGTCAATCCCTTCACGGTCACTTATGAGAGTGAGATCAGATAGAATTAATAATGATAAGATAAATATTTTTGGTATTTTTATGATATAGATTGAAAGTAAAGATTGCAAAATAAATGGTACTCGAAAAAGCTTGTTGACGGTAGATTAATATAATGGAGAATAGACCCCGGGGGCCCAAGGTTTTACTAGTGGCTTCTCTCAAGATAGCATAAGTATTACGGTGGGTGAACAAATTACTGTCGAGCAATTGATAGAAAAGCGAATAATTATGAGAATATCTAGGCATGATCATGTATATAGGCGTCACGTCCGTGACAAGTAGACCGACTCCTGCCTGCATCTACTACTATTACTCCACACATCAACCGCTATCTAGCATGCATCTAGAGTATTAAGTTCATTAGAACAGAGTAACGCATTAGGTAAGATGACATGATGTAGAGGGATAAACCCAAGCAATATGAAATAAACCCCATCTTTTTATCCTCGATGGCAACAATACAATACATGTTGTTTCCCTTTCTCTCACTGGGATCGAGCACCGCAAGATTGAACCCAAAGCTAAGCACTTCTCCCATTGCAAGAAAGATCAGTCTAGTAGGCCAAACCAAACTGATAACTCAAAGAGACTTGCAAAGATAATCAATCATACATAAAAGATTTTAGAAAAGAATCAAATATTGTTCATAGATAGACTTGATCATAAACCCACAATTCATCAGATCTCGACAAACACACCACAAAAAGAGTTACATTGTATTGATCTCCAAGAAGATCGAGGAGAACTTTGTATTGAGATTCAAAGAGAGAGAAGAAGCCATCTAGCTAATAGCTATGGACCCGAAGGTCTGAAGTAATCACACATCATCGGAGGGGCCATGGAGTTGATGTAGAGGCCCTTCGTGATTGATGCCCCCTCCGGCGGAGCTCCGGAAAAGGCCCCAAGATGGGATCTCTTGGGTACAGAAGGTTGTGGTGGTAGAAACAGGGTTTTGTGGTGCTCCTGGATGTTTTCAGGGTATATGAATATTTATATAGGAGGAAGAAGTAGGTCAGTGGAGTCACGAGGGGGGAGGGCGCGCCCAGGGGGTAGGCGCGCCCCTGCCTCGTAGCCACCTCGTTGGTTGCTTGACGTCTACTCCAAGTCCTCTCGATAACGTTTGTTCCAAAAATAATTCTCCCGAAGGTTTCATTCCATTTGGATTCCATTTGATATTCCTTTTCTGCAAAACACTGAAATAGGCAAAAAACAGCAATTTGCACTAGGCCTTGGGTTAGTAGGTTAGTCCCAAAAATAATATAGAAGTGTAAAATAAAGCCCATTAACATCCAAAACAGATAATATAATAGCATGGGACAATAAAAAAATTATAGATACGTTGGAGACGTATCAAGCATCCCCAAGCTTAATTCATGCTCGTCCTCGAGTAGGTAAATGATAAAAACAGAATTTTTGATGTCCAATGCTACCTAGCATAATTCTTAATGTAATTCTCTTTATTGTGGCATGAATATTCATATCCGAAAGATTCAATACAAAAGTCTAATATTGACATATAAATAATAATACTTCAAGCATACTAACTAAGCAATTATGTGTTCTCAAAATAACATGGCAAAAGAATGTTCATCCCTACAAAATCATATAGTTCGGTCATGCTCCATTTTCATCACACAAGAATGCTCTCATCATGCACAACCCCAATGACAAGCCAAGCAATTGTTTAACACTTTAGTAATCTCAAACTTTTTTCAACTTTCACGCAATACATGAGCGCGAGCCATGGATATAGCACTATGGGTGGAATATAATATGATGATGGGGGTTATGTGGAGAAGACAAAAAAGGAGAAAGTCTCGTATCGATGCGGCTAATCAATGGGCTAGGGAGATGCCCATCAATTGATGTCAATGCAAGGAGTAGGGATTGCCATGCAACGGATGCACTAGAGCTATAAATGTATGAAAGCTCAACAAAAGAAACTAAGTGGATGTGCATCCAACTTACTTTCTCATGAAGACCTAGGGCATTTGAGGAAGCCCGTGTTGGAATATACAAGCCATGTTCTATAATGAAAAATTCCCACTAGTATATGAAAGTGACAAAACAAGAGACTCTCTATAATAAAGATCATGTTGCTACTTTGAAGCACAAGTGTGGAAAAAAGGATATTAGCATTGCCCCTTTTTTTATTTTCCTTTTTGGCCTTTTTTTATTTGGGACAATGTTCTATTAATGATGATCATCACACTTCTATTTATTTACAACTCAATGATTACAACTCGATACTAGAACAAAGTATGACTCTATATGAATGCCTCCGGCGGTGTAACGAGAAGGGCAATGAATCAATAGTGACATGTATGAAAAATTATGAACGGTGTCTTTGCCACAAATACAATGTCAACTACATGATCATGCAAGGCAATATGACAATGATGATGTGTGTCATGATAAATGGAACGGTGGAAAGTTGCATGGCAATATATCTCGGAATGGCTATGGAAATGCCATAATAAGTAGGTATGGTAGCTGTTTTGAGGAAGATATAAGGAGGTTTATGTGTGACAGAGCGTATCATATCACGGGGTTTGGATGCACCGACGAAGTTTGCACCAACTATCAAGGTGAGAAAGGCAATGCACGGTACCGAAGAGGCTAGCAATGATGGAAGGGTGAGAGTGCGTATAATCCATGGACTCAACATTAGTCATAAAGAACTCACATACTTATTGCAAAAATCTACAAGTCATCAAAAACCAAGCATTATGCGCAAGCTCCTAGGGGGATAGATTGGTAGGAAAAGACCATCGCTCATCCCCGACCACCACTCATAAGGAAGACAATCAAATAACACCTCATGTTCAAATTTGTTACACAACGGTCACCATACGTGCATGCTACGAGACTTGCAAGCTTCAACACAAGTATTTCGCGAATTCACAACTACTCGACTAGCACACTCTAATATTACTCCCTTTATATCTCAAAACAATTATCAAGTATCAAACTTCTCCAAGTACTCAATGCACTTTTTATGAAAGTTTTTATTATACCGATCTTGGATGCCTATCATATTAGGACTAAATTCATAACCAAAGAAAATTACCATGATGTTCTAAAGAACTCTCAAAATAATATAAATGAAGCATGAGAGATCAATAATTTCTATAAAATAAAACCACCACCGTGCTCTAAAAGATATAAGCGAAGCACTAGAGCAAAATTATCTAGCTCAAAAGATATAAGTGAAGCATATAGAGTATTCTACTAAATTCCAATTCATGTGTGTCTATCCAAAAAGGTGTGTACAGCAAGGATGATTGTAGTAAACTAAGAAGCAAAGACTCAAATCATACAAGATGCTCCAAGCAAAACACATATCATGTGGTGAATAAAAATATGGCCTCAAGTAAAGTTACCGATAGAAGAAGATGAAAGAGGGGATGTGAGGGAGTCCTGGATTAGGGGGTCTTCGAACAGCCGGACTATATCCTTTGGCCAGACTGTTGGACTATGAAGATAATAAATTGAAGACTTCGTCTCGTGTCCGGATGGGACTCTACATGGCATGGAAGGCAAGCTAGGCAGTACGGATATGAATATCTCCTCCTTTGTAACCGACCTTGTGTAACCCTAACCCTCTCCGGTGTCTATATAAACCGGAGGGTTTTAGTCCGTAGGACAAGATACAATCATACCATAGGCTAGCTTCTAGGGTTTAGCCTCTCTGATCTCGTAGTAGATCAACTCTTGTAATACCCATATCATCAAGAATAAATCAAGCAGGACGTAGGGTTTTACCTCCATCAAGAGGGCCCGAACCTGGGCAAAACATCGTGTCCCCTACCTCCTGTTACCATCCGCCTTAGACGCACAGTTCGGGACCCCCTACTCGAGATCCGCCGGTTTTGACACCGACATTAGTGCTTTCATTGAGAGTTCCTCTGTGTCATCGCCGTTAGGCTTGATGGATCCTACGATCATCAATAGCGATGTAGTCCAGGGTGAGACTTTTCTCCCCGGACAGATCTTTGTGTTCGGCGGCTTCGCACTGCGGGCCAACTCGCTTGGCCATCTGGAGCAGATCGAAAGTTACGCCCCTGGCCACCAGGTCAGGTTTGGAGGCTTAAACTACATGGCCGATATCCGCGGAGACTTGATCTTTGACGGATTCGAGCCCCTGCCTTGTGCGTCACGCGGTCACGATGAGTACGATTTAGCTCTACTATCGGACAGTGTTCAGGAGATCGCACCGGCAGCCGCTCCGACCCTCAATTCGGAGCCAGTTGTGCCGTCCATGGACGGGTGGATGGACCCCGCCACGGAGGCCTTATCCTCAGCGGCGATCGAGCCGAACATCGACCTTACCCTGCACGAGAGCCGTGTTGTCAAACTGTCGGATCCTTCTCCGGCCACGGACTCCGAACCGCCTGCGCCCGTTCCTAGCGAATCTGATTGGGCGCCGATCATGGAGTTTACCTCCGCAGATATTTTTCAGCACTCGCCCTTTGGCGACATACTGAACTCATTAAGGCCTCTCTCCTTGTCAGGAGGATCCTAGCCGAACTATATCCGGCAGGATTGGGATGCGGATGACGAAGAAATTCGCTGCCCACCCACCACCCACTTAGTAGCCACTGTCAATGACTTAACCGACATGCTCGACTTCGACTCCGAAGACATCGACGGTATGGACGACGGTGCAGGAGACGAAGAGGAACCACTGCCCACAGGGCACTGGACAACCACCTCATCATACGATATATACATCGTGGACACACCCAAAGAAGGCAATGGCGACGAGATAGCGGAGGATGACCCCTCCAAGAAGCAACCCAAGCGCCGACGTCAGTGGCGCCGCTCTAAGTCCCGCCAAAGCAAAAGTGGTGATACCGGCACAGGAGATAATAGCACTCCGGATAGTGCCGAAGATGGCAATAATCCCCCCAGCATGATTTAGGGCAGGAGGATGGAGAGGCCAGCCCTCCTGAGAGAGCGGCAGATGAGGAGGATGATAATTACATGCCCCCCTCCGAAGATGAGGCAAGCCTCCACGATGACGAATTCGTCGTGCCAGAGGATCCCGTCGAACAAGAGCGCTTCAAGCGCCGGCTTATAGCCACAGCAAATAGCCTTAAGAAGAAGAAGCAGCAGCTTCAAGCTGATCAAGATCTGCTAGCTGATAGATGGACCGAAGTCCTCGCGGCCGAGGAATATAAACTCGAACGCCCCTCCAAGAGTTACCCAAAATGCGGGTTGCTACCCCGACCGGAGGAAGAAGCGTATGACGCGGCTGATCGGCCACCTCGTGGCCGCGATAGAGAGGCATTCCAGCCAAAAGCTCAGCCTGCACCCCGATGCCATTCAAATAAAAAGGCATGGGGAAACACGCCAGACCTGCGAGACACATTGGAGGACAAAGCAAAACATGCAAGATCGATCTATGGATCACGAGGGCGCGCCACTATGCGAGATGATAAATGTCACGCCGGATACAGTAAAAGTAAATCCGGTCGGGCCGCACACAGCGGACAAGACTCACTGGAGCTACGTCACGATATAGCCCAGTACAGAGGTGCCGCACACCCCTTATGCTTCACAGATGAAGTAATGGATCATCAAATCCCAGAGGGTTTCAAACCCGTAAACATAGAATCATACGACGGCACAACAGATCCTGCGGTATGGATCGAGGATTTCCTCCTGCACATCCACATGGCACGCGGTGATGATCTACACGCCATTAAATACCTCCCACTCAAACTCAAACGACCAGCTCGGCATTGGCTCAATAGCTTGCCAGCAGAGTCCATTGGCTGTTGGGAAGATCTGGAAGCCGCATTCCTCAACAACTTTCAGGGCACTTATGTGCGACCACCAGATGCCGATGACTTGAGCCACATAATTTAGCAGCCAGAGGAATCGTCCAGGCAATTCTGGACATGGTTCCTAACAAAGAAAAATCAAATCATCGACTGTCCGGATGCAAAGGCCCTAGCAGCTTTCAAGCACAACATCCGCGACAAGTGGCTAGCCCGGCACCTTGGTCAGGAAAAGCCGAAATCTATGGCAGTCCTCACAACACTCATGACCCGCTTTTGTGCGGGAGAAGACAGCTGGCTGGCTCGCAGTAATAACATATCAAAGAACCATGGTTCTTCGGATACCAAGGACGGCAATAGCAGGTCACGTCGCAACAAACATAAGCGCCGCAGTAACAGCGACAATACCGAGGATACGGCAGTCAATGTCGGATTCAAAGGCTCTAAACCCGGTCAGCAGAAAAAGCCATTCAAAAGAAGCACTCCGGGCCCGTCCAGTTTGGACTGTATACTCAATTGCTCGTGTCAAATACACGGCACCCCCGACAAGCCAGCCAACCACACCAATAGGGATTGTTGGGTGTTTAAGCAGGCCAACAAGTTAATTGTCGAAAACAAAGATAAGGGGCCACATAGCGATGACGAGGAGGAGCCCCGGCAGCCGAATACCGGAGGACAGAAGAGGTTCCCCCCACAAGTGCGGACTGTGAACATGATATACGCAACCCACATCGCCAAGAGGGAGCGGAAGCGTGCGCTCAGGGACGTATATGCGTTGGAGCCAGTCGCCCCAAAGTTCAACCCATGGTCCTCCTGTCCGATCACCTTCGATCACAGGGACCACCCCACTAGTATCCGTCATGGCGGATTCGCCGCACTGGTCCTAGACCCAATCATTGACGGATTTCACCTCACTCGAGTCCTTATGGATGGCAGCAGCAGCCTGAACCTGCTTTATCAGGACACAGTGCGCAAAATGGGTATAGAGCCCTCAAGGATCAAACCCACAAAAATGACCTTTAAAGGCGTCATACCAGGTGTAGAGGCCCATTGCCCAGGCTCAGTCACACTGGAAGTGGTCTTCGAATCCCCGGATAACTTCCGAAGCGAAGAGTTTATCTTCGATATAGTCCCGTTTCGCAGTGGTTATCATGCACTGCTCAGGCGAACCGCATTCGCGAGATTCATTGTGGTACCGCATTATGCATACCTCAAGCTCAAGATGCCAGGACCTCGGGGGTCATTATAGTTAATGGAAACACAGAGCACTCTCTCCGAATGGAGGAGCACACTGCGGCCCTCGTAGCGGAAGTGCAAAGCAGCCTCTAAAGGCAATCCACCAGTTCGGAATTTAAGGACCCGGACACCTTCAAGCGTGCCCGGAGTAATCGGCAACAGGACAGCCTGGCACGTTCCGAGCTCGCATAGCAATGCAACCCCGGTCCCAGCCAAACGGTGAAACCCATGCCACGCGTACATAATTATGCATTAAAAATACCATGGGCACAGGCGGGGAGGGGGGCATGATGGTGGCACGCCCCAAGTCGCGGCTTAAACCACACTAGGGGCTTCCCGCTTTGTTATTTTTCTCTTTCAGGACTTCAATCTCTGGAAACCCTGTCCGGCAGCGTGATTGCCGAACACATGATGCAGCATCCAAGGAGGCAGAAAGCTACGTCACACCATGGAACTCCCAGGTGGATTACGATAACGAGTGAAATATTTGCTTTACTACCATTCCTCAGCTTGCCCTTGGAAGGGACATGTCAAATAGTCCTACTTTTTGCTTATTGCACTGCATGTATCATTCTGCTTTAACGCACCTTTTTGAATAAACAATGCATAGCATTAAGACTATTATTGCATTCTTCTTTAGACACTAAGTGCTAAAAGTTGCAGTTTTTAATTTCTTTAGGTTGAAGTGGAGTTTTGGCACAAGTTTAACAAACACAATACATATCGAGCAAGCATGCAAAGAGTATATGAGCAGCGGAAAGTAAAGCATGCAACTTGCAAGAATGTAAAGAGATGGGATTGGAGTGTGCAAACGCAATTTGGAGACACGGAGATTTTTGAGACGTGGTTCCGATAGGTGGTGCTATCGTACATCCACGTTGATGGAGACTTCTACCCACGAAGGGTAATGACTGCGCGAGTCAACGGAGGGCTCCACCCATGAAGGGTCCATGAAGAAGCAACCTTGTCTATCCCACCATGGCCGTCGCCCATGAAGGACTTGCCTCACTAGTGGTAGATCTTCATGAAGTAGGCGATCTCCTTGCCCTTACAAACTCCTTCATTCAACTCCACAATCTTGTCGGAGGCTCCCAAGTGACACCTAGCCAATCTCGGAGACACCACTCTCCAAGAAGTAAAAAATGGTGTGTTGATGATGAACTCCTTGCTCTTGTGCTTCAAATGATAGTCTTCCCAACACTCAACTCTCTCTCACAGGATATGGATTTGGTGGAAAGAAGATTTGAGTGGAAAGCAACTTGGGGAAGGCTAGAGATCAAGATTCATATGGTAAGAATGGAATATCTTGGCCTCAACACAAGTGTAGGTGGTTCTCTCTCAGAAAAAGTAAGTTGGAAGTGTAGGTTTGTTCTGATGACTCTGTCCACGAATGAAGAGGGGGTGGAGGGGTATATATAGCCTCCACACAAAATCTAACCGTTACACACAACTTGCCAATCTCGGTGGGACCGAATTGATAAACTCGGTCGGACCGATTCAGCAAAGCTAGTGACTGTTAGGAGTTTCGGTGGGACCGACTGGATCAACTCGGTGGGACCGATGTGCTAGGGTTAGGGTAAATCCAAAACTCGGTTAGACCGATTACTCAAACTCGATGGGACCGATTTGGGTAATAAGCGAAACAGAGAGTTGGCCAAGCAAACTCGATGGGGCCGATTGCATATCTCGGTGGGACCGAAAATATTGCAATGGGTAACAGAGAGTTTGCAAGCCCATCTCGGTGAGACCGAGATCCCATCGGTGAGACCGAACTGATTAGGGTTTTTAGCAGTGGCCAAGTCAATTGAACTCGGTGGCTCCGGATAGAAAGAATCGGTGGGGCTGAGTTTGACTTTTGGTTTAGGTCATATGTGGATGTGAGAAAGTGGTTGAGGGCTTTGGAGCATATCACTAAGCATTTTGAGCTAGAGCCACATTAAGCAACACCTCATCCCTTCTTAATAGTATTGGCTTTTCCTATAGACTCAATGTGATCTCGGATCACTAAAATAGAAAATGTAGAGTCTTGATCTTGGAGCTTGAGCCAATCCTTTGTCCTTAGCATTTTGAAGGGGTTCCACATCCTCTAGTCCATGCCACTTCATTGTTGAACTTATCTGAAACATACTAGGTAAAAGTGTTAGTCCAACAAGAGATATGTTGACATTAATTACCAAAACCACCTAGGGGGAACTTGTGCTTTCACAAGTGGATGAGGATCCATAGATCTTAGGTTCTATGTTTAGTAATAAATAAACAACTATTCCAACCAAACGATCAAACAAGCCAAGTAAGACATCAAAGCAAATGGAAAGACAAACAGAATAAGGGCGAATAAAACGGCAAGGGTGAAGTGGGGGAGAGGAAAATGAGAGGCAAATGGCAAATAATGTAATGCGAGGGATAAGAGTTTGTGATGGGTACTTGGTATGTCTTGACTTGTGCGTAGATCTCCCCGGTAATGGCGCCCGTAATCCTACTTGCTACCTCTTGAGCACTGCGTTGGTTTTCCCTTGATGAGGAAAGGGTGATGTAGCAAACTAGCGTAAGTATTTCCCTCAGTTTTTGAGAACCAAGGTATCAATCCAGTAGGAGACTACACGCAAGTCCCTCATACCTACACAAACAAATAATAACCTCGCAACCAATGCGATAAAGGGGTTGTCACTTCACGGTCACTTACGAGAGTGAGATCTGATAGAGATAATAATGATAAGATAAATATTTTTGGTATTTTTATGTTATAGATTGAAAGTAAAGACTGAAAAATAAACGGTAATAGAAATAGCTTGTTGACGGGAGATTAATATAATGGAGAATAGACCCGGGGGCCATAGGTTTCACTAGTGTCTTCTCTCAAGATAGCATAAGTATTACGGTGGGTGAACAAATTATTGTCGAGCAATTGATAGAAAAGCAAATAATTATGAGAATATCTAGGCATGATCATGTATATAGGCATCACGTCCGTGACAAGTAGACCGACTCTTGCCTGCATCTACTACTATTACTCCACACATCGACCGCTATCCAGCATGCATCTAGAGTATTAAGTTCATGAGAACGGACTAACGCATTAGGTAAGATGACATGATGTAGAGGGATAAACTCAAGCAATATGATATAAACCCCATCTTTTTATGCTCGATGGCAACAATACAATACGTGTCGTTTCCCTTTTTGTCACTGGGATCGAGCACCGCAAGATTGAACCCAAAGCTAAGCACTTCTCCCATTGCAAGAAAAATCAGTCTAGTAGGCCAAACCAAACTTATAATTCGAACAGACTTGCAAAGATAAGCAATCATACATAAAAGATTTCAGAGAAGAATCAAATATTGTTCATAGATAGACTTGATCATAAACCCACAATTCATCGGATCTCGACAAACACATCGCAAAAAGAGTTACATCGAATAGATCTCCAAGAAGATCGAGGAGAACTTTGTATTGGGATTCAAAGAGAGAGAAGAATCCATCTAGATAATAGCTATGGACCCGAAGGTCTGAAGTAAACTACTCACACATCATCGGAGGGGGCATGGAGTTGATGTAGTGGCCCTCCGTGATCGATGCCCCCTCCAGCAGAGCCCCAGAAAAGGCCCCAAGATGGGATCTCTTGGGTACAGAAGGTTGCGACGGTGGAAATAGGGTTTTGTGGTGCTCCTGGATGTTTTCGGGGTATATATATATATATATATATATATATATATATATATATATATATATATATATATATATGAGGAAGAAGTAGGTCGATGGAGCCACGAGGGGGGAGGGCGCGCCCAGGGGGTAGGCATGCCCCCTGCCTCGTGGCCACCTCGTTGGTTGCTTGACGTCTACTCCAAGTCCTTTGGATCACGTTTGTTCCAAAAATAACTCTCCTGAAGGTTTCATTCCATTTGGATTCCGTTTGATATTCCTTTTCTGTGAAACACTGAAATAGGCAAAAAAAATAGCAATTTGCACTGGGCCTTGTCTTAGTAGGTTAGTCGCAAAAATAATATAAAAGTGTAAAATAAAACCCATTAACATCCAAAACAGATAATATAATAGCATGGAACAATTAAAAATTATAGATACGTTGGAGACATTTCAAGCATCCCCAAGCTTAATTCCTGGTCGTCCTCGAGTAGGTAAATGATAAAAACAGAATTTTTGATGTGGAATGCTACCTAGCATAATTCTCAATGTAATTCTCTTTATTGCGGCATGAATATTCAGATCCGAAAGATTCAAGACAAAAGTCTAATATTGACATAAAAATAATAATACTTCAAGCATACTAACTAAGCAATTATGTCTTCTCAAAATAACATGGAAAAAGAATGTTCATCCCTACAAAATCATATAGTTTGGTCATGCTCCATTTTCGTCACACAAGAATGCTCTTATCATGCACAACCCCGATGACAAGCCAAGCAATTGTTTCACACTTTAGTAATCTCAAACTTTTTTCAACTTTCACGCAATACATGAGTGTGAGCCATGGATATAGCACTATGGGTGGAATATAATATGATGATGGGGGTTATGTGGAGAAGATAAAAAGGAGAAAATCTCACATCGACGCGGCTAATCAATGGGATAGGGGGATGCCCATCAATTGATGCCAATGCAAGGAGTAGGGATTGCCATGCAACGGATGCACTAGAGCTATAAATGTATGAAAGCTCAACAAAAGAAACTAAGTGGGAGTGCATCCAACTTACTTGCTCATGAAAACCTAGGGCATTTGAGGAAGCCCATTGTTGGAATATACAAGCCAAGTTCTATAATGAAAATTCCCACTAGTATATGAAAGTGACAAAACAAGAGACTCTCTATCATAAAGATCATAGTGCTACTTTGAAGCACAAGTATGGAAAAAGGGATAGTAGCATTGCCCCTTTTTATTTCTTTTCCTTTTTTGGGGCCTTCTTTTTTTGGCCTTTCTTTTTTTGGGGGACAATGCTCTATTAATGATGATCATCACACTTCTATTTATTTACATCTCAATGATTACAACTCGATACTAGAACAAAGTATGACTCTATATGAATGCCTCCGGCGGTGTACCGAGAAGGGCAATGAATCAAGAGTGACATGTATGAAAAAGTATGAATGGTGGCTTTGCCATAAATACGATGTCAACTACATGATCATGCAAGGCAATATGACAATGATGATGTGTGTCATGTTAAATGGAACGGTGGAAAGTTGCATGGCAATATATCTCAGAATGGCTATGGAAATGCCATAATAGGTAGGTATGGTGGCTGTTTTGAGGAAGATATAAGGAGGTTTATGTGTGACAGAGCGTATCATATCATAGGGTTTGGATGCACCGGCGAAGTTTGCACCAACTCTCAAGGTGAGAAAGGGCAATGCACGGTACCGAAGAGGCTAGCAATGATGGAAGGGTGAGAGTGTGTATAATCCATGGACTCAACATTAGTCATAAAGAACTCACATACTTAATGCAAAAATATACAAGTCATCAAAAACCAAGCATTACACGCATGCTCCTAGGGGGATAGATTGGTAGGAAAAGATCATCCCCGACCGCCACTCATAAGGAAGACAATCAAATAACACCTCATGTTTCAAATTTGTTACACAACGGTCACCATAAGTGCATGCTACGGTACTTGCAAACTTCAACACAAGTATTTCTCAAATTTACAACTACTCAACTAGCACACTCTAATATTACCACCTTTATATATCAAAACAATTATCAAGTATCAAACTTCTCCTAGTACTCCATGCACTTTTTATGAAAGTATTTATTATATCGATCTTGGATGCCTATCATATTAAGACTAAATTCATAACCAAAGAAAATTACCATGCTGTTCTAAAGGACTCTCAAAATAATATAAGTGAATCATGAGAGATCAATAATTTCTACATAATAAAACCACCACCGTGCTCTAAAAGATATAAGCGAAGCACTAGAGCAAAATTATCTAGCTCAAAAGATATAAGTGAAGCACATAGAGTATTCTACTAAATTCGAATTCATGTGTGTCTCTCCCAAAAGGTGTGTACAGCAAGGATGATTGTGGTAAACTAAAAATCAAAGACTCAAATCATACTAGACGCTCCAAGCAAAACATATATCATGTGGTGAATAAAAATATAGCCTCAAGTAAAGTTACCGATAGAAGAAGACGAAAGAGGGGATGCCTTCCGGGGCATCCCCAAGCTTAGGCTTTTGGTTGTCCTTGAATTTGACCTTGTGGTGCCTTGGGAATCCCCAAGATTAGTCTCTTGCCACTCCTTGTTCCATAATCCATCAAATCTTTACCCAAAACTTGAAAACTTCACAACACAAAACTTAACAAAAAATCTCGTGAGCTCCATTAGCGAAAGAAAACAAACCACAACTTAAGGTACTGTAATGAAATCATTCTTTATTTATATTGGTGTTAAACCTACTGTATTCCAACTTCTCTATGGTTCATACACTCAAATACTAGCCATAGATTCATCAAAATAAGCAAACAACACACGAAAAACAGAATCTGTCAAAAACAGAATAGTCTATAGTAATCTGTAGGTTTTGAATACTTATGGAACCCCAAAAATTCTAAAATAAATTGCTGGATGTGCGGAATTTATCTATTAATAATCTGAAAAAATAATTAACTAAATAGCGCTCTGCAGTAAAGAAATGGCAGCTAATCTCGTGAGCGCTAAAGTTTCTGTTTTTTACAGCAAGATCGCAAAGACCTTCCCCAAGTCTTCCCAAAGGTTCTACTTGGCAAAAATACTAATTAAGAGAATAATACCACATCTAAACATAGGCTAGATGAATTATTTATTTAATAACAGCAAGGAAAAATATTGGGTTGTGTCCCAACAAGCGCTTTTCTTTAAAGCCTTTTAGCTAGGCAAAAGATTTCAACGATGCTCACATGAAAGACAAGAATTGTAGCACAAAGAGAGCGTCATAACACAAGTGAAAAACACATCTAAGTCTAAAATACTTCCTATGCATAGGCATCTTATAGGCAAACAAATTATCAAGGCAAGCAAAAACTAGCATATGCAAGGAAGCGGAAAGAAACAATAGCAATCTCAACATAACAAGAGGTAACTTAGTAACATGAAAATTTCTACAATCATATTTTCCTCTCTCATAATAATTACATGTGGGATCATAATCAAATTCAACAATATAGCTATCATATAAAATATTCTCAACACGATCCACATGCATGCAAAGTTGACACTCTTCCAAAATAGTGGGATTAACATTAACTAAAGTCATGACCTCTCCAAACCCACTTTTATCAAAATAAACGGTACTAGAAATAGCTTGTTGACGGGAGATTAATATAATGGAGAATAGACCCGGGGGCCATAGGTTTCACTAGTGGCTTCTCTCAAGATAGCATAAGTATTACAGTGGGTGAACAAATTATTATAGAAAAGAGAATAATTATGAGAATATCTAGGCATGATCATGTATATAGGCAACACGTCCATGACAAGTAGACCAACTCCTACCTGCATTTACTACTATTACTCCACACATCGACCGTTGTCCAGCATGCATCTAGAGTATTAAGTTCATAAGAACAGAGTAACACATTCGGTAAGATGACATGATGTAGAGGGATTAACTCAAGCAATATGATATAAACCCCATCTTTTTATCCACGATGGCAACAATACAATACGTGTCATTTCCCTTTCTATCACTGGGATCGAGCACCGCAAGATTGAACCCAAAGCTTAGAACTTCTGCCATTGCAAGAAAGATCAGTCTAGTAGGCCAAACCAAACTGATAATTCAAAGAGACTTGCAAAGATAACCAATCATACATAAAAGATTTTAGAGAAGAATCAAATATTGTTCATATATAGACTTGATCATAAACCCACAATTCATCGGATCTCGACAAACACAGCGCAAAAAGAGTTACATCGAATATATCTCCAAGAAGATCGAGGAGAACTTTGTATTGAGATTCAAAGAGAGAGATAAAGAAGAAGCCATCTAGCTAATAGCTATGGACCCGAAGGTCTGAAGCAAACTACTCACACATCATCGGAGGGGCCATGGAGTTGATGTAGAGGCCCTCCGTGATCAATGCCCCCTCCGGCGGAGCTCCGGAAAAGGCCCCAAGATGGGATCTCTTGGGTACATAAGGTTGCGGCGGAAGAAATAGAGTTTCGTGGTGCTCCTGGATGTTTTCGGGGTATATGAATATATATACAAGGAAGAAGTAGGTCAATGGAGCCACAAGGGACCCACGAGCCCCCTGCCTCGTGGCCACCTTGTTGGTTCTTGACATCTACTCCAATTCCCCTGGATCATGTTTGTTCCAAAAATTACTCTCCCGAAGGTTTCATTCTGTTTGGAATCCGTTTGATATTCCTTTTCTGTGAAACTCTAAAATAGGCAAAAAAATAGCAATTTGCACTGGGCCTTGGGTTAGTAGGTTAGTCCCAAAAATAGTATAAAAGTCTAAAATAAAGCCCATTAACATCCAAAACAGATAATATAATAGCATGGAACAATAAAAAATTATAGATACGTTGGAGACGTATCAGCTCGCACGTCTTTCAGCTCTTCGCCTAGCTGGGTGTTGGCATCCTGCTACTTGTTCTTCTCATCCCTGGTCCATTTCAGTACACGCTGATCAGTGGCCTCTTGCCTTTCGGCATGTTGTTTAGCCACTTGTGCGGCCTTCGGTTTCTCTTCCAGCTGATCCGACGATCCTGCCATCGTAAATACAACAGTGTTTATTTGAATAAACATTACTGGTGTATTATATTTTTCCGGACAGAAGGGGACATTACCAATTGGTGCTCCCTTGGACTTCTCTAGTTCGGCGCTAACAGTAGTTAGCTGGGTCCGACACTTTTCCAGCTCGTGAGATAGCATGTTCTTCTTCTCTGTGAGTACTTGATTATACAACGATCCTTAAAACCAGTTGCGTCAATTGTTTCAAGTCTCGGGGCTACTGGTATATGATTATTAAATCTTCTTAGTACGATCTTACCCGCATATCCCTTGAAAGCTGGTAAGTGGATCCAGCAAGCCCACACCCGAGCAGCTCGGATGTATGCATCCGCCGAGCTAAAGGCATTGAATGCCTCTTCAGTAAAGTTGGGGTCGCGCATAGCGGCCCTCCGGCGCCGATGGTTCATTGCACTCGCCACTTCGGAGTTGGTGAAGGATACATTATCTGAATCTTCTAAGATAGGACAATCTGGCATTGCACACGTATTAACTCTAGCCCTGGAGGCAGGGTCCAGGGTTGGATTGGTGGACGCATGTTCGGCGAGCCCTCTGGATACAGTCCGGCAAACACTCTTCCTGAAGTATAGCGCAGTAAGGAACGTTACAATTCGGTATGATTTCCATGGGGCATATTAAAAACCATACCTCTTCGATGAAGGCTTGGCAGTATAGCCATTTGCCTTTCTCTTTGAAGACCCACCTCGCACAGGCTCCGCCCTTTCAAGGGATACATCTGGTGCGGAGTGGCGAGGCGAGCGCCGCCCCTTTAAAGCACGAGACAGTGCAATGGGTGAAGCACAGTGAGGAAACTCTTTTGGAGGAGACGTCTTTGGGGTACTTACGTGAGAGGAAGGGAGAAGGCCAAGGCAATTGGCTATAATGGCCACTTTTGTGCCATCGTAACTCGCCTGATAGAAGACCCCTCCTTGAGCTCTACAAATATATATGGATCCCCCTCAAATCCGGGGTCTAGGTCCCGAATATGATCCTCTGGCTGCGGAGCAGGGCTATAAATCCCCGCGACAGCCTTCCTCCATTCCTGTTAAAAATAGTCGGAGTAAAGTTCAAATAAGTACGACTCATGAAGGAGATCGAGTAAAATTACGAAGTAAAGGCTCACCCAGCTGGGAGGGTTGTACATGGAAAAGCCTTCTCAGCATTTAAGGCGAGTGAACTCTTCTTTCTCCCCCTTGTAAAGATCAGCCAACATGGCGGCTAGGGCAGCGAAATTATCCGGACCCTTGCGCCCATAGCGAGATGTATCATCCTCCTTGTTGTAGTTCCACATGGGGAGTCCTCTGGATTGGAGTGGCTGAACACCTCGTGTTATGGAAATCGCAATGACCTCAATTATGGACAGTCTGGATTGGGCGAGTATCTTTATCCTGTCCATTAACTTCTTAACCTCCGCACTATCTTCCTCCTCGAGGCTCTAGGGGCGCCAGCTGTGGCGCTTCTTTAGAGGAACGTTGGAAAATTCGGGAAGGCCTCGTTGGATTGGGTCCGAGAGAACGACGTCTTCAATATAAAACCACTCCGAGGGCCACTCTTCAGATGCCTTCTTCGGAGTGCCGGATAGGTATCCTGTCCCGGTTATGCGCCATACTTCGGCACCGCCCACCTCGAATATGGATCCCTATTGGGAGCGAGGGACAAGGCAGAAAAGCTTCCTCCAGAACTGTGGAATGGCATCTGAGATCTAATCCCCTTAAATAGATGCCTTCCGTACGCCGTCGGGGTGTTATCTGCGAAAATACTTGGACCCTTCGTATTTGTTTGACATGTGGAAGCTGAGGCCAAGGAGGCACGAAAGCCAAAGGGAAGGATGTTTAATGCATGGCTGAAGCCATCCGGAATCATGGAGGGGCCACCCCAGCAAAACCGAGGATATAGAAGTCGAATGCTGCATCATCATCGGAAGGTCGAATGCGGTTCTTCTGGTTGCTTTGGAATTCGGAGGAGGAACCCGCCTTGCAATGCTGAAGTCGATCTGCATGTTGGACACGTCGTCATTGAAGCCTAGTTCGGGGGCTACTAAGGGAGTCCTAGATTAGGGGGGTCCCCGGGCGTCCGGACTATGTAACATGGGCCGGACTGGTGGGCCATGAAGATTAAAGACGGAGGGCTTTCCCCCGTGTCCAGATGGGACTCTCCTTTGCATGGAAGGCAAGCTTGGCGTTCCGATATGAAGATTTCTCTCTCTGTAAATCGACTCTGTACAACCCTAGCCCCCTCCGATGTCTATATAAACCGGAGGGTTTAGTTCGTAGAGGCAATCATAATCATACAGGCTAGACATCTAGGGTTTAGCTATTACGATCTCGTGGTAGATCAACTCTTGTAACCCCTATACTCATCAAAGTCAATCAAGCAGGAAGTAGGGTATTACCTCCATCAAGAGGACCCGAACCTGGGTAAACATCGTGTCCCCTGCCTCCTGGTACCCTCGATCCTTAGACGCATAGTTCGGGGCCCCCTACCCGAGATCTGCTGGTTTTGGCACCAACAGCAACATCGATGTGTGCCTTCGTCCATGACATATCCCCGGGCCTAGCAAGCCTGGTGTGGTGCTTCGTCAACTTCGTTTTCATCCGTCTTCACATGCTCGGTGCTAGCAACACTGACGCGTGCCTTCGTCTATGAGGTGTCCCCAGGTTTGGCAGACCCGGCGCGATACCTTGTCAACACCATCCTCCTTCCGGTGCACCACTACGTCAACACCATCGCGCCCATGACTAACTCGGCGCCTCCTTGCGCCCGTGGGTCCATCGTGATTACCTCGACACCGGCTACCTCGACACGACATCGACCATGGTGTTCTTTGCACGGCTACCTCAACCACAGCTACACCACCCTATGCTCTCGGCTACCTCAACATCGGCACAACGGGCTATCACCTTGCTTGAGAAACTCGTCAGCTTCCTCTACAGTAAACGCGTATGCGATACGACACCATCCACGACGTTCCCGCTATGACTGCGGGGGGGGGGGGTGTCAGCCCATCGGTTGCTATTCTCTCTTGTCTGATCGTCCGTGATGCTCCTGTTGTTCGCAACGCTACTGCTACGACTGCAAGGGGATGTTAGAGATATATTTAGGATACATGTATTTGGTAGTCTAGGATTTGTAATATGTATCCTACCATATCTCTAGGAGATGCGTCTCGCCCTCCAAGTCTTGTACTCAATATATACTCATCCTCGAGGCTCAATAATACATCCATCAATTCCACCAATCCCTTTCTATCCCTTATAACAATTATTGCTCAGCAGAAAAAGTGGCATTGGAGCAACTCCAATGGGCTGACAAAGGGACGCGCTTTGTCTGTTTTTCTCCGTTTGAGTCGGCTACCCACTCGTCGTTCTTTCCTTTTTACATTTGGATCGGCTGTGTGTCCAACGCGCGGACGTATTTTTATCCTCGTGGTCGGCCTGCCGTGTGTTTTTTCGCAAACATATGATAAATTGGCCCTAGATCACAAATTTAAACAATATATAAATATCTCATAGTTTCACAACCAAATAAATATGTCATAGTTTACAAGCCAAATAAAAATTAAATTATCTCAAATACATTTTAAAAAAGATAGCCGATACATCTATTGGTTGCCAACGTGAGCCCACATATGCTCAACCAAATCATCTTGCAGCTGAATGTGAGCTTCCCAATCACGCATTTGATGATGTCTATGAAGGAAATATGCCCTAGAGGCAATAATAAAGTTGTTATTAATATTTCCTTATATCATGATAAATGTTTATTATTCATGCTAGAATTGTATTAACTGGAAACTTAGTACATGTGTGAATACATAGACAAACAGAGTGTCCCTAGTATGCCTCTACTTGACTAGCTCGTTAATCAAAGATGGTTAAGTTTCCTAACCATAGACATGTGTTGTCATTTGATGAATGGGATCACATCATTAGAGAATGATGTGATGGGCAAGATCCATCCGTTAGCTTAGCATAATGATTCTTTAGTTTTATTGCTATTGATTTCTTCATGACTTATACATGTTCCTCTGACTATGAGATTATGCAACTCCCGAATACCGGAGGAACACCTTATGTGCTATCAAACGTCACAACATAATAGGGTGATTATAAAGATGCTCTACAGGTGTATCCGATGGTGTTTGTTGAGTTGGCATAGATCAAGATTAGGATTTGTCACTCCGTGTATCGAAGAGGTATCTCTGGGCCCTCTCGGTAATGCACATCACTATGAGCCTTGAAAGCAATGTGAATAATGAGTTAGTTATGGGATGTTGCATTACGGAATGAGTAAAGAGACATGCCGGTAACAAGATTGAACTTGGTATGAAGATTCCGACGATCGAATCTCGGGCAAGTAACATACTGATGACAAAGGGAACAATGTATGTTGTTATGCGGTTTGACCGATAAAGATCTTCATAGAATATGTAGGAACCAATATGAGAATCCAGGTTCCGCTATTGGTAATTGACTGGAGATGTGTCTCGGGCATTGTCTACATAGTTCTCGAACCCGTAGGGTCCGCATGCTTAACGTCCGATGACGATTTTTATTATGAGTTATGTGATGTGATGACCGAAGCTTGTTCGGAGTCCCGGATGAGATCACAGACATCATGAGGAGTCTCGAAATGGTCGAGAGGTAAAGATCGATATATTGGAATGTTATATTCGGACACCGGAATGGTTCTGAAGTGTTTCGGGTATTTTTCGGAGTACCGGGAGGTTACCAGAACCCCCCGGGGAAGTAGTGGGCCTTAATGGGCTTTAGTGGAAAGGAGAGAAGGGCCTCAAGGGGTGGCCACCCCCCCCCCCCATGGCTGGTCCTAATTGGACTAGGAGGGGTGAGGGAATCCTAGATTATGGGGTCCTCGATGGCCGGGCTATGCGGCATGGGTCGGCTTGATGGGCCGTGAAGATACAAGATCAAGGACCTTCCCCCGTGTCTGGATGGGACTCTCCTTGGTGTGGAAGGCAAGCTTGGCGCTTGGATATGAAGATTCTTTTCTCTATAAACTAACTCTGTAAAACCCTAGGCCCCTCCGGTGTCTATATAAACTGGAGGGTTTAGTCCATAGAGGCGATCATAATCATACATGCTAGACATCTAGGGTTTAGCTATTACGATCTCGTGGTAGATCAACTCTTGTAACCCCTATACTTATAAAAGACAATCAAGCAGGAAGTAGGGTATTACCTCCATTAAGAGGGCCCAAACCTGGGTAAACATCGTGTCCGCTACCTCCTGTTACCCTCGATCCTTAGATGCACAGTTCGGGACCCCCTACCCGAGATCTGCCGGTTTTGACACCGACATTGGTGCTTTCATTGAGAGTTCCTCCGTGTTGTCGATAGAACAATCGATGGCTTGCCTCATCATCAATGACAAAATCACCTCTGGAAAAGCCCTAGTTCCTGGGCAGATCCTCCAGATCAGCAATTTCACCGTAGGTGCCCGCACGGCCATAAAGCCTGAGGCGGTCCCTCGGATTCCCAAAAATCATCTCCACATCAACCCCGAAAGCGTCGATAAGATGGATCCGAAAGATGTTTCGTCTTTAAACGAACTGCTAGATTGCATCGTCGCCCTAGGGGTCTCAACAGATAATGATCTGATTGGGCTTAAACCCGACCAGAGAGAAATCATATCCCCACCGGTCACCCACCTGGTGACCGACGTGGAATAGCGAGGTAAGGATACCACTCCTCCTACGCTAAAAACAAACTATGTTCGGATCTCCGAGCTCCGCGGGTCGGACATCCATCTTCGAGAAACTATCTGTCCTCCGAACATAAAACCAGGATTCGAGCCTAAAAACTCTCAGGACACTCTGAATCCTGGGCCATTAAACTCAGAAATTCTTCAAAGCCCGGATTCCTCAGTAGGCCACGGGTCAGATTTAATCCCACCCGCCCACCACAAGCAATACTCTCCAAGCAATTCCAGTCCCTGGGACATATGCGATTTAACGTATATACGTCAGCAACCTCAGAGCCCATCACTTTTGGGCTATATTCCTACTTGTTAAAAACAAGATTAAAGATTGTTGCGACGACAATGTGATCTCAGTATTTCGCAACAGCTGTACGAATGAGGGAATCCTTAATGCCCTCAACCGCGGTCGCATACCGCACTTTGCAGATCTGGCACATATAGTGCAGAAGTACTGCGCAATGGAAAGCGCTTGGAAAACTCAGACAACCTGCTGGGAACCGCAGGCCTTTAAGCCATCTCCCGGACGGGCAAAAAGGATGTACCCTCGCGGGGCACTTGACCATCATCCCGTGGACAAGAAAATTAAGCCCTTTACGGGACATAGAACTGTCTTCGAGGAATGGCTCGATAGGCCCTGTCAAATACACATGATGCCGAATACCGAACCAACGCACAGCCTATGGGCATGGTGGATACTCCGGCAAGTGGGCAGGAGCAGCGAAGGTATCCTCACCAACACTGCCCCAGAGAAGTACTCTTCGAAGGACGACGATCTCAATGTACTCACGGTCTTCGAGACCTTCTCATCAAATAATCGGTGCAAAAGGGCGCTCCGCGAGCTCGCCGAAGTCTGCCAAATAGCAGCAATAAACCCTTGGAACGATACGGCGATTAATTTCAACGTCGAGGACGAACCAAGGTCCCGCTCGGTCCGGGCACCAGCCGCTTTGGTTCTAAACCCAATCGTGGATGGCTTTCAGCTTACGAAAGTGTTAATGGACGGTGGCAGCAACCTGAACCTCATCTATGAGGACACACTCAATAAAATGCAAATGGACAGGAGTCGCATTGAGCAGAGTAATACAACCTTTCGAGACATTATACCCAGTCGGGAAGCAAGATGCTCAGGGAAAATCAAACTAGACGTGGTATTTTCGGCACGCCAGAGAAGTATAGGTCCGAAGAGTTACTCTTCCATGTAGCACCTTTCAATAGCGGGTACCACGCCATGCTGGGGCGAGACACATACACACGCTTTCAAGCTATACACCATTACAAGTATATGAAGCTCAAAATGCCTGGGCCAAATGGAGTTATCACTATTACCAGTCATCCAGACATAGCACTCCGCGCTGAAAATAAAACCGCTTCCCTGGCCCTCGAGGCATTGTCAAAGTCCCTCGCGGCCGAAGAATTAACCACCTTACGTACCATAGTGGATAGGGACGACATAATACTCGATAAGAGACCTAAGTCAACTTCCTTCAAACCAGCAGACGAAATAGTCAAATTTCAAGTTCACCCGACGGACCCCAAGAAGACAGCTCCCATTGGGGCACAGCTAGATCCAACGGTCGATGCCGCATTACGCGCGTTCTTGCGCGAGAATTGGGACATCTTCGCTCGGCACCCTTCTGATATGCCAGGAATCCCACGCGAACTGGCCGAACATAGTCTCAATATACTGAAGGGATACAAGCTGGTCAAGCAAACGTTGTGGCGATTTTCCGAACCCAAACGACAGGCTATGGGGGAGGAGCTAGCCAAGTTACTCGGAGTTGAGTTTATCAGAGAAATCAAACATTCGGACTGGCTAGCAAACTTGGTCATGGTACTGAATAAGGATAAATCATGGCGCCTGTGTGTCGATTTCAAGGCCGTAATAAGGCCTACCCTAAGGACCCCTTCCCACTACCTCACATCGACTAGATTACTGATGCAACCGCGGGACACGATTCACTGTGTTTCCTCAATGCATGAATCCAACCAGGCTGCAATGGCATTCATCACCCTGTATGGGCCTTTCTGCTTCAACACTATGCCTTTCGGGCTCAAGAACGCCAGCGCCACTTACCAACACATGATTCAAACGTGCCTGGAAAAGCAAATCGGCAGGACTATGGAGGCATATGTAGATGACGTAGTCATCAAAACCAAGCACGTCGAATCATTGGTGGATGCCTTACGCCTTACATTCGACAACCTCTGAACATATGATATATGGCTCAATCCGGAAGAGTGCGGTTTCGGCGTTCCCGCCGGCAAACTGCTCGGGTTCATTGTATCCAATAGAGGAATTGAAGTAAACCCAGCCAAAATCCGGGCCCTATCACAATTGGCAACACCAACTGACCTCAAACAGGTCCAAAAACTAGCCGGGTGCGTAGCAGCTTTGAGCCGTTTTATCTCTAGATTAGGAGAAAAGGCATTGCCACTGTATCGCCTGCTCCGACGCACCGACCACTTCGCGTGGACGCACGCTGCAACGGCCGGACTAGAGGAAATAAAAACTTTGCTAGCTAGCACCCAATCCTGGCCGCGGCAAACGTCCGCGAACCGATGTTGCTTTACATATCTGCAACCCACCAGGTGGTGAGTGTGGTGCTCGTCGTTAAATGAGAAGAAGAGGGGCATAAATTCCTACTCCAAAAACCAGTATACTACGTATTGACGGTCCTTACACCATGCAAATCCCGATACCCGCATTATTAGAAGATAGCATATGCGGTCTTTATGGCATCCCGTAAGTTGCGGCACTACTTTCAAGAGTGCTCGATCACGGTGGCTTCAGAAGTACCACTCAATGATATTATAAACAATAGAGACGCCACCGGCCGGATTGCCAAATGGGCCATTGAGCTCTTACCATTTTAAATAACGTACAAAGCACGCCGAGCCATTAAATCTCAGGTGTTGGCTGACTTCGCCGCTGAATGGGCAGAGGTCGAACTCCCTAAATAGTATGGCACGTATGCACTTCGATGGTTCTAAAATGTTAGTCGGACTTGGGGCTGGTGTCGTCTTAACATCCCCCACAGTAGACATAGTCCATTATGTGCTCCAAATACTATACACAAACTCTAACAATGTAGCTGAATACGAGGCCCTATTGCATGGTCTCCAGATGGCTATCTCCATGGGCATACAACGCCTTGAGGTGCGTGGGGATTCAAACTGCGCAATATCCCAAATAAACAGAGAATTCGAGGCAAAAGATCCGAAGATGGCGGCTTACCGCAACGTCGTACTCAAAATATCAGCTCGGTTTGAGGGCCTTGAGTTTCATCACGTGGCTCGAGAGAGTAATCAAGCCGCGGACATCCTTGCTCGCATGGGCACTAAACGTGACCCCGTCCCACCTAACACCTTTGTGGAAAGGCTCTTCAAGCCATTCATGGTATGGCAGGACGAGAGCGGCAACACTAGTCCGAAGCTGATCATACCCCCCAGATTCCGAACAGAGTTCCGATATCATTGGGGACTCGGGCACCGAAATAACACCATCGGCCCATGAAATCATGGTTGTAATTGCCCCGTAGACCGAGCCTTTCCTTGCCTACCTTACTAGGAATGATCTCCCCGAGGATCAGACTAAGGCCCGTCGCATCGTACGACGCTCGAAGGCCTACAAAGTTAATGAAGGAGAACTATACAAGAAAAGTACCACTGGAGTCCTTCGAAGATGTATATCCGAAGAAGAAGGACGACAGCTCTTGTCTAAAATACACGCTGGTCTTGGTGGCCATCACGCCGCAGCTCAGGCCCTGGTAAGTAAGGCCTTCCGTACGGGTTTCTTTTGGCCCACGGCCCGGGCAGATGCACATGACCTTGTATAGCACTGCGTTGGATGTGAACTTTTCGCTAATCAAAGCCATATGCCGCCCGTCGCCCTATGAAAAATCCCCATCACTTGGCCCTTTCGGTTTGGGGGCTCTACATGGTCGGACCTCTTAAAGGGGGAAGCCATAAGAGGAAATACTTATTGGTTATGGTCGACAAGTCCACTAAGTGGATAGAAGCCAAACCAGTTAAAACGCCTGAGGCCGGACCGGTGATAGACTTTATATCCGGTGTAGTACACCATTATGGTGTCTCACACAGTATTATTACTGACAACGGCTCTAACTTTACAGCCAATGAGGTGAAAACTTGGTGCGCCAACTTGGGCATCAAGCTCAATTACACCTTCGTATATCACCCTCAGACAAATGGTCAGGTCGAACGGGCTAACGGTATGATAATGAGTGGCATCAAACCCAAACTAGTGCCATATCTGTAAGAATCAGACAAGCACTGGTGTGAGGAACTCGATTTCCTACTTTGGGGGCTGCAGACCACGCCCAATCGCACGACCGGATATACACTGTTCTTCATGGTGTACGGCGCGGAGGCAGTCTTGCCTTGCGACATTATTCACGACTCACCTCGAGTGCGCATGTACGAAGAGAGAGAAGCCGAGCTCGATCGGCGGGATGACTTGGACGGCCTAGAGGAGGAGCGCGATGTCGCGAAGTCTCGTTCCACATTCTACCAACAGCAGGCTCAGTGATATCAAATCAGAGAAGTACAAGCAAAAACTTACAATGTCGGTGAACTCGTTCTACGCCTACCAGAGAAGAAAAAGGACAAGCTCAAGCCCAAATGGGAGGGTCCCTTCATTATGGATGAAGTTCTCATTGGAGGAGCCTATCGCCTTCGCAATGCTTCGGATAATCGCTTGGAGCCCAACCCATGGAATGTTGCAAGGCTCCAAATATTGTACACCTAAGTCCGCACATATACCTTTTTCCGCGTTCGTTATTTTCTCCCTTTCACCGTTTTCTTTTTTAGCGTTTTTATACGACTTCTATCTTGTGTTCGGATAAACCGCACACCTGAGGGGTAGACATCCTTAAATGTATATACCCCACAATACCTGGGGGCTTCTTTTCAAAAGAAGCTTATTATTATTATTTTCAAGCATCAGGCTCACCGCATATGCGTCATCTTCTCATATATGTCTTTTCTTCGCCATTATATGCATCTTTATGACTTAAGTTTTTGCCAAGCTGGGTTGCTTGGCTCCTATGCTTATGCCCTACATTCCCGTTTGTTTGGCTAGGGCATAAAGGGAGCACCTTTGTGATTGTTACAGCCGGGTTATCCGGACGTGTACGTCAGACGGGTGAAGCCGAAAGCTAGCGTTCTTAAGGGAATAATAGGTCGGCGAACAAAAGATGAACTGCACTCGTTGCGCTACAAGCCCCCAAAATACAATGTATTGTGATTTTTAGCATCACAACTCAGGTGTGCACAACAACGCATGCTAGCCCGGGGAAAGGAACCAATAATGGAACTATTCTCTCTAGAAGATGTTTCTTACTATCAAATGTAATATAACATAACTCCTCGAATACAACTTGTCAGTTCAAGCAACTATGACCGGACTTCCTAGTTCCCGAACATACTTATGTGTTTACCACCAGTACAATATTCGGAAACACTCCAAACTTTGGATTTAGGAGGTCAAAGCGGAAGGTCTACCATGACAATCGTTTTATAATTCGGCTAGAGATACGTTTGTCGATAAAAGTCCATTACTACTTGGACTCGAAAACTTCCTCCTCCTCTAGACCATCTAATAAGTTGTCTAGCTTACAATCCTGCTGAGAAAACTTGGCGGCTATCTTTACTTGGTCATATACTAAGCTAATGGGAATTTCCTGTCCGTCTGGTCCTCGAGGCCCGACCTGGGCCATATGATTCGGATCAAGTCCGGTGTATTGTGTTTTCACCATGGCCCAGGCCTGTCGTGCACCTTCTCGGCATGCTGATATCTTCCATAGTCTAAAGCGGGGACGAGCTCCTTTGAATAAATTCACAAGCTCCTCCATACTTCCTGGAGGAGAATCATCTGGACATAGAGCTTTAGAAATGTTCCTCATTGCCTTCCAGGCTCGTTCATGCACTTTGGACAGCTCTTATAGCAGATCGCCTTGAAATCTAGACACCTCTTCTTTGGGCCGCCCAGTCAGCACGCCTACAGAAATAAAAGTTGTTAAAACTTCCCATTAGGGGACTGTACGGAAGTAAGGTTAAAAGGCATACTGAATATGCCGCCTTTCAGCTTTCTGTTCTCTTTCAAGGCATCCGCCAGTTGGGCTCGTATGTCCTTCAGCTCCTCTGCCTGCTTGGTGTGGGTATCTTGTTCTTCTCATCCCTGGTCCATGTTAGTATACGTTGGCCAGTGGCTTCTTGCCCTTTGGCATGCTCCTTGTCCGCCTGAGCAGCCTTTAGCCTTTCTTCCAACCGCTCTGTTGATCCCGCTGCTGAAAACAAAACAATGCATATTTTAAAATCACTGTTGGCGCAGAATCGTGTTTCTCGGACAATGTTGTGCTTACCATCTGATGCCTTTCTGGAATTCTTCAAATTCCCCAGTTCGGCGGTGACAACAGCTAGTTTGGTCCGACATCCTTCAAGCTCCTTGGACAATGTGTTATTATTCTATGTGAGTACCTGATGATATAACAATCCTTCAATCAGTTGGGCCAACTGCTTCAAGTCTTGGGGGCTACGGGCATATGACCAAGTTAAATTGTCTCAAATTTCACCTGTATTTTCTTTGAGAACATTTGAATAATTCCATCAAGGCCATCTCGAGCTACCCGGATATAGGCATCCGTCAAATTCAGTGCGGTGAATTCTTGTTCTGACAAGTCCGGTGTACGCATGGCCTCCTTCAAGCGATGGTGGTTCATCACGCTCTCCACTTTGGAATTTGTGATCGACACATCATCTGAATCCTCTTGAGGAGGCGGAACGGGCGTGGCTTTTGCTCGCATCCTAATAGCGAGTTCATCACCAGATTAGTGGGCATCTGGCTAACTGGGCGCTTTCCCACCATTTGTCGTGTACTCCTCCTAAAAGATAAAAAGGGGGAGATCTTTAAACATTCCAGACTCATGCCTAGGCATGCATTAAGTACAAATACCTCTTGGAAGACTATGAAGCCTCTGCAGTACTCCCGGCTCCTTTTCGTTTCGAACGACGGCCTTGCACAGGGGACGTCCTCGAAGAGTTATGGTCCTTGGAACGCCGATCCTGATGAAATACGGATTAGTACAACAGGAAAGGATACAAATGAGGATTTCTTCTTACAAAGCCTCTGGATACCCACGATGCAGAATGGGTAAAGGCGAGGGTAGCCGGCAATAATGGCCACTTCCGAACCGTCAAGGCTCGCCTGATAGAATACCCCATCGTCAAATTCTATATGTATATCCGGATCCTCACAAAAGCCAGGATCCTTATCGCGATTATGATCCTCCGGCTGAGGAGCAGGACAGTGGACGTCCTCGATCATCCTCTTCCATGACTAAAGTCGATGGCAATGAAAGGTGCATTTGATCAACATCTGTGATGCAGTAAAGTAATCACAGATGAATCGAGATCTTACCCATTCAATAGGAGTGTACATGGAATAGGCCTCCCAGCAGTTTAAACGAAGAAAATCTTGTTTTTTGCCCTTTTACAGATCGGTCAAAGTAGAGGCCAGTTCGGCTGGGGTATCCGGACCCTGCCATCTGTAATGGGACGTGTCGTATTCTCCATTGTAACACCATAAAGGAATTAATCTGGATTGGAGGGGTTGCACGCACCTCTTTACTGCGATCGCCATGACTTCGACTATTGAGAGTTTGGAGTGGGCCAGCAGCCTGGCCTTGCTGACCAATCGATGTATCTCTGTGCTGTCCTTTTCTTTGGGACTTCGGGGATGCCAGTTGAGGCGCTTCCTTAAAGGGGCACTAGAGAATTCAAGGAGGCCACTACGAACTGGATCCGGTAGTGGAACGCCATCCACATAAAACCATTCTGAAGTCCATTGCGAGTAAACCTCTTTAGGTGTTCCTACAGGGTATCCGGACCCGGCTATACGCCATACTTCGGCGCCGTCTACATCGAAAATAGAGCCTACTCGATGGCGAGGAACGAGACAAAAGAACTTCCTCCATAATTCAAAATGGGCTTCGATACCCAAAAATAGCTCGCAGAGGGCAACAAAGCCTGAGATGTGCAAAATCGAACCTGGGGTGAGGTTGTGTAGTTGGATACCATAAAATTCCAATAACCCCCTGAGAAAGGGATGGATTGGAAATCCTAGGCCCCGCAGCAAGAATGGGATGAAGCACACCCTCTCCTCCTTATTGGGGTTGGGAAATTCTCGGCCATCGCATCATTGCCTGTTGAGCACAATCCCGCTCGAGCGGAGACTAGATCCGCGGGAGGGAGGTAGCCTTGCGTCTGGAGCCGACTTAACTCAATATAAGGCACGGAGCAACTCTGCCAATTGCCCTCTTGAGGGCCATGGGGACGTGAGGAGGATCCTGGAGCGCTGGCCATGGTCGAAGGCTTTGCTCGTGGCTAGATTTGGCGATTTCCTTTCGACGTGATGGGGGATGTCATTTGGAGGTCTATATCACCTTATATATATGCCTTCCAAACGTGGTAAAGGACTTATTTACAAAAAGGACATGGACCGTTCCTATTCATCCTACGCATGAAAGTCGAAGCGCCGTCAGGGGGGGTTGTAAAAAACGTTAAGATTGTCGCCGGATTATCGATAGTCCGGATTGTAATGAAGGACCCACCTTTCAAAGCCGAAAATACAAGACTGAAGACTACGTCATCATTGAAGGCGAGTTCGGGGGCTACTTAGGGAATCCTGGATTATGGGGTCCTCGCATGGCCGGGCTATGCGGCATGGGCCGGCTTGATGGGCCGTGAAGATACAAGATCGAGGACCTTCCCCCATGTCCAGATGACACTCTCCTTGGTGTGGAAGGCAAGCTTGGCGCTCGGATATGAAGATTCCTTTCTCTGTAAACCGACTCTGTACAACCCTAGGCCCCTCCGGTGTCAATATAAACCGGAGGGTTTAGTCCATAGAGGCGATCGTAATCATACAGGCTAGACATCTAGGGTTTAGCTATTACGCTCTCGTGGTAGATCAACTGTTGTAACCCCTATACTCATCAAAGTCAATCAAGTAGGAAGTATGGTATTACCTCCATCAAGAGGGCCGGGGCCTGGGTAAATAGCATGTCCCCTGCCTCCTGTTACCCTTGATCCTTAGACGCACAGTTTGGGATCCCCTACCCGAGATCTGCCGGTTTTGATAGGGGGCGGTCCCCCCTCTTTCCTTCTCCCCTCTTCCTCCTTCCCTCCTCCTAGTTGGAATAAGAAATGGGGGGCGAATCCTACTTGGACCAGGGATCCAAGTAGGACTCCCCCATTTGGCACGCCCCCCCTTGGGTCGGCCTCCTCTTCCCCCCTCCTTTATATATGTGGGAGGGGCACCCCAAAGGCACACCAAGTCTTCTCTTAGTCGTGTGCGGTGCCTCCCTCCACAGTTACACATCTCGGTCATATCATCGTAGTGCTTAGGCGAAGCCCTGCTCCGGTAACTTCATCATCACCGTCGCCACACCGTCATGCTGACAGAACTCTCCCTCATCCTCAACTGGATCAAGAGCTCGAGGGACGTCATCGTGCTGAACGTGTGCTGAACACAGAGGTGTCGTACATTCGGTGCTATGATCGGTTGAATCGCGAAGACGTTCGACTACATCAACCGCATTACTAAACGCTTCCACTTTTGGTCTATGAGGGTACGTGGACACACTCTCCCCGCTCGTTGCTATGCATCTCCTATATAGATCTTGCGTGATCGTAGGAAAATTTTGAAATACTGCATTCCCCAACAGTGGCATCCGAGCCAGGTCTATGCGCAGATGTTATATGCACGCGTATAACACAATGAGTTGTGGGCAATAATAGTCATACTGCTTACCACCAACATCTTACTTTGATTCAGCGGTATTGTTGGATGAGGCGGCCCAGACTAACATTACATGACCGCATTCATGAGATTGGTTCTACCGACGTGCTTCGCACACAGGTGGCTGGCGGGTGTCTCTTTCTGCAACTTTAGTTGAATCGAGTTTGACTACAGCTGGTCCTTGTTGAAGGTTAAAACAGAACACTTGACAAAAAATCATTGTGATTTTGATGCATAGGTAAGAACGGTTCTTGCTAGAATCCCGTAGTAGCAACGTAAAACTTGCAATAACAAAGTAGAGGACGTCTAACTTGTTTTTGTAGGGCATGTTGTGATGTGATATGGTCAAGACATGATGAGATATAAATTGTTGTATGAGATGATCATCTTTTCTAGAAGTTATCGGCAAGTGGTAGGAACCTTATGGTTGTCGCTTTATTGTATGAAATGCAATCTCCATGTAATTGCTTTACTTTATCACTAAGCGGTAGTGATAGTCGTGGAAGCAATAGTTGGCGAGATGACAATGGTGCTACGATGGAGATCAAGGTGTCAAGCCGGCGACGATGGAGATCATGAAGGTGCTTTGGAGATGGAGATCAAAGGCACAAGATGATGATGGCCATATCATGTCACATATTTTGATTGCATGTGATGTTTATCCTTTATGCATCTTATTTTTCTTAGTACGCCGGTAGCATTATAAGATGATCTCTCACTAAATTTCAAGGTATAAGTGTTCTCCCTGAGTATGCACCGTTGCTACAGTTTGTCGTGCCGAGACACCATGTGATGATCAGGTGTGATAAGCTATACGTTCACATACAATGGATGCAAGCCAGTTTTGCACGTGCAGAATACTCGGGTTAAACTTGACGAGCCTAGCATATGCAAATATGGCCTCGAAACACTGAGACCGAAAGGTCGAACGTGAATCATATAGTAGATATGATCAACATAGTGATGTTCACCATTGAAAACTACTCCATCTCACGTGATGATCGGACATGGTTTAGTTGATATGGATCACATGATCATTTAGATGACTAGATGGATGTCTATCTAAGTGGGAGTTCTTAAGTAATATGATTAATTGAACTTTGATTTATCATGAACTTAATACCTAATAGTATTTGCATGTCTATGTTGTTGTAGATCAATGGCCCGTGCTACCGTTCCCTTGAATTTTAATGCGTTCCTACGGAAAGCTAAGTTGAAAGATGATGGTAGCAACTACACAGACTGGGTCCGTAAATTATTATCCTCATTGCTGCACAGAAGAATTACATCTTGGAAGCACTGCTAGGTGCAACACCTGCTGCAGGAGCAACTCCGGGCATTATGAACGTCTGGCAGAGCAAAGTTGATGACTACTCGATAGTTCAGTGTTCCATTCTTTACGGCTTAGAATCGGGACTTCAAAGATGTTTTGAACGTCATGGAGCATATGAGATGTTCTAGGGTTGAAGTTAATATTTCAAGCAAATGCCTGAATTGAGAGATATGAAGTCTCCAATAAGTTCTATAGTTGCAAAATGGAGGAGAATAGTTCTGTCAGTGAACATATACTTAGTATGTCTGGGTACCACAACCACTTGACTCAGCTGGGAGTTAATCTTCCTGATGATAGTGTCATTGACAGAGTTCTTCAATCACTCCCACCAAGCTACAAAAGCTTCGTGATGAACTATAATATGCAAGGGATGGATAAGACAATTCCCGAGCTCTTCGCAATGCTAAAGGTTGCGGAGGTAGAAATCAAGAAGGAGCATCAAGTGTTGATGGTTAACAAGACCACTAGTTTCAATAAAAAGGGTAAAGGGAAGAAGGGGAACTTCAAGAAGAACGGCAAGCAAGTTGCTGCTCAAGTGAAGAAGCCCAAGTCTGGACCTAAGCCTGAGACTGAGTGCTTCTACTGTAAAGGAGCGTCACTGGAAGCAGAACCGCCCCAAGTATTTGGCGGATAAGAAGATGGCAAAGTGAAAGGTATATTTGATATACATGTTATTTATGTGTACCTTACTAATGCTCGTAGTAGCGCCTGGGTATTTGATACTGGTTCTGTTGCTCATATTTGCAACTCGAAATAGGGGCTACGGATTAAACGAAGATTGGCTAAGGACGAGGTGACGATGCGCATGTGAAATGGTTCCAAAGTCGATGTGATCGCCGTTGGCACGGTACCTCTACATCTATCATCGGGATTAGTTTTAGACCTAAATAATTGTTATTTGGTGGCCGCGTTGAGCATGAATATTATATCTGGATCTTGTTTGATGCGAGACGATTATTCATTTAAATCAAAGAATAATGGTTATTCTATTTATATGAGTAATATCTTTTATGGTCATGCACCCTTGATGAGTGGTCTATTTTTGTTGAATCTCGATTGTAGTGATACACATATTCATAATATTGAAGCCAAAAGATGCAAGGTTAATAATGATAGTGCAACTTATTTGAGGCATTGTCATTTAGGTCATATTGGTATAAAGCGCATGAAGAAACTCCATGTTGATGGGCTTCTGGAATCACTTGATTATGAATCACTTGATGCTTGCGAACCATGCCTCATGGGCAAGATGACTAAGACTCTGTTCTCCGAAACAATGGAGCAAGCAACTGACTTATTAGAAATAATACATACTAATGTATGCGGTCCAATGAGTGTTGAGGCTCGCGGCGGGTATCATTATTTTCTGACCTTCACAGATGATTTGAGCAGGTATGGGTATATCTACTTGATGAAACATAAGTCTGAAACATTTGAAAAGTTCAAAGAATTTCAGAGTGAAGTGGAAAATCATCATAACAAGAAAATAAAGTTTCTACGATCTGATCATGGAGGTGAATATTTGAGTTATGAGTTTGGTCTTCATTTGAAACAATGTGGAATAGTGTCACAACTCACGCCACCTGGAACACCACACCGTAATGGTGTGTCAGAACGTCGTAACCGTACTTTATTGGATATGGTGCGATCTATGAAGTCTCTTACTGATTTACCACTGTCGTTTTGGGGTTATGCTTTAGAGACGGCTGCATTCACGTTAAATAGGCACCATCTAAATCCATTGAGACGACACTATATGAACTGTGGTTTGGCAAGAAACCTAAGCTATCGTTTCTTAAAGTTTGGGGTTGCGATGCTTATATGAAAAAGCTTCAACCTGATAAGCTCGAACCCAAATCGGAGAAATGTGTCTTCATAGGATACCCAAAAGAGATTGTTGGGTACACCTTCTACCACAGATCCGAAGGCAAGATATTCATTGCTAAGAATGGATCCTTTCTAGAGAAGGAGTTTCTCTCGAAAGAAGTGAGTGAGAGGAAAGTAGAACTTGATGAGGTAATTGTACCTTCTCCCTTATTGGAAAGTAGTTCATCACAGAAATCAGTTCTAGTGATTCCTACACCAATCGGTGAAGAAGCTAATGATGATGATCATGAAACTTCTGATCAAGTTACTACTGAACCTCATAGGTCAAACAGAGTGTGATCCACACCAGAGTGGTACGGTAATCCTGTTCTGGAAGTCAGGTTACTTGCAAAGGTGAGATTTAATAGAGATAGATAAACGGTAAAGTAAATATTTTTGGTATTTTTGGTTTATAGATTGGAAAGTAAAAGATTAAATACTATATCGGAAACTAATATGATGGAAACTAGAAGATTATAGGATGGAAAATAGACCCAGGGGCCATAGGTTTCACTGGAGGCTTCTCTCAAGATAGAAAATATTACGGTGGGTGAATAAGTTACTGCCGAGCAATTGATAGAAAAGTGCAAAGTTCTGACGATATCTAAGGCAATGATCATGAATATAGGCATCATGTCCGTGTCAAGTAGACCGACTCCTGCCTGCATCTACTACTATTACTCCACACATCGACCGACTCCTGCTTACATCTAGAGTATTAAGTTCATGAAGAATAGAGTAACGCATTAAGTAAGATGACATGATGTAGAGGAATAAACACAAGCAATATGATGTAGACCCCATCTTTTTATCCTCGATGGAAACAATACAATATGTGCCTTGCTGCCCCTACTATCACTGGGAAAGGACACCACAAGATTGAACCCAAAGCTAAGCACTTCTCCCATTGCAAGAAAAAACAATCTAGTTGGCCAAACCAAATCGATAGTTCGAAGAGACTTGCAAAGATATCAAATCATGCATATAAGAATTCAGAGGAGATTCAAATAATATTCATAGATAAGTTGATCATAAATCAACAATTCATCGGATCTCGGCAAACACACCGCAAAAAAGTATTACATCGAATAGATCTCCAAGAACATTAAGGAGAACATGGTATTGAGAATCAAAGAGAGAAAAGAAGCCATCTAGCTACTAGCTATGGACCCGTAGGTCTGTGGTAAACTAATCACGCTTCATCAGAAGGGCAATGGTGTTGATGTAGAAGCCCTCCGTGATCGAATACCCCTCCGGCAGGATGCTGGAAAAGGCCCCTAGATGGGATCTCACAGGTATAGAAGGTTGCGGCGGTGAAGTGTTTTTGTGGCTCCCTGACGTGCACTCCAAGTCCTCTAGATGTCTTCTGGTCCAAGAAAAATCATCGCGAAAGTTTTATTCCGTTTGGGCTCCGTTTGGTATTCCTTTTCTACGAAACTCTAAAACAAGGAAAAAAAACAAAAACTGGCACTAGGCTCTAGGTTAATAGGTTAGTCGTAGCATCTTAATGCATATAAAACATCCAAAACAGATATAATAGCATGGAACAATAAAAAAATATAGATACGTTGGATACGTATCAGTAGCATAATTTCTTTGAGCACTGTCTAGAGTTTTGCTAGCATATTGGATAACCTTTAATTTCTTATCAACTCTTTGTCCTAGAACAACACCAACAACATAGTCACTAGCATCACACATAATTTCAATAGGTAAGTTCCAATCAGGTGGTTGAACAATGGGTGCAAAGATTAAGGCTTTCTTAAGTGTTTCAAAGGCTTCCATACAATCATCATCAAAAACAAATGGAACATCTTTTTGTAAGAGATTAGTAAGAGGCCTAGAAATTTTGGAGAAATCTTTAATAAATCTCCTATAGAAACCAGTATGACCAAGGAAACTTCTTATACCTTTGATATCCTTAGAACATGGCATTTTCTCAATTGTATCAACTTTAGCTTTATCAACTTCAATACCTCTTTCTGAAACTTTATGCCCCAAGACAATACCTTCATTCACCATAAAGTGTCACTTCTCCCAATTCAAAACAAGATTAGTTTCTTCACATCTCTACAAAACTCGAACAAGGTTGCTTAAGCAGTCATTAAAAGAAGTTCCGCACACACAAAAATCATCCATGAAAACCTCAACAATATTTTCACAAAAGTCAAAGAATATAGAAGCCATACATCTTTGAAAGGTAGCAGGTGCATTGCATAAACCAAAAGGCATACGCCTATAAGAAAAAGTACCAAAAGGGCATGTAAAAGTAGTTTTTTCTTGATCCTCTCGTGATACGGGTATTTGGGAAAACCCAGAGTATCCATCTAGAAAACAGAAATGTGTATGCTTTGATAACATATCTAGCATTTGATCAATAAATAGTAGGCCGTAATGATCGTTCCTAGTGGCTTTGTTTAGTTTTCTAAAATCAATTACCATCCTATAACCTGTTATAATTCTTTGTGGGAAAAGTTCATTTTTATCATTAGGGACAACGGTAATACCTCCCTTCTTAGGGGCACAATGAACAAGACTTACCCATCTACTATCAGCTATATGATAGATTATACCTGCTTACAGGAGCTTTAATATTTCATGTCTTACCACTTCCTTCATCTTAGGATTTAATCATCGCTGATGATCAACAACTGGCTTAGCATCAGGCTCCATATTAATATTGTGTTGGAATAGAGTGGGACTAATGCCCTTAAGATCATCGAGAGTATATCCATTAGTAGCACGGTGCTTCCACGGAGTTTTTAATAATCTCTTTTCTTCATGCTATGAAAGGTTAGCACTAATAATAACACTATACCTTATTATCATCAAGGTAAGCATATTTCAATGTATCAGGCAATTGCTTAAGCTCAAACACGGGGTCAGTCTTTGGGGGAAGAGGATCTCCAATAGTCTCCACAGGCAAATGGTGTTTCAAAATAGGTATTTGTTTGAAGAATATCTCATCTATCTTGTTTCTTTCATTCATATGCATATCATTTTCATGGTCTAGCAAATATTGTTGTAATGGGTCAGTAGGAGGCACGACAATAGAAGAAAGACCAATAATTTCATCCTGACTAGGCAATTATTTATCATGAGGTTGTCCATAGAATTTGGAGAAATTAAACTCATGAGACACATCACCAAAGGTAATACTGACAGTTTCCCTAGTGCAATCAATCTTAGCATTGACCGTATTCAGGAAAGGTCTACCAAATATAATGGGACAAAAATCATCTTGTGAGGAACCAAGAACTAGAAAATCAGTAGGGTATTTAATTTTCCCACATAATACTTCAACATATCTAACAATCCCAAGTGGTGAAATAGTATCTCTATTAGCAAGCTTAATTGTAACATTAATGTATTCTATCTCAGTAGGTGCAATATCATTCATAATTTCTTGATATAGGGTAAATGGAATAGCAATAAACTAGCACCCAAATCACATAAGCCATGATAACAATGATCTCCTATTTTAACAGAGACAACAGACATGCCAACAACAGGTCTATTTTTATCTTTAGGATCAGGGTTGGCAATTCTAGCAGCTTCATCACAGAAATAAATAACATGCCCATCTATCGGTGTACAAAAGTAGGGGCCTTTCTGTATCCCTTTTACTTGTGCACGGGCAGTCGTATCCACACATGTGGCCATGCTTGGCGAGGCAGAAGAAGCAAAGGTACGAGACTGCCAAGGCAGCACTCAAGCCAGAGGCATGAAGAGCGAAGGGGCAAGATGGGCTTCCCCTGGAAAACCCCTTGCCGGGGCGGCCTACATAGCCCCGGCAAGAGCCTTGCCGGGGCAACTCGCCCCACACCAGTGAGGCCGCCACCCTTGAGCTTGAGAGCTCTGACACCATCGCCAACGTCGAGACCAAGACTCGGGGCCGCCCGCGTGGTGGCATGCAGTCTTTGTGAAGACCAAAGGCCTGCGAGCCTAGATAAGAACCAGAAGACGAAGAACCCCAGCAAAGATTCTTGCCGGGGACGGCCGAAGACCCCCCGCAGGATCCTTGCTAGGGACGCCTGCGAGACCCCAGCAAGACCCTTGCCGTGGGCGTCTGCGGGGCCACGGCTAGGCCCGCACCCACCAATATTTCGCTACCCTGCGATCGTTCCGACGCGGCAACCAGCCCGCCAACTAGGTAAGCGCCTGCGTGGCAGCATGCAGCTTCTGGGCCAACTAGTCAAGCACCTGTGTGGTGGCATGCAGATCTTCGTGAAGACCCTGTCACCGCACCAGCCAGCCAGCCAGCATGGCGCTGCATGCCTCATCAGCTTGGGCGCGCATCGAAGCAAGGCGAGGCGGCGACGGATAGGACAAGCTCTGTTGCCACCCCTGATAAGGCAAGAGGGCACGTACGTAGCACATTAAATGCATTTGTCCTATGGTGTCAGGAGATAAACTTGTACACTATAGATACTTCCCACCTCTTGTGTGCCGCTGTGGCGACCCCTTTGACATATAAAAGGAGGCCCGAGGCGTACGGTGGGAGGATTCGGACTTTTTGGAATGGGCACACATAGTAGCTAGTCCAAGAACGGAAGAACACCAAATAAACACAGACAAGCAGGACTAGGGTTTTACGCATCATTTCCGGCCCGAACCTGGGTAAAAATCCCCTCGCGCTGATCGGTAGACCTGCTCTTTGCGCAGCTCCACGCCCCGCCAACCGTAGAAGGGATTCCCTGGGATCCCATAGGTGTTGTTTTCCCCGACATCCTTTGGTGTGCCAGGCAGGGGGCGCTGAGGCTATGAAAATCTTCTCTAAAAGTTAGCGCATTGACTCCTTCATCGCGATGGCTCCAAAGAAGAGGGCAACAGCAACCAGCCACACTCCGGTGCCATCGGCCAGGCGAGCGGTGTCGTCTGCGGTCGCAGCAACCATCCGCATCGCGATGGAAAAGCTAAGTCACGCAAAACCTTGAGCAATTTATTTTTTATATATAGGGTTATTTTCCTCGAAGGATTTTGCTCCTTGTATGGAAAACCTGGACGCAAGGGAACCCTTCCGCTATTGGCAACACCCTTGTTCTGTTTTGAGTCTGCTCAACAGTTCAAGCTACTGCGCCGAGAACGGCAAGGTGGCTTGCCCGGCAGCAAGTGCCCCCGGCAGGCTGCTAAGGATTCGTTCCTCAAAGCGCCACAGCACGGGTTTACGTGCCGGCAAACCTACCCAACTAAGTGTAGGGTGTGTACATACAAATAAACATCAAATTGTCTTGGTCATGAACTCGCAGCGGCAATGAGAAACGGGGAGGCTAGTCCCGACGTTGGCCTTACATCCTCTTGACTCCATCAACGCAGCTGATGATAGGCTCAATATGCTCTTCGAGTGCCTCGAGGTCCGCATCCTCCGGCAAACTCTCAAGCGCGTTGGCGAAGTCGACGCTGGGGTTCCAGAATGCCACCTTGGTGAGCACCTTGGTCAGGGTGCCCCGCAAAGTCTCCGAGCCTCATTGGCCCGATAAGTCGCTCGACTGGAGCAGAGCTGTTCCAGGGCGTCGAGGACGCCCTTGAAGAACAAGGTCAGCCTGGCACTTGGGCTTATGTTCGCCTTCTGGGAGTACCTGAATTTGGCATGTCCATGACGGCTAGCTGCGTGGTGAGCCTCTCTGCAACGCCAACGAGGCGGCTGGTCCAAAGCTTCCCTTCCAAAGTGTCTAGTTTTAGCTTCAGATCATTGATGGAGTCGCTGGCCTTGAAGAGCAGCTTGGTCTTGTCGAAAATGGTGACCTGCAAATCCGCCAGGGTGCGTTCCACCGTGTCCTTGTCCTCCGTCAGCTTTGAGATCTCCTTCTTCAACTCCTCCCACTCCAGCTCCAGCTTCTCCACCTTGCAGGCTTGGTCCAGGGCTAGAGAATCAAGTGCACCCTTGTGCTTCCGCTCCAACTCTTGGGTCCGTTGTGCGATGATCTTCTCAATTTCCTCGTCCTTGCCATGGAGCGTGGCGGCAAGCGCCTGTTCACGAGCAATGAGGTCTTCCTCCTGGGTGTCCAGAGAAGCTTGCTGCTGCCGCCGGTCAGCTTCGTCCTTGGCGGCATGTTCCTTCGCCGCCTCTTGAGCCTTCTCGATGTCGGCCTGGTTTAGGAGGAGCTCTCGCTTGCGCTCATCCAGCTGATCCTGGGCGGTCCTCAGTTCCTGCCGGGCCTTGACGAACCAGACTTGCATCTGAGCGACGTGCTCCTGAAAATCTGCTTCCACCTTGTCCACCGCCGCCATCCTGGAGTTCACCTTATCTTGGCGGGCACGGTGGAGCGCCTGAAGCTTCTAGAAATTGGCGCTCATGGCCCAGAGGAGTTGCTCCTCTCGGGAACCGCCGACGTTGGCGCTCGGTTCGTCGACAACCTGGAGCCCGGCGATGGCGAGTGCCTCATCGTCGAAAACCTCCCCTTCGGCTGGCGCTCTGGTGCTTGCCGTCCCTAGGAGGCGGATGAACAGATCATCGCCCATCCTCAAGTACTTATCTGGGGCGGGGGCTGCATGGGAGGAAGGTTGGTCGTCGGCCATCCCCTCCCCGGCAGGCACCTTGGTGGCCTTCTCGGCAGCAGCCTTGTCGGCCTCCCCGGCAGCAGGCTTGGCGGCCTCCTCGGTAGCAGGCTTGCCGGCCTCCCTGGCAGCAGCCTCCCCGGTCTCCTCGGCAGGCCCCTTGGCGGCCTCCTCGGTGGCGGACTTGGCGGCTTCCCTGGCTGCGATCTTGGTGGCCTCAGCTTCGGCATCATTGGCGACCTCCTCGATGACAGTCTCGATGTCTACCTGGTCCGCTGAGGGAGCGTCTGGAAACCAGAAAGGAGAATGAAGCAAGGCCAAAATCAAAGTTAGGAACAAAGAAAAGAAAGAGCATCACATGGCAGAGATACCAAGGGACGGGAGGCAGGCAACTTACCCATGCCGAATTGAGAAGAAGTGGTTCCCTCCCCGCCAACGTTCGTTGTTGGGACGGAACCGCCAACGCCCAAGCTTTCCCCCTCTTCCTTTGTACGTGTGGGCTCGACGGTGGATGCCCTTGTCGGTGATACACGTCTGGGCGGCGTGTCAGGGGTGGCCCTCGACGGCTCCTCCTGCTGCCGCTCTCCTCCTGTGAACCCAGCAAGGTCAGCACCAAGGATACACACCCCAACGCCCGTTGATGGGGAGTGAATAATGAACTGACGCTGGGGGCTGAAGCGGGGGCTGCGCCGAGGGTTGTTGTCCGGGCTGATCACCACCAACACCGGCGTGCGCGGAGCGCTCGCGGGGGGCTCACTGACCGTCTAAGCTTTGGCTCTCTTCGCCGCCCTCTGGGCCAGCGTCTCCGTGTCACTGTGAAGATAAGATCAAGTCGTGGAAAGATGGCACGGGTGGAGGGTCAGAAATGATGAGAGGCAAGGTGCTTACTCCTCCTCCTCCACTGGCCTCCTCTTCCTCTCCGGGCTAAAGGACCCAAGGTTGAAATCGACCTCCGGGGCAGCGTCCGCAAGGGGAGGAGAAGGGGATGGAGTCCTGGGCCGCTTGGACGAGGAGGAGGCGGCGGCCACGGCCTTCTTCGCTGTCGCGGCCCTCCTCTGGCGCGTGGGCTGCGCCTAGGCCCGTTCCCGTTGCGCGATCTTGCCTGGCCGAATAGGCTCGTCGGAACCAGCCCACCGCAGGACGCGTTTCCTCCCTGGGGCGGAGGAGTCATCCGCATCGGTGTCCTCTTAGGCTGACTCCTCGACCGATTCTTCAACAAGGGGGGCCCCAGCGCCGGCGCCGCTGGGTTCCCTGGCAGACCCCGTCCACTCGGCAAACTCCCTCTCTTCTGCAGCTGCGTCGGCCTCATCCTCCACAATGCCGAGGTTGTCGGCCTCCTCAGCAAGTGTTGCCTCCTCCGCCCTGGAGGCAATGTACGCCAGCTCTTCCTCAGTGGTGTCATGGATGAGCTGTGGCTCATCACGAACATACCTCTCCGACAAGTTGTCAAAGAATGCATGCACTAGCTCCGCCTTTGGCTCAGCCCAGGTCAAATCGAGGCCGTGCGCGTTGAAAACCGGCATCATGGCAATGATGGCGGTCAGACAAGAGTTGTTGCTCAGCGGGACTACCCCCCGCTGGCAACCCGAATAGGCTGTCAGACTTGCCGGCCTTGGCGGCCTTGCCGGTCTTCTCAGCCTTGCCGGTCCTCTCGACCCTGCCGACCTCGTCAACCTTGAGTCGGAAAAGCCTCTGACAAAGATGGGCATGCTGCAGCACCATGAAGTTGTGGTTCAGGCCGGGGCGGGGCGGAGCCTCATGATATCGGTCGTGTTCCTGAAGTCCCAGGTCGGCCTCCCCTTATTATGCAGTGGGGCAATCCGGCGGCACATGAAGTCGGCCCCGATCATCTCGAGAGTGAGCCCGGCCAAGGTGAGGAGATGGATCTTGGTGATGGCAACCGTGAGCTTCTTGTCATCGGCGTCGAGCTCACCCCAGTCCTTGCTACGGACTAGCGGCCTCTGACGGACCCGGCAGAACTCATGCGGATCTGTCTCCTTGATCCAGCACCACCGGCCCCGCCACTCGTCTCACCTCTCCTTTTGGGCACCCTCCGGGTACGTGCCCCTGCTCTAAGTCCTTGGGATCCAAGTAATGCAGCCAGAGATGGCGCCCCATGGCTGGATGCGAGGGGTGAAGTAATGGTGGAAGAGCGTCGTGCTGGGGTACACTCCGGCGAAGCCCTCGCAAAGATGGGCAAAGAAGGCCATGCACGCGACGGTGTTCGGCGTAAGGTCCGGAAGGTGGAAGCCATAGGTGTGCATGATGTCGTTGAAGAAATCTGAGAAGAGGGTGTATTGCATCCGTAGCTCCACCAACTCGATCTCTGGCGCCTCCTTCCCCCCGACGTCCTTGGCCGATCCCTTGCCCTTGCCTATCTTGGGCGCCATGGTGGCTGAGAGGGGGTGAGGGATCAAGGGCAATGGAGGCGCGGCGGTGGCGAGCAGAGGTGAAAGCTCCGATTTGCGCTTGAAGAAGAAGAGGAGAACGGCGGTTCCAAGATTGGAAAATGAACGGAGGGTAAATGAGCAGCGCCCCTGCGGTTTCCTCTTTTTTACGGGGAAAACATGGGCCACCTCTTTACTATTCACCATGGGGTGACGCAAGCGTTCTACGACTGTACCACGCATGACCCCCACGTCATGCACTCAATGTGGGTCGTGGGGAAGCGCAACTGGCGACTAAGGAGGATAAAACTCTGCCACGTGTGCCTGCGCACCGTTCTGGGCCTGGCCCAACAACGCTTTGCGCTTATGTGTGGCCTAGGCCCGGGGGCTCCTGTCGGTGTACAAAAGTAGGGGCCTTTCTGTACCCCCTTTACTTGTGCATGGGCAATCGTAGCCACACCTGCGGCCATGCTTGGCGAGGCAGAAGAAGCAAAGGTACAAGACTGCCAAGCCAGCACTCAAGCCAGAGGCATGAAGAGCGAAGGGGCAAGATGGACTTCCCCCGGCAACACCCTTGCCGGGGCGGCCTACATAGTCTTGGCAAGAGCCTTGTCGGGGCAACTCGCCCCACACCAGCGAGGCCGCCACCCTTGAGCCTGAGAGCTCTGACACCATCGACAACGTCGAGACCAAGACTCGGGGCGCTGGCATGGTGGCATGCAATCTTTGTGAAGACCAAAGGCCTGCAAGCCTAGATAAGAACCAGAAGACGAAGACCCCCGGCAAAGATTCTTGCCGGGGCGGCCGAAGACCCCCGGCAGGATCCTTGCCAGGGACGCCCGCGAGACCCCGTCAAGACCCTTGCTGGGGGCGTCTATGGGGCCACGGCTAGGCCCACACCCACCAACGTTTCGCTACCCCGTGGCCGTTTCAACGCGGCAACCGGCCCGCCGAGTAGGCAAGCACCTGCATGGCAACATGCAGCTTCTGGGCCAACTAGTCAAGAACTTGTGTGGTGGCATGCAGATCTTCGTGAAGACCCTGTCACCGCACCAGCACAACAGCCAACCAGCCAGCATGGTGATGCATGCCTCGTCAGCTTGGACGCGCGTCGAAGCAAGGTGAGGCGGCGACGGACGGGACGAGCTCTGTTGCCACCCCCGATAAGGCAAGAGGGCACGTAGGCAGCACATTAAATGTGTTTGTCCTACGGTGCCAGGCGATTAACGTGTACACTATAGATACTTTCCACCTCCTGTGTACCACTGTGGCGACCCCTTTGACATATAAAAGGAGGCGTGAGGCGTACGGTGGGAGGATTCAGACTTTTTGGACTGGGCACGCATAGTAGCTAGTCCAAGAACGGAAGAACACCAAATAAACACAGACAAGCAGTACTAGGGTTTTACGCATCATTTGCGGCCCGAACCTGGGTAAAAATCCCCTCGCGCTGATCGGTAGACCTGCTCTTTGCGCAGCTCCACGCCCCGCCAACCATAAAAGGGATTCCCTGGGATCACATAGGTGTCGTTTTCCCCGACACGGTCAATATTATCAACTAAGAGATCTTTAACCATAGCAACATTAGATTCTACTTTAATTTGTTCAGAGGGTGTAGGTGTTCTTATATAACTTTTGTTGACCACATTTGAAACTTTAGCATGTTCTTTTATCCTTACAGGAAAAGGGGGTTTCTCAATATAAGTATTAGGAATAACTAGATTAACACTATAAGTGATAATTTGTTCTTTAGCTTTAGTAGGTTCTTCTACTTTCACTTCAATGGGGGGATGATATTTAAACCACTTCTCCTTGGGGAGATCAACATGAGTAGCAAATGATTCACAAAAAGAAGCTACTATCTCATAGTCAAGTCCGTACATAGTGCTAAATTTATGAAAATCATCGGTATCCATAAAAGATTTAACACAGTCAAACTCAAGCTTTATACCTAACTTTTTATCTTCAGAGTTGCATTTAATTCTTTCCAAAAGATCCCATTTGAATTCAATAGTCTTCTTCATAAAAGAACCAGTAAATAAAGTGTCGAGCATGGATTGATCATTACGAGAAAGCCGTGCATAAAAATTCGGCATGATAATTTCTCTTGAGAACTCATGATTGGGGTGTGAATACATCATTGACTTAAGTCTCCCCCAAGCTTGAGTGATACTTTTTCCTTCACGACGACAAAAAATGTATATATATATATAGGGATTGACTATTCGTCACCCTGGGTGAGGAATAGTTATTCTTCACCCCCCCCCCCTCTATTTTACCATCAATGCACCGTAATTTTACGTTCCGTAAGTTTTGTCTTATTTCCGACTTGAAAAGAGACCGTAAGAAAATATATAGTCATCGTAAAAAATATTTTATGTTATGTAAAATTACAAACATAAAAACATAGTGTAAAATACACATAAATTGCAAATTTTCTTGTCTTATCACCTATATTTTTATTTTTTATGCCAAATTTTACGTAGTGAATCAATAAGAATGTAACTATTTAAATTCCAAACGTAATTTAATTATCAAATGATTGTAAGATTACCTCGGGTGAAGAATAACTTATTCTGCACCCTGGGTGATGAATAGTATCACTATATATATATATACATACATACATACATACATGAACACTATTATAATCATGGGATGAGAATAATATTTTGATCACAACCTGACCTGCCCCGGCAGTAGTATGTTGAACTTCCCCCATTGTTAGGTTGAACTTCCGCCAACATTGCCCAAATGGGCCTTGCGATATACTGTTGGAAAGCTATGGACACGAGTATCATGACCCAAGTTAAATTTTTGGCAAAATGTAAGCGGTTTAAGAGCAGTTTTGAAAAACCGTTTTTTCTTCATACAAAAATGTGAATCGTATTTTCGATCGCATTTCTAAACCCTTTATCGGAATGAGGCAAATAATATGGCGTTGGAAAGCTGCTGCAAAACCGCTTCTTCCACATGTTGAGAGTTTTCTCTAATTCCCTACGGTTAAAGAGAAATTTGGAAAATCATAAACTTTCACAAACCGAACAGCCGAGTTCGTATTTTCGATGCCATTTCTAAATGGCTAATCCAATTGTGGAAAATGGTATGGCGTTGGAAAGCTTATGAAAATGCGCTACTTTTTCATGTTGAAAGTTTTTTATAATCTTGAACGGTTTAAAAGTAATTTAGAAAACGTTCCAAATTCCACCGAGTTCGTATTTTCGAGTTAGTTTTTTAACTGTACGTCTGAATGCAGCAAATGATATGGCGTTGGACACCTTGAGGAATTGTGAAACATTTTGGTATATATTGTTTATCCCAATTCCTCACGGTTTTAAGTCAATTTTGAAAATGGCTAAAATCATTTTTTAGCCGTAATTTCTACACACTTTATCCGAATGGGGCAAATAATATATTGTTGAAAAGCTACGGAAAATGCGAAACTTTTCATGTAGATAGATTTCTCTGATTCCTAGCCGTTTTCAAGTAATTTCAAAAATGGTGAGATCATGTGTTCTGCCTTTATCGCGAAATAGATTCTTCGAGAATGCACCGCATGAAGAACTTGAACTTCTCAGCATGTCTACTTGAACTTCACTATGTTTTTCACGTGCTTTTTCTCGTAGCTCTCCATCCACTCACCAGAATTGAGCAAGTGATATACCGATGGAAAGCTGCTATAAACACACAAATTTCCCGTGTTGATCATTTTTTTCATACTCGCGACGGTTTAAAAAAATTCATCTGAAATTCATTCAGTGTAGTAGTTGAACTTCTGTTGTTTTCACAGTGAAATTATGTGACGTATTTTCGTTTGTAATTTTCCCATCCATTCGTCAGTGTTACACAAATGATATTCCTTTTGTACAAATCTCTCTCACAATAATTTTTTTAACTTTCTCCGACAGAGGACTTGAACTTATTACAACAAAAAAATTGGAGCTTGCCTTTTAATTCATTTTTTCATATTAAACACACACCATGTAGTACATGAACTTTTTTCATTTTTATAATTTTAATTTTTTTATTTTCTTTTTGAAATGAAATTGCTCCCAAATAATAACTGAACTTCTTTGTGGAATGAAAGAATTATTTTAAAATGCAAAAAGCAATTCCTTTTGTGTTTTCGAACATGGAAATACAAGTTGAACCTCTCTCGCAAGAATTTTGAACTTCCCCGGACACAGCACTTGAACTTCTTTTCAACAAACCTTTTAAGCTTTTATTTTTCTATACTTTTATTCTCACCGGAAATGCATTCCTTGCAGTACTTGAACTTCTCATTGTTTTCAATATGAACTTCTTTCTACAGATAAGAATTTTTTGAATACATAAAAACGTGTTTTAAATGGTATGCACGAAATTTTAAACCGTTCATCAAAATGTAGCACATAATATACTGTTGAAAAGCTTGTGAATAGCAGCAAGTTTTCATGTAGACAGGTGTTACAAATTCGTTGTTGTTTGAGAGCAGTTTTTAAAATGGCAAAACAACGTTGTTTTTTGCCTTTTTTCAATATGTAAATGAACGACGGACGTCTCGCGCATGAATTTTGAACTATGCTAGGAGGAGCACGTGAACTTCTTGTAACAAACCTTTTAAGCTTTTTATTTTCTATTCCCATATTCTTATCTTAAACGCATTATGTGTAGTAGTTGAACTTCCTGCTATTTTCACCTTGAACTTCTGTCACATAGTTTTGTTCAACCTCTCTCACAAGATTTTTTTAACTTTCTCAGGCCGAGCACTTGAACTTCTAGCAACAAAATTTTTAGTCTTTGCTTTTTCATTCTTTTTTAATACAAAATACACACCGTGTAGTACGTGAACGTCTGGCAGTTATCAATCTGAATTCTGAGATCATGCGTTCTGCCTTCATCGTGAAAACAGAGCCTCCGAAAATGCACTGCGTGAAGAGGTTGAACTTCTGGAGCAGTTCTGTTTGAACTTCACTCTGTTTTTGACATGCTATTTTTTGCCCGTAACTTGCCAACCACTTACCGGAATTGAGCAAATGATAAACCGATGGAAAGGTGTTGAAAACACGCAACTTTCCCGAGTTGATCTGTTTTTCATGCTTGCAGCGGTTCAAAAGAATTTTTTGAAATACATAAAAACGTGTTGTAAACAGTATACATGAAAATGGAATGTAGCATATAATATATGGTTGGAAACCTTATGAATAGGAGCAACTTTTTTGAACCGTGTAGGGTGGAGCACGTGAACTTCTTGCAACAAAAATTTTAGGCTTTTAGTATTGTAGTCTTTTATTCTCATCCAAAATGCATTTCCATATAGTAGTTGAACTGCTCGCTATTTTCACGTTGAACCTCGGCCACGCATTCCTAAAAAAACGTTTGTCATAAGCATCAAACATTTTTTCTAAATTGAACTTCATACTCTTATTTTTTTTCTAGAAATTTGAAGAATTTGAGTTTTTGTATACATCAATCTACTCCTTTATTTTAATTTGAAAATTTTCATTTTATTCTTTAGTAACATGGAAAAATTGAGTTTTTTTATAAATATTGAACTTCCCTATTTTTGTAAATTGGATTTCTTGGTTTATTTCTTTTAGTAATTTAGACTTCTTGGTTATTTATTTTAGTAACGGAAATATCATAGTTTTGTAATAAATATTGAACTGCTCTATTATTTAAATTTGAACATCTTCATTTTATTCTTTAGTAATGAGGAAAAAATCTGAGTTTTTTTATATACTTCGAACTTCTATGTTATTTTAATTTGAACTTCTTAGTCTTATCCTTAGAAAAAAAATAGATAAGCATCAAAGGTTTTTAAAAAAATTGAACTTCATACTTTTATTTTTCCAAGAAACCGAATAATTTGAGTTTTCCATATACAATGAACTACTCCGTTATTTTATTTGGAACTTCCCGATTTTATTTGTTTATTAGCACGGAAAATCCAAGTTTGTAAATTTGAACTTCTTAGTTTTTTAATCTAAACTTCTTGGGTTTTCATGAAACGGTAAAAAAATAGACTTTACCTTTTTTATTCTTTTTTCATGTATGAATCACAAACCATACAGTACGTGAACTTCTGGCTATTATCAATTTGAACGGCTCTCTGTTTTTTGCCCTAACTCATAAAGCACTCATCCAAATTGAGCACGTAAATCCTAGGGTTTTTTATAAACTCCGAATCTCGGGTTTTTTAAATAAAAAATATGTTTAAGTAAACATCAAACAACATAAAATATGAGTAAAGATTTGTTTCAAATTCATCATGGTACTAAATGTTTTTTTAGTATGATCAAACTTATTTTTTTCAATGATATAAACCAAAAAATTTAATGTTCAACGGAATATGTCACATGATGTCTCGTTGGAGAGAATTCGAATAGGAACGACTTTTGCATGTAGAGAGATTTTTCAAAATTCATCGCCAAAAATGCCATTGTTTTTTTCTTGTTTTCTAAACATGTAAATCCTAAGCTTTAATGAACTTTGAAATTTTGTGTTATTTTAATTTGAACTTCACATTTTTTAAAAAAAATTGAGTAAAGAATTGTTTTGATTTTTAAATAAACATCAAACTTGACAATTTTTTCATTTTTGAACTTTCATGGATGATTTGGTAATAACAAGGGATATTGTGTTTTTTAATATGGTAAAAATCTTAGTTTTTTAATAAAGATTGAATTGTTTTGTTATTTTAATTGAACTTCTAGTTTTTTTAAATGAGGAAATATATTTAAAACTTTTTTACTTCTTCCTTTATTTGAATTAGAACTTCTTTGTTTTTAACAAATGATAAAAATCTGAGTTTTTTATAAACTTTGAACTTCTCTGCTATTTTAAGTTTAACTTCTAGGTTTTTTATTCTAGAAATAAAGAAAATCTATTTTTTTATAAATTATTTTGAAAATGCTCTGTTATTTTAATTTGACCTTCTTGGGTTTTATAGCAACATGAAAAAAAATGTTTTCTTGTTACAAATATTGAAGCTGCTTTTGTTATTTTTATTTGAATTTTTGGTTATCTTCTTCCAATAATGGGAAAATCCATGGGAAAAAATTATACACCATAACATTTTTTGGAACTCTCCAAATTATTAATTTTGAACTTGACGCTTGTTTTCTTCTTGGTATATAAATGGTGAACTACTTTGCTATTTTAATTTGAACTTCTTGGTTTTTGTACAGTAGAAAAAATACAATTTTTTATATAAACATCATTTTTTTCATTTGTCTATCGAATGATAGTTTTAAATCGGTTCATATGTTCCTTGTGTTGAACAGTGAGAAAGTTGTTTGAACTCGGTTTTAGCTTTAATTGCAGTAAACATATTTCGAGAAGTCGACTTATTTTTTTTAGAACTCAGTTAGTGCATTAAATGGGGGAAAGTGTGTGTCAACTATCTTGGTTGTTTTTCAAATAGGAGCCCTATGTGCATATACATTTTCTGGGGCAATTTGGTGCTCTCAAGAAGACATCCCTTTCATTCATTTTTATTTACAAACATAAAATAACAGAGAAAAATGTTATGTTATCGTAGGCATTACAATGAACACCTAGAGAGCATCCAAATCTGAAGTGCACACAAGCAGCAGCCCGTGATAGTGAGTAGCAGTAGTCCAGTGGTAGTACTAGTCATAGACACATATGTGGAGAGTGAAATTACATGTGCACACACTTAATAATACACGAACCTTCCTGGAAGTAATACATGAACTTCTCTGTACAGTCTTGTTTCTCATGTTCACATGCACATCGGTTTTCCAAAACAAAAGCTTAGGAGAATACAATTGGGGAAAAACTCTACATAATGTGTACTGAAACATCACAATAGAAAGTTGATTCTAAACTTTTTGCAACAAGTTAGACCTTTGTGTGTAGGTCTAAAGACCATCACCACCAATGGTTCCTTTCTGGCCTAGCGGTGCATCGGTCTAGTCAGCATCCCCACCAATGGGGATTTCACTATAGAGTTCCAAATTCCAGAATGACAAAATCAATCAACCTAGAAGTTCCTTTGTATTGTTGTTGCATCTCCAACAGAACAAATCAAAAAGATACAGTTAGAATGTAAGATTGGCCAAGTGATGACTGCTCTACTCTCAACCTAATGGAGCCCATCATCATCTGTTGCCCATACTACAGATAAAAAACAAAGACAGTTAGCATAATACTCCCTCCGTTCCATATTACTCGTTGCTGATTTAGTACAACTTTGTACTAAATTAGTTACAAGTAATATGGAACGGAGGGAGTAGTAGCAAGCAATACGGCAGAGTTGGACGGCCTGATGTGGCGAAGCTGAACGGCTTGGACACGGCGACACCGAAGCTGTAGTTGGAGAAGGCAGATGGGGAGATACGTGAGCTCCTTCCAGGAGGCTCTATGACAGCGGCGCCAGCGTTCCACCAGGCCGGCGTCTTGGAGGTTAAGCACGGCCCCTACAGCCGACCGAGAGCAGCCCTTCTTGTCAGATGTGAAGGACGGTGGAGACATGGCAGCGGGACGCCAACGCAAGGTGGCAGTGTGGTGCAGATTTGGTGGCAGCAGCAGGTGTGGCCAGAGGTCGCTAGGGAGGATTTGACGAGCCTCGTCGGTGGTTCTACTATCCCTTGCACTGTAGTCCAATCACCCCGGTGATGGTTGTGGAGGAGAGCTGCAGGAAAAAGCATGCCACCCAAAATGTTTTATCTCTATTTTTTCGCTTTGAGCTCTGGCACCTCTACAAATCCCTACTTCCCTCTGTGAAGGGCCTTTCTTTTTTACTTTATGCAATTTTTATTTTTATTTGAGTCTCCATCTTCTCTTATAAAGCACAAACTAAGGGGCACAATGATCGTACTTGAGCATTGGGTGTAGCTAATATGCGAGTGTGTTTCATGAATGGATCAATGATTATGCATGATGGGCTAGGGATAACTTGCTTTAGTGTTGATATTTTGAAAGACATGGTTGCTTGCTGATATGCTTGAGTATTGAAATCTTCATGTCAAAACTAGACTGTTGCTATCAACCATATAAAAGTCCATATGTCCATGCTACAAAAGAAAAGAATATGTGATGAACATGTTAGGCAGCATTCCACATCAAAAATATTGTTTTTATCATTTACCTACTCGAGGACAAGTAGGAATTAAGATTGGGGATGCTGATACGTCTCCAACGTATTTATAATTTTTGATTGTTCCATGCTGTTATATTATTATTCTTGGATGCTTTACAATCATTTTATAGCAACTTTATATCATTTTGTGGGACTAACCCATTGACATAGTGCCCAGTGCTAGTTGTTGTTTTTTGCATACATTTTACTTCGTAGAAAATCAATACCAAACGGAGTCCAAATGCAGCGAAAAATTTTGGAGATTTTTTTTGGACTAGAAGACACATGTTGGGCCAAAGAAGTACTAGAGGGGGGCTCCGAGGGGAGCACAACCCACCTGGGCACGCCTGGGGGCCCAGGCGTGCCCTAGTGGGTTGTGCCCACCTCGATCGCCTCCCGTGCCGCCTCTTTGATCTATAAATACCCCGAAAATCCAAAAACCCTAGGGGAGTCGACGAAACACAATTCCAGCTACTGCAAGTTCTAGAACCACCAGATCCAATCTAGCCACCATCAGGGAGGGGTTCATCATCCTCATTGGCGTCTCTCTATGATGTGTGAGTAGTTCATTGTAGACCTACGGGTCCGTAGTTATTAGCTATATGGCTTCCTCTCTCTCTCTCTATCTCTCTCTCTCTTTTGATTCTCAATACAATGGTCTCTTGGAGATCTATTTGATGTAACTCTTTTCGCGGTGTGTTTGTTCGGATCCAATGAACTTTGAGTTTATGATCAGATCTATCTTATCCATGAAAGTTATTTGAGTTTTTGATCTCTTATATGCATGATTACTTAGAGCATCATATTTCTTCTTCTAATCTTTGGATTATTTAGGCCGACTAGATCGATTTTTCTTGCCATGGGAAGAGGTGCTATGTGATGGGTTCGGTCGTGCTGTGTTCCTTCCAAGTGACAGAAGGGGCGGCAAGACACGTATTGATCGTTGCAATTAAGGATAACAAGATGGGGTCTATTCCTACATGAATAGATCTTGTCTACATCATGTCATCGTTCTTATTACTCCATTTCTCCATGAACTTAATACACTAGATGCATGCTGGATAGCGTTCGATGTGTGGAGTAATAGTAGTAGATGCAGGCAGGAGTCGGTCTACTAATCTTGGACGGGATGCCTATATAATGATCATTGCCTAGATATCATCATAATTATTTGAAGTTCTATCAATGATAGACTAAGGTGTCCCGATGTTTCGATGAGATGGTGGCTATCGTTTTCTGTGGGAGTCGACCTTGACGATCCGACTACGAACGTGCGAGACGTCGCGCCTTAGCAATCGCTAAACCAACTTCCGAGGGTTATTGACCACGCCGGAGCACGATCAACCTGACCACGAGGGTCTGTTTCCTGCGAGCAAACGAAGAACAAGCAAGAAACTGAGATTGCAATCGGGATATTGCGAATATAAGATGAAAGCTTTATTGGTCAAGGTGGGGTTCTGTGACGTCTTGGTCTGGTCGTTGGACACAAATGAAGTACGCGAAGTTGCAGCTATGGCGAACTTTTAATCTAAACAAAACCCAAAGTCTAAACGACGCCCTAAGGGCTGTATATATGGAGGAAGAGGGGGGAATTTCGTGGCCCTTGAGGGTGGGGTCCGAAACCAACCCTAACTCTTGTTTCCCCACACATACGGACTCTAAAAATAGCCTATACTTAAGTATTTCGAAATTACATGGGCATGGCCCATTAATAAGGTGACGCAGCACCTAGAATAGCCTATGGACGAATATTATGAAGTGGCATCTTGTATATTTCGTCCAAGGCTTCATGCACTCCTTATGGCGGCTTTAAAGTCCTGAAATCATCACTTGTAACTCCGTTCTTGATCCCCTTGCGCATGCCATCAACTCCATGTGTGTTCTTGCTCCAATGTTCATCCTTCTCCAAGCTAGGCCCTTCATTTGTAAGCAAAACAAATGTATCCAATTTAGGCAGCATCATAATCTCATGAACATTAGAATCATTACCAAGAAACGAAAGTACCTGGTAATTTAATTGGCGTGCGCGAGCTCTAGTAATTGGTCCAGTATATCTAACAGTAGGGGCTGTGGGTGTAACAATGGTATTGATGTCCTCATCATCCTCCCCTTCTTGAAATGAAGTCGTCCTCGACGGAAGCGCATCTTCCTCACCCAAATAAGGCTTCAAATCTGCAATGTTAAAAGTGGGACTAACCCCAAAATCTACAGGTAGCTCAAGTTTATATGCATTATCATTTATTTTCTCTAACACCTTAAAAGGACCATCAGCACATGGCATTAGCTTTGATTTGTGCAGATTAGGAAATCTATCTTTACGCAAATGTAACCAAACAAGATCTCCAGGTGCAAACACAACATGTTTTCTACCCTTATCTCCAGCAAGTTTATATTTAGCATTCATACGCTCAATGTTTTCCTTAGTTAACTCATGCATTTTTAAAATCAATTCAGAACGTTCTTTAGCATCAAAATTAACCTTCTCTGAAGATGGAAGAGGCAACAAATCAATAGGTGCACGAGGTAGGAAACCATACACAATTTCAAAAGGGCACATCTTAGTAGTAGAATGCAATGAACGATTATAAGCAAATTCAATATGAGGCAAGCATTCTTCCCACATTTTCTTGTTATTCTTCAAAACAGCCCTAAGCATAGTAGACAATGTTCTATTGACTACTTCAGTTTGTCCATCAGTTTGGGGGTGACAAGTAGTACTAAAAAGCAGCTTAGTCCCCAACTTAGCCCATAAACATCTCCAAAAGTGGCTAAGAAATTTAGTATCACGATCCGAAACAATAGTATTTGGCACACCATGTAAGCGAATAATTTCACGAAAGAACAAATCAGCAACATTAACAGCATCATCGCTTTTATGACATGGTATAAAGTGTGCCATTTTCGAGAACCTATCCACGACAACAAATATGCTATCCCTCCCTTCTTTGTTCGAGGTAAACCTAAAACAAAGTCCATAGATATATCCTCCCAAGGAACACTAGGTACAGGCAAAGGCATATATAAACCATGAGGATTGAGTCGTGACTTAGCTCTTTGACATGTAGTGCAGCGAGCAACAAAACGCTCAACATCTCGTCTCATCTTTGGCCAAAAGAAATGTGTAGCAAGTATATCCTCCGTCTTCTTGACGCCAAAGTGTCCCATTAATCCTCCTCCATGCGCCTCCTACAACAACAAAAGACGAACGGAGCTAGCTGGAATGCATAGCTTGTTAGCACGAAACACAAATCCATCGTTAAGAACGAACTTGTTCCAAGTTCTCCCTTCCTTAAAATTCTGCAATACATCTCTAAATTCAGCATCATGAACATATTGATCTTTGATGGTCTCCAAATCAAATATTTTAAAGTCAAGTTGTGAAAGCATAGTATAACGACGAGACAAGGCATCAGCAATAACATTTTCTTTACCCTTCTTGTGTTTAATGACATAAGGGAAAGTCTCAATGAATTCAACCCATTTAGCATGTCTACGGTTCAGTTTTGCTTGACTTTTAATGTGTTTCAAAGATTCATGATCAGAATGTATAACAAATTCCTTGGGCCATAAATAATATTGCCATGTTTCTAAGGTCCGAACAAGAGCATATAATTCTTTATCATAAGTAGAATAGTTCAGACTAGGCCCACTCAATTTTTCAGAAAAGTATGCAACAGGTTTTCCATCTTGTAATAACACACCTCCTAATCCAATTCCACTAGCATCACATTCAAGCTCAAAAGTCTTATTGAAATTAGGAAGTTGGAGTAAAGGAGCATGTGTCAACTTATCTTTCAATACCATGAAGGCTTCTTCCTATGCGATACCCCAAACAAAAGGCACATCCTTCTTTGTAAGCTCGTTGAGAGGTGCAGCAATGGTGCTGAAATCTCTCACAAAACGCCTATAGAAACCAGCGAGGCCAAGGAAACTCCTCACTTGTGTGACCGTTTTGGGCTGCGGCCAACTCTCAATAGCTTCAATCTTGGCTTTATCAACTTCAATTCCCTGTGGAGTAACAACATAGCCAAGAAAAGATACTCGGTCAGTGCAAAAGGTGCACTTTCCAAGGTTTCCAAACAAACGTGCATCACGTAGAGCAATAAAAACAGCACGTAAATGTTCCAAATGTTCCTCCAAAGATTTGCTATAAATCAATATGTCATCAAAGTAAACTACCACAAATCGTCCAATGAAAGCACGTAAAACTTCGTTCATTAACCTCATGAAAGTACTAGGTGCATTAGTTAACCCAAAAGGCATGACTAACCACTCATATAATCCAAACTTAGTTTTAAATGCTGTTTTCCATTCATCTCCCAATTTCATACGAATTTGATGGTATCCACTACACAAATCAACCTTGGAGAATATTGTAGAGCCACTCAATTCATCAAGCATATCATCTAGCCTAGGAATAGGATGACGATAACGAATAGTAATATTATTTATGCCTCTACAATCAACGCACATACGCGACGTACCATCCTTTTTCGGCACTAAAATGATAGGAACAGCACAAGGACTAAGGGATTCGCGTATATAACCTTTGTCGACCAGTTCTTGTACTTGACGCATAATCTCCTTCATCTCCTCTGGATGGGTACGGTATGGTGCACGGTTGGGTAGCGAAGCACCGGGAATTAAGTCAATTTGATGCTCAATCCCTCGAATAGGTGGTAATCCCGGTGGCACGTCTTGTGGAAAGACGTCAGCGAACTCCTACAAAATGTTAGTGACAGCAGGGGGCAAAGAGGAAGGCACGTCCTCGAATGAAAATAATGCCTCTTTGCACACAAAAGCATAGCAAACAGATTTGTTGAAATCTAGCTCATCAATATCATATTTGGTGGCAAGTAAACATGCACTTTTCAATTTAATTTCAGAAACAACAGTAGATGGTTTATTATTAGGCTTCATTTGGTGCTCAAATTCTTTTGCCACAATCTGATTTTCACTCTTATTTTTCTCCTGTTTTGCTTTATTAGCTCTATTAATATCATCTTTCAAAATGGAATCAGGAGTCATAGGAAGCAAAGTAATATTTTTATCGTTATGAACAAGAGTATACTGATTGTTTCTACCATGGTGTACAGAATTTTTATCAAATTGCCATGGTCTACCAAGTAATAAGGAACATGCTTGCATAGGTACCACATCACAATCAACATAATCAGCATATGTAGAGATACTAAAATGCACACGAACAGTACGTGTTACCTTAACCTTGCCGCTGTTGTTGAACCATTGGATGTAGTAAGGATGTGGATGAGGTCTTGTGGTGAGAGATAGCTTCTCCACCATCTCCATGCTAGCCAAGTTATTGCAACTCCCTCCATCTATGATCATGCGAACAGAACGTTCCTTCACAACTCCCTTTGTATGGAACAAATTATGCCTTTGATTTTGCTCAGCTTGTGTAACCTGCACACTCAAAACATGTTGAGCAACTAAACATTCATACCTGTCAGCATCTTCAGGAGCCATGTATTGCGTCTCATGATCAGAATCGTCTCCACCGTGTTCGTCACGTGTAATAAGAGCCAAAGTCTCCTCATCATAGTCACTAGCGGACTCATACCCACCATCCTCAGTAACAATCATCACACGCTTAGATGGGCATTCTCTCGCATAATGACCTCCACCCTTGCAACGTCGACAAATAATATCATGTGTTTGCCCTGTTGATGCCATGGATGAAGAAGAGCTCTTTGTAGGCCCAGAAGGTGTGCTCTTGGCAGATAGTGGTGATTGTGCCTGCTTTATTGTATCATGGTTGGAGGTGGTAGCCGACGGAGGCGCCGGTGTAGCAGAACGTGTGGAAGTAGATGATGCACGTGGTGTCCATGATGAAGGTCGACCTGCAGAAAAGTTAGTCCGCGCCAATGCCTGTCGATCCTGCACTTCACGTTCAGCTTTACAAGCAAGATGGAATAAACGAGTGATATTAGTATACTCCTTATACTCTAGAATCGTCTGAATCTCTCTATTTAATCCACCCATAAAACGTGCAAGCATAGCTTCATTCTCCTCAACAATACCACATCTAATCATGCCAGTTTGTAATTCCTGATAATATTCTTCTACAGAATTTTTTCCCTGTCTTAAGCGCTGCAATTTTTGAAGTAATTCACGTTGATAATATGGTGGAACCCAACGAGTACGCATAGCAGTTTTCAAAGCAGCCCAAGTAGCCGGAATAGGATATAATCTACAATGCTCAGACCACCAAACACATGCAAAACTAGTGAATGCACAAACAGCAGCAGGAACACGTCTCTCCTCGGGATATTGTAAACATGTAAATCGTTGTTCAGTTTCTAACTCCCAAGTAAGATATATATCAGGAACATATCTACCCTCAAATGGTGGAATATTCAATTTTAGTTTAGGGAGATGGTCATGATCTCGTACCTGAGTGTGAGCCCTACCATTGCCATTATTTGCATGTGGACGACCTGGTGGTTGCTGTGCTGGTGGTGGCACGTAGTTCTGATTTTGATCAACCTCATCCTCATAATCTCCCACATAATCATCCTCCTCCACATCAGCAGTAGGAGCCAGAGAAGTATCAATAGCAGCACCAGCAGTTTGGCCCAACTGAAGAGGGACACGGCTCGCTCGGCAGAGGGCTGTTTCCCGACGTGGAGGTAGTCGGTGTTGTTGCTGTTGTTGCAGAGGTGCGGCAGGAGCAGCCGGTGGTGGTGGTGGAAAACGCGAAAGCAATTCAGCAAACTTGTTATCGAGCTTTGTTTCAAACGTCTTCTCCATGCCATCTATCTTCTCCATGGCCTCTTCAAATCTGTTTATCACATCTTGCACCTGTACACTCATCATTTGCTGAAACGTATCATGAAGCTCCTTGTTCGTCAAGTTCTCCCAGTCAGTCTCGTCGGCTTGTGATCCTGGCATGGTTAGCAGCAATAGAAACACACAAGAATATGATCCTACAGACTACTAACAAGTGGTGGTGGTGGCGGGTGTCACAAATCCGTCAAGCAAATCTCAAATTCTTACCAGTTCTTACCCAGCAGCAGGCGGTGATCGGCAACCGTTATAGTCAAAACTCTCAAAAGCTTGGATAGAGCGATTGCCAGGGAGAGTCAAACGCACGACGTAGATGTATGTGGAGCTGGGAAGGCTTATAGTATGGTAGCAAAAAGGGTCAGCAATAATCAATTCAGAGATGCAAAGTTGAATAAATGCTCAACGACGGTACTGTGCTGGTCCTAGGCTAGACCGTGCTAGAGATGCGAGCCTAGAACACTAACAAAATCACGGCGCTGCACGTAAATAAGGGAAAAGCACACTCTGGAACTCTTTTTTTTCGCTCTTTTTTTTGCGCTCCTTTTTTTTGCGCTCCTCTTTTTTTGCGAAAAATCACTATAATGGCGAGTGTCTCAAAACTCTTCCCTCATCAAACTGATAGGATGGGCACGAAAAAAAAATCACTTTTTTCGGAAATCAGGGCAGCGACGACGAAAAAGTGCGGCAAAAAATCACTATGATGGCACGTGGCTCAAAAGACTCAGAAAAGCCTAAAAATAGGATAGGGAAAAAAATTTGCCCGTGAAAATTTTGGCCTAAAAACTGCCCGACGACGAAAACTGCCCGTAAAATATTTGCGCTCCTCTTTTTTCCCGAGACCTACGCAGGCAAGGAAACACGAATCGGAATTTAGATTGATCTCAAGAACAAACTTAATATGAGAAGAACTCGGATTGGTGGTGGATATATGGTTGTGGTATATGGCAGCGGTGGTGGTATATGGTAGCGGTGGTGGTATATGGATACAGATTGGTGGTGGTATATGGATACGGATTGGTGGTGGTATATGGATATGGATTCAGAGCGGTGGCGGATAAGCAAAAGTGGTAGATGGGTGATGATGATGGTGCGGCGGCGGCGTGACAACTTATGACCAGAACTCGAAACTCTAAAAGACTAGACTCTAAGACCAGCAACTTGACACGACGATGCAACCGCAAATTCAACAAAGCAAAAACCCTAAAAAGATTATGCAAAGGCTCAGATTGGTTCGGATATGATGAACTAACCCTAAATTTTTTTTGTGGCTTTTTCGTGGACTGTAGGTATGAAGAACAGACTCGATCTAATCTACGAAAAACTGTAAAATCTCACCGAGCAACCTGGAAATCTGATACCACTTGATAGAGTAAGGTGTCCCGATGTTTCGATGAGATGGTGGCTATCGTTTTCTGTGGGAGTCGACCTTGACGATCCGACTACGAACGTGCGAGACGTCGCGCCTTAGCAATCGCTAAACCAACTTCCGAGGGTTATTGACCACGCCGGAGCATGATCAACCTGACCACGAGGGTCTGTTTCCTGCGAGCAAATGAAGAACAAGCAAGAAACTGAGATTGCAATCGGGATATTGCGAATATAAGATGAAAGCTTTATTGATCAAGGTGGGGTTCTGTGACGTCTTGGTCTGGTCGTTGGACACAAATGAAGTATGCGAAGTTGCAGCTATGGCGAACTTTTAATCTAAACAAAACCCAAAGTCTAAATGACGCCCTAAGGGCTGTATATATGGAGGAAGAGGGGGGAATTTCGTGGCCCTTGAGGGTGGGTCCGAAACCAACCCTAACTCTTGTTTCCCCACACATACGGACTCGAAAAATAGCCTATACTTAAGTATTTCGAAATTACATGGGCCTGGCCCATTAATAAGGTGACGCGGCACCTAGAATAGCCTATGGACGAATATTATGAAGTGGCATCTTGTATATTTCGTCCAAGGCTTCATGCACTCCTTATGGCGGCTTTAAAGTCCTGAAATCATCACTTGTAACTCCGTTCTTGATCCCCTTGCGCATGCCATCAACTCCATGTGTGTTCTTGCTCCAATGTTCATCCTTCTCCAAGCTAGGCCCTTCATTTGTAAGCAAAACAAATGTATCCAATTTAGGCAGCATCATAATCTCATGAACATTAGAATCATTACCAAGAAACGAAAGTACCTGGTAATTTAATTGGCGTGCGCGAGCTCTAGTAATTGGTCCAGTATATCTAACAGTAGGGGTTATGGGTGTAACAATGGTATTGATGTCATCATCAATCAATTTCCCAATAGTAATTTGTTTACCCGTCGTATGCTATTTTTCTCGACGGAAGCCACTAGTGAAATATACGGCCCCCGGGTCTATTCTTTATCATATTTGCTTCGAGATCTATTTTTGCTTTTGCTTTAAGATCTATTATTCCAAAACCCAAGAATACCTTGCTGCAATTTTTTGTTATTTATTTTATTTCGTGTTTCCACGAGATCTATTTATCTGATCTACCACAAACCAATTGCCACCTCTTGAGCATGCGTTGGTTTTCCCTTGGAGAGGAAAGGGTGATGCAGCAAAGTAGCGTAAGTATTTCCCTTAGTTTTTGAGGACCAAGGTATCAATCCAGTAGGAGACTACACGCAAGTCGCCTAGTACCTGCACAAACAAACAAGAACCTCGCAACCAACGCGATAAAGGGGTTGTCAATCCCTTCATGGTCACTTATGAAAGTGAGATATGATAAAGATAATAAGATAAATATGTTTGGTATTTTTGTTGTATAGATTGAAAAGTAAAGATTGCAAAATAAATAGTAAATAGTAAGCTAGAATTGTAGATCGGAAACTTATATGATGTAAAGTAGACCCTGGGGCCATAGGTTTCACTAGTGGCTTCTCTCTAGATAGCATATATTATGGTGGGTGAACAAATTACTGCTGAGAAATTGATAGAAAAGTGCATATTTATGAGAATATCTAGGCATGATCATAAACATAGGCATCACGTCTGTATCAAGTAGACCGAAACGATTTTGCATCTACTACTATTACTCCACACATCGACTGCTATCCAGCATGCATCTAGAGTATTAAGTTCATAAGAACATAGTAACGCATTAGGCAAGATGACATGATCTAGAGGGATAAACTCAAGCAATATGATATAAACCCCATCTTTTATCCTCGATGGCAACAATACAATACGTGTTGGTTCCCTTTCTGTCACTGGGATCAAGCACTGCAAGATTGAACCCAAAGCTAAGCACTTCTCCCATTGCAAGAAAGATCAATCTAGTATGCCAAACTAAACCGAAAATTCAAAGAGACTTAGAAAGATATCAAATCATGCATATAAGAATTCAGAGAAGAATCAAATATTGTTCATAGAAAATCTTGATCATAAACCCACAATTCATCGGATCTCGGCAAACACACCGCAAAAAGAATTACATTGAATAGATCTCCAAGAACATCGAGGAGAACTTTCTATTGAGATCCAAAGAGAGAGAAGAAGCCATCTATCTAATAACTATGGACCCGAAGGTCTGTGGTTAACTACTCACACATCATCGGAGAGGCTATGGTGTTGATGTAGAAGCCCTCCATGATCGAGTCCCCCTCCGGCAGATCGCTGAAAAAGGTCCCCAGATGGGATCTCACGGGTACAGAAGGTTGCGGCAGCGGAAAAGTGGTTTTGTGGCTCTCCTGGATGTTTTCAGGGTATAAGAGTATATATAGGCAAAAGAAGTAGGTCGATGGACCTACAAGAGGCCCACGAGGGTGGGGGCCCGCCTACCCCCCTGGGCGCGCCGCCCTACCTCATGGACGCCTTGTTGCTTCCTTGACCTCCACTCCAAGTCTCCTAGATTGCGCTTGTTTCAAAAAAGATCCTCGCGATAGTTTCGTTCCGTTTCGATTCCGTTTGATATTCCTTTTCTGCGAAACACTGAAATAGGCAAAAAAACAGCAACTGGCACTGGGCCTCCGGTTAATAGGTTAGTCGCAAAATAATATAAAAGTGCATATTTAAGCCCATTAAACATCCAAAACAGATAATATAATAGCATGGAACAATAAAAAATTGTAGATACGTTGGAGACGTGTCAAGCATCCCCAAGCTTAATTCATGTTCGTCCTCGAGTAGGTAAATGATAAAAACATAATTTTTGATGTGGAATGCTACCTAGCATAATTTTCAATGTAATTTTCTTTATTGTGGCATGAATATTCAGATCCAAAATATTCAAGACAAAAGTTTAATATTAACATAAGAATAATAATACTTCAAGCATACTAATAAAGCAATCATGTCTTCTCAAAATAACATGGCCAAAGAAAGTTATCCCTACAAAATCATATAGTCTGGCTATGCTCTATCTTCATCACACAAAATATTTAAATCATGCACAACCCCGATGACAAGCCAAGCAATTGTTTCATACTTTTGATGTTCTCAAACTTTTTCAATCTTCACGCTATACATGAGTGTGAGCCATGTACATAGCACTATAGGTGGAATAGAATGGTGGTTGTGGAGAAGACAAAAAGGAGAAGATAGTCTCACATCAACTAGGCGTATCAACGGGCTATGGAGATGCACATCAATAGATATCAATGTGAGTGAGTAGGGATTGCCACGCAACGGATGCACTAGAGCTATAAGTGTATGAAAGCTCAACAAAAGAAACTAAGTGGGTGTGCATCCAACTTGCTTGCTCACGAAGACCTAGGGCAATTTTGAGGAAGCCCTTCATTGGAATATACAAGCCAAGTTATATAATGAAAAATTCCCACTAGTATATGAAAGTGACAAAATAGGAGACTCTCTATCATGAAGATCATGGTGCTACTTTGAAGCACAAGTGTGGAAAAAGGATAGTAGCATTGCCTCTTCTCTCTTTTTCTCTCTTTTTTTTATTTGGGCCTTTTCTCTCTTTTTTATGGCCTCTTTTTTTTGTCCGGAATCTCATCCCGACTTGTGGGGGAATCATAGTCTCCATCATCCTTTCCTCACATGGGACGATGCTCTAATAATGAAGATCATCACACTTTTATTTACTTACAACTCGATACTTAGAACAAAATATGACTCTATGTGAATGCCTCCGGCGGTGTACCGGGATGTGCAATGAAACAAGAGTGACATGTATGAAAAGTTATGAAGGTGGCTTTGCCACAAATACGATGTCAACTACATGATCATGTAAAGCAATATGACAATGATGAAGCGTGTCATATTAAACGGAACAGTGGAAAGTTTCATGGCAATATATCTCGGAATGGCTATGGAAATGCCATAATAGGTAGGTATGGTGGCTGTTTTGAGGAAGATATATGGTGGGTGTATGGTACCGGCGAAAGTTGCGCGGTACTAGAGAGGCTAGCAATGGTGGAAGGGTGAGAGTGTGTATAATCCATGGAGTCAACATTAGTTATAAAGAACTCACATACTTATTGTGAAAATCTATTAGTTATCGAAACAAAGTACTACACGCATGCTCCTAGGGGCATAGCTTGGTAGGAAAAGACCATCGCTCGTCCCCAATCGCCACTCATAAGGAAGGAAGACAATCAAAAAATAAATCATGCTCCGACTTCATCACATAACGGTTCACCATGCGTGCATGCTACGGGAATCACAAACTTTAACACAACTATCTCTCAAATTCACAACTACTCAACTAGCATGACTCAAATATTACCATCTTCATATCTCAAAACAATCATCAAGTATCAAACTTCTCATAGTATTCAATGCACTTTATATGAAAGTTTTTATTATACCCATCTTGGATGCCTATCATATTAGGACTAATTTCATAACCAAGGCAAATTACCATGATATTCTAAAAGACTCTCAAAATAATATAAGTGAAGCATGAGAGATCAATAATTTCTATAAAATAAAACCACCACCGTGCTCTAATGTAACACCCCGGATGTAATTTACCTTATATGTATCCCAACTCTTGCCGTTTCCGGCACTAAGTTATTTTATTTCCTCGGGTTCGAGTTTTTGTCTTTGTGTGTTGTTGCCTTTGTCATGCATCTCATATCTTGGCATCATGTGCATTGAATTTTCATACGTGTTCGTCTCATGCATCCGAGCATTTTCCCCGTTGTCCGTTTTGCATTCCGGCGCTCCTATCTCCTCCGGTGCCCCTTTCTACCTATTTTCGTGTGTGGGGGTTAAACATTTCCGGATTGTACCGAGTCTTGCCAAGCGGCCTTGGTTTACTACCGGTAGACCGCCTGTCAAGTTTCGTGCCATTTGGACTTCGTTTGATACTCCAACGGTTAATCGAGGGACCGAGAAGGCCTCGTTTGTGTTGCAGCCCAACACCCTTCCAATTTGGCCCAAAACCCACCTAAACCCCTCCTATCATCTAGAGCGTTCGATCACGATCGCGTGGCTGAAAACCGCACTCCATTTGGAGCTTCCTAGCTCCCTCTATGCCTATAAATAGCTCTTCCTCCAAAAAATCTCAGGTCTTCTTCCACCCTAACCCTAGAAAAACTCCACCCGCCGCCGCCGGACAAAAATCCGGGCAGCAGACGTGTCCGCCCGCTCCGCCGGACCAATCCTCCATCGCCACCTGTCCCGGGCGGGACTGCATCGCCGCCTCGCCCGCGCCGGCCCGCCTGGCCCGCGCGCGGCCCTCCCCGGCAT